>NC_090129.1:25247888-25572263 GCF_040581485.1 Linepithema humile | reverse complement strand
GAAATTATATTAAATAGAAATAATGTATATTTTTTTCATATTTATGTAAAGTTTTTGCACGAAATCAAATGAGAATATTCTGAATCTAGTTGTAAGATGAAACTGCTGAAGTCAATGATATGAATTAACAGGAATTTGTCGTAATCTTCTATGTATTATCTAAAAGCCGACCCGTTTCCCATCCTAAAATACCGTGCACGTCGACCTCGGTGTATCAGGCTATGTACGTGGCGACCCGTATCACCCTGTATATCCTGCAACGTCGCAAGCCCTAGTCCTCTAGCGTAATAAACTAATTTCTCCCTCCCGCATAGGTTACACAACCAGCACAGCCATCATAGTCGTCATATAAACCGCGACGCGTATTTATAATCTCTTCGATGTGCGCGTCATATATGTCGCGGTTGATTTAATCGCATAAGTCTATATACATTTCTATGCATGCGAAAGCGCACACAAACGGAATATATCGGAAAGTTTTTCCGCGACTGCAAATTCTTTTACGAATGCAAAATTTTTCTGCAAAATTTATTTGAAATTCCTATTACTTCTTTTGCAAAATTTTGCAATATTTTTTCCTTTTATTTTGTCAATCGCTTCTCTTTTCTATAATTTTTATACGATTTTCACCTTGTCGCGTAGTAATGTAAGAAAAAAGAATAAAAATATAAAATACAAAATATATTCTTAGCCACAAAGAATGATACAAATTATTATAAACTACACCCATTAAATTTTCTTTTATGTGCTCCAGTAATATAAACATGAATTATGTAGATTACTACATCATTCCTATATTTTTCTCCAAAAATAAAAATAACACAGTATCACGTGTGAGTATCAAATCCCATTTCGTATTCTTATCTTTTCCTCCATGTCCTACTTTATTCCCTAATGTTCACATCTTATGATTATACTTCATTCTTTTGGCTTTTAGCCTTAATATTTTATGAGAGAAAGTCCGGAACTTGTGTGACACCCCACGTATGTACGACCTCACAATAGCACATTTCTGTAGCAGCGATTCCGTAAACGAGGACTGGTTCGTGAGTATTCAGGTTCGATAGTAACTACAACCCTGCACGAGGCAACCTTCTCTCGCACAACCAGCCAACCTCACGCCGGGCTAAAATTAGACAACCACTGGGCGACGGCGGGGGTTTATTCAAATTACTCCGGTACTCACGCGCAATACTCGCGAAACAGACTGCCGGATTTTCGAGGCGAGATGCTTATTGAATTCCTGGCGCGAAAAGCGGAAGTGCCGACATTGTATTCGCGACGATACAGTTACTTTGTCGCTCTCCGCGTAAGATTAATAAAGAACGCTCAAAATAGACCGCGTTTTTGTGCGAGTTTGTCGTCGTCCACGACGAGAGGACGCCACTTTCATGAATAATTAATTATCGCTTCCTTAGTTAATTTATCTTCGTTACAACGGTTGAGAAGTTTTCGCGCGGAATATCGAAAAAAACCTATATAATGATAGCAAAACAATCTTTATCTTTTTACGAAATAAACGTTTTCGAATTTTGTTAGTGTTGTTCTCCTTTTCACAATACTTATTTCATAAAGAATAAAACTAGTTCATCATCGTTATATAAATTATCAGTGTTACTTCTATTTTGCCTTAATTCTTTTTCGGATAAGGCAATTTTCCTTCTTTTTTAATATAATCTCATGTTTGAAAATAATGTTGCAAAAAGAGCACTTATCGTACTATCTATATAATTGTATTATGATATTTTATTAAACTAACATGCAACATTTAAAAAGAAAATCTTTTATTAAAAAGTCAAACTGTTATTTCGTGAACCGTGTCCAGCGAGAGAAGGAAAGACACCACCCAAGTTCCGCGTTTTATTGTGAAACTGAGATATTGAAGATAAAGTTCATTCTCTGTGCGTGGAAGTTAATTTATCAATGGAATTTTAAGGGCTTTAAAGTAGCTTTAAAGCTGACAAGCGGGGACTAAAGGAACACTAGAATTCCTTCGCGAATGCGCGGCATGCGGCTGTTATCAGACAGAGATGTCGACACTTACCGTTGTCTTCTCCAAGCAACGAAGTAGGTGATGATGCTGCAACTCGAAGATATCTTCCTCCTTGCAGTACTCCTCCAGCTGCAGTCCGCTCTCCTGAGCGGCCAAACGCGCCTCCGCAGCCTTCTTTTTGCTTACGAAGGCGGCGCCGCTCGACGCCTTCGCGATTCTTATACGCGCCAATCTGGCTTTCTGCAACACGAAAAAAAGAAAAGTTCATTATTCCTCTACTCTTTTCACGAGATCTAAATATAAAGCTAGAAATTAGCATAGTTTAATTTTAATTATGAAGACGCGCGCAGTTGCTTAAGATAAGTAAGTGTTGTCGCGCCGTGGGACACATGTATACAAGCGTTTGCATTAGCTCATGATGAAGTATGCACGGTTTCTCACTATGTTCACCAGGGATAAATTTCTGCTAAAGCCAAAATAAACTTTTATCTTGGCGCTGTGATACATGGGGCGCGGACTTCATCGTGCCTCCTTAAATCTCCATTTTACGCCGCACGGAAAGCCTTCGGTTGACAAATGGGCGAATTTCGCTGTCGTAAATATTTTACGTAAATTCCTGCCGGTGAAAAGGACCCTTCTCAGAGAGATTCGCTTTCAATGGATCTTGGTGTCTTCATGTTGGCGCCTTAAGTGAACCGCAAAACTTTTCAGCTTCTCACCTTGCATTTATTTACAAGAAGATAAGAAGCGTTTATGAAAATTTTATGTAAATTAAGCTACTCTCAATAAATATATACCATCATTTCCCTATTCTGTATATACACTTTATCTTCGCTTTTTATCCTCATCGCTTTATTCTCTTGCTTCTTATTCTCGTCACTTATGTAGCATTTTTAGAAAATTGAAATAAATTATATTCATTATTTCAACAACACGAAAGAGATGCCACATCCTACTATTTTAACGTAATCATGAAATACCGATATTTTATCTTTGATTTTTGTATTTTTTTATGAATATTTGTTTAATGATTTGATAATTAGACTTAATTAAAAATATGATTAGACAAAAGTAAAAATTTAAGCGTCATGGAAAATTTATATTTTGATGGATATAACACATACACGATAATTAAAAATATCACAAAAATGCTGAAGATTCAGTTTCGCTTTCGTTTAAAAAAAATTAAAGCTACAACCTAATCTAATAAAATTTAATGATGCTATCAATAAAGATTGTATTTACAGATTAATACAGTATGTGTAACGTTAAGTCCCATTATCATTACATTTTTTTCTTCACTTTTTGATAACTTTAGAATACAACATATAGCCATCCCTCATCCACTCTCCTCTTCCGCTTCTTTATTCATGAATAAGTAGAAACATATCAGCAGAACGCAAAGTGAAAACCAACAGAGCTCGTAAACTTTAAGTTATGGCAAGTAATATTGCTAGCACAGTTGAAATACATCAAATCATTTATTTATAATCCCGGACAAGCTAAGAACTATAAATAAACGCGGTTCTTTCCGCCCTGTATTTTTCTAAGCGCCTTTATAAATAAACGACCTTATGCAACCTTATTGACGCTGCATACAACCACGTGTATAATATTTCTTTTTTCTTACGGTCGACCTGCAACAAGTACCGCGCTATTTTATGCAGGAAGAAATCTGCGCGCGACCAGCGCACGCAAATAATAATTTCTTTAACTCGTGTTGCTTAATCTTTACGAGATAATCTTTTCTTGGTGCTTCAAAATAATAAAAAAGCAGCAGCTTAAACAACAGGGTCCTTAAATTCCAGCTTATGCATCTATCCTTTTTTCTGAACTTCCTACTTGCTAAGAAATTGACTCAACATTTAACAAAGTATCTATTAAAATCTTTCATCATTTCAATTTTTTTCATAGTAAGATTTTGACACAACTTTTCTCATTGTCTTATTTTAACATTCAATTTCAAATATCTCTGTATGTAATTACATTCGTATATATCAGTACACGTGCGTTGAGAAAATATTGTTAAAAATTTTTTTAGAAAAAGAAAGAACGGGTTATAAATAGTCACAATTTTTAATCAATTATAGACAATCAAAATCCAATCGAAAAACTTGTCAGCAAGACGTAGAAATGAAATTTTATTATAGATCTAAATGAATCTTGCTCTTATCCATCATGCGGTCGACTGTCACGCAATCCTGTCTAGAATTAATAACATGTTGGTTTCAAATGTCGTATAATTATTGATAAAACTTCATTTTTCAAGAAATAGATAGCTAATATAATAATAGGAACATGAACCGAGCATTAAGCTGTCTGTCGGACACATTGCCTCGCGAGAGTTTTGAAATAATGGAATAATATCGGAATTTCTGCAATTTCACGCGATTAGACCGCGAATAAACTCTCGGCGCACTCTTTTCCACCCGCAAACGAGGATTAACGACAAAGTCCAAGCGGTCACGTATCGACCGCGCTAATTTTGTAACTTTCACAACTTGCACTGTGCGATTGCGGAAATTGCAACAGGCGGCAATAAGCATTAATTCAATGTCCACATCTTGAACTGCAATGCGCAATCATTATGAAAATATAACGAGATAAGTCGCTCTTGAGATTCTCCGAACGCTCGTGTATATTTTTGTGAAAGATATCGATAGCTACCATTAATCGGCTGATTAGAGATTGAAAGGGCTCAGTGTTTCTATCGGTTCTATTTTTGTTAAAAAAAAAGGGGGGAGGGGTAAAAGCGTACTCGTGGCGACTAAGAGGATCGAAGAATTTGTTTCAGTCGATAAAGATATGGACACAAGGAATTAAACTGCCTTTCTGCCAAACGAATTTATGCTTCCAATCTGGGATTACTTTTGCAAATAGAAGTTATGTTCCATGTAGAATTGAAGAAAAAACTCGTGTGTTATTTTGTAGAACACATTTCAGATAAAGTATTATACATCAACACAGAAAACATGTAAAGTATTCAATATTATGACATTTTGCATTCATGTTTATCAATTTCACATAAATTAATAAATGTTGATGACAGTTTTAACACCAAAAACGAAAGCTTTTTGCTATTTTTGAAATATCTAGATCAGTAGAATACAAATATTTTTATCACGCATTTAGCACTAATTGTAAATAAATTTGTATGACCTGAAAATATGTATTTTTGTCGCAAACTTAGCGAAAAATATCTCAGATATTCTCATTTCGCTGCAAATATCTAAAGATCCAACTCTATCGCGGCCAATCGAGATGGTTGTATTTTACGCTAAATGAACCGCATAATGGGACGATTATATGTGTCTAATTCCGTCGCCCTAAGTTCGGCAACTTCGCCAGTCCAAACAGCCGTCTTTCATGCTAAATTCGCTCCGAGATTATGAACTGCAAGCTCTTCGCTTATCGCAAACTTGCGATAAATGCAGAGTACCAAGGTGCAAAGCTGCAAGGTCGCCGCGCGGAACAGAAGCCCAGCTGCCGATTTACGTTCGCCTCGGTATATTTTCGCGCGGTGCAATTCCGGCCAGAGTTACCGCCGCGATTTTCCGCGACGTGCATTTCGCTCGACACCCGCGGATGTTTACGTCGTTACGGATCAAGGCGTCTGCGAAGCGTCAGGAAGCCGTCCTCCGGTGCATCAGCTGCGGCTTTAACTACGCTTTACTGTCACGTCACCGGCGACGACGGTGACGACGATGATCACGACGATGATCACGACGACGAAGACGACGGCGTCGTCGTCGAGTGGTAGCGAGATTTGACAACGCCAACGAATCGTCGCCAGCTGTGATTGAGCGCAGCTTTATGAAGTCGCAATAAAAGCGCCGTAAAGCGAGCGAGATCAAGCGCTCGGGACGCATGATGAGATCCGTAGCGACGTTGTTTCACGTACGATGAAGCGCGGCGTGGAACGTTTCGGGTTCACTGAATATTTCCGGTATTTGTGCCGGTGATGATGAGCTTAAATAAAGTTCAAGTAAATATCACGATATTATTTATATACGCTCTAATATGTCGCATGTGTGCAATTTAGTTTTTAATCGTAAATATTATCGCTTTTTTTTTCCACGAAGAATAAAAAGTAATAATTTTTAAAGCTGAAAAGTCAATTTGATATAACTGTATTCATTTTCACGATGTAACTAAATTTAGAATGTAAATTGCGATTGCATAGCGAGGGCGAAATGCTGCACCACAATAGACGTCACAAATAATGCATATTGACGCATGTTGTATCGAACAGATTCCGAATGGCATGCTTGACAGACTTCGCGTAACTAATCAACCGCTTCATAATGACCATTTCCCAATTTGCATGCAAACTTGCTACAGTTCTTACCGAAATTACACGGCCACATGTTGTATCACATTAGTTATGCAAAGGCTGCTTTTCGCTATCGTGTATTAATCAAGTATTTAATGTATTAATTAAGTTTTACAATTATAATCAATGTATTAATTAATAC
Organism: Linepithema humile; assembly: GCF_040581485.1. Lineage (NCBI taxonomy): Eukaryota > Metazoa > Arthropoda > Insecta > Hymenoptera > Formicidae > Linepithema > Linepithema humile. The sequence continues at coordinate 25,565,795 of NC_090129.1, read as the reverse complement.
ATTAATACATCGATAACCAATAACAACACGTTTTAAGTTTCTCGCGTATCGCATAACCGACTCTTATAAAAGATAAAAAGTACTCGTTTAAACACACGTAACTTTTTATAAATCCATTATATTGTTTAAATTAATATAAAATATTAGAGAGCGAGAAAAAGAAAGATAGAAAAAACGCGCAAAACTACATTAAAAGAATAATTCTATTAAACAATATTTTCAATCACATTTTTATAAAGATTAATTGAGAAAATAGAGAAAACAATTCAGAAATATAAAAAATAATTTGGAAACACGCAAAGGTAAACATGTTGCTCAAAAGAAACATCCTATCAACAACGATGAAGTCGGTTAATTTCCTTATCGTTCTTACATTGCAAACATGTGTCTTTCCGAAGAGGCTTTTACGTTTCGAAACCACGAAAGGGTTATCAGCGTCTGGCGGCGTCCCCGCCGGAAGTTACATAGATTCGCGAATGCATTCAACCCGCCGACGTGGTATCGCTTGCGAAACGAGAGAAAGTAGAAGTTCGGCTGAAACGTATCTACAGCTCGCAGTGGTTTCACACAGCCCAAGGCGGACACAATCGAACATTCGAATAGCTAGTCGCTAAATAGACGCGTGCGCAAAACAAAAGCGAGAGCGATAACAATATTACATGTTCGCGCGACAGTCAGAGCGATTAAAAAAGTGCTCGACGATCCGGTGTAATTATAATAAACTGGAAAACTGTGTCGCGCCGGCAACTGTGACGGCGAATGTCCGTTCCTGAACGCATCGCCCGTTTTGCACGAGCAATCGCCCAATTAGTTCTTTCGAAATCGGTAAATTCTGATTTAAAACTGCGATAATAAAAACATCTAAATGAGAGAATTCTACAAAACCATGAAGACGAGAATACGAAAACTTGTTTAACTGCAAATTTAAGACACTCGAAAAGGAGGTCGAGTTCGTAAATCTGCGAAAATTTTTAAGCTCGCCCGCATAAACGTCAGACAAACTTCGCTCTTAGGAAAATTCTGTTTTGCGGGATTTGCAATGCACTCATTGAAGCTCGCCTGGTAAAATCTAAAAAGTATCTTCTTCGCCGCACCTCCCTATTCCTCCTCTTCAAAGGAAAAAAAAAACGTAATTTTGAAGACTACTTTTGCCGTTCTCAGAAAAACCTGAGAAAGTAGGTCTTGCGTAGCACATCGCGAGCGATGGGCTTTCTTGAAAAAAACGCGAAAGTCTTTGGTCGACCCTTCTTTCGTCCGTGACCCGCGTTATTTCGCTTTAGTTCGCCTAATTAACTTAGGCGGATTAAACGGCAAGCTCGCAATTGGTAACGATCGCGTATACTCTTTTCTTATCGTCGACTCGTGGCCGGAATTAATCGTCGAATACCACGCGAGGGTCATCGCGTGTATTCGCGGTGTGTGTTCACGCTTTATTACCCAACCAAATTCGAAAATTTTCGTTAAAGTGCCAGTAACCGGCGGAATTTATGTCAACGATGTCTATAAACGAAACGGACAAAGTCGACACAATTTCTTTTAGAGACACAAACGAGGACAGTTTCTAAAAACAAATGTTTCTTGCTTATAATAATAAACATTAAATTTTGATAAAAGCTTTTTTACAACAAAATTATCAATTAATAAGTGCATAAATATTTATATAGAAAAACGTGAATATTAAAGCTTATTGTGAAAACTTTATAAAATCCATTTTACTAAAAATACGTAATTCAATTCCTGTTTTTCAATTTATACTTATTGCAGTTTTACGATTTTATATAGAATTATATAATAATTTAGAATAATTAACAGAGTTAAATGGATTTCTAAAAAAAAAGAGAAATATGAAATATTTTAAGCAAAAATAAATATTAAAAAAGTTACGATACAGTTATGCTAAGATAAAATGCTTCATTATACTATATTATGTAATGGGAAATATAAATTTTATTCCAAGACACACGAAGGCAAAAACATAAGATTAATGAGGTAGAGGAATACTATTATGTTACGCCGCCTCATATATTACTTCGATTTAAAAGAAAAGAAAAACCGAAAAGTGTCATGTTACTCACTGCTTTTGCAATTTCTATTCCAATGTAGCATAAAATTCCCATGAAATTTTCTCATGATAGCACGCGCCAAGAATATTTCTCACAAGTATTGTCTCGTTTCCAGAGGAAATGTCCATCGTTAGGAAATAAAAACATCGACACTATGCTGGAACCGCATTTCGGTATTATCTTCGAAAATATCGAATGCAGCCGTAATTTCGCCATTGGCAGAAACCGCGAATATCGTCGACGCAAGAAAGTAAAAGAATTGTACTCAACTGTGCCGCAGACCAGTCACGCCCACCATCGACTAATATTGCTCAAACTCGATCGGAACATTCGATCGAAGCGATTTCGTGTGAAAGCACACACTAATTACGCGTTATCAATTAATGTTGCATAGCTGCGCTGACTGTCTGATCATTCACTACATGCTGCACTCGATAATTTATCAGTCAATCCGGCCGCTGTGATTAATTTCGAATCATAACGGCTATTAATGTGAAAAAATTATCACTATAATAACTGCAATTGATCTATTGAAATGGCATTATTATAACTATTAATAATTAGATAATTATAAGATATTCTACAAGATATATTACAAAGAAGTTATACAATAATTTACGAAAAAGATACATTGTAATAGTTTTTAATATATAGAGATTGACACTTTGACTACTTTTATAAATTTTATATCTCTGAGTTATTGATTCAAATTTTGACGTCACATGATACGCATGTATTAAACGTGATATTCAAATAGACACACAAATTATACCACTATTAATTAATCGTTGCGACAATTGTATAGTAAAGCACGTTGGAGATTGGAAACTACATTTGCTGAATCCTTCCTTTGATATTCCATCCATTAACGATTTAAATGAACGAATACCTTTGAAATATTAAATATACTACAAATCGTGCAAATCGTATTAGAGAACACATTAGATAAATGATTCAAAATGATTCAGATAAAATCGCAAATACAACATCTACAATAGTCTTGATTAGATATTCAGCAAATATAACAGTAATTCGCAAAAGACCATATCATTTTTTTATCTAAAAATATATTTATTGTCAAAAACTATTACTTAGCTTTGCATCTTTGCAGTTTCAATGTAAATTTAGTTTGTAGTTTAATTTAAAAAACACAAATTTGAAAAGTATAAATTTTATATCAATTTATAATTTTAAATTATTTAAATTAAAAATTATTAACAAAATAGAATGCATTAAAAAAATGTACCGCTCCCTTTAATGTCGAAATCTTGACCTAATATAATCCTGGCTTCATTCACCACGATTCATTAAAGATACTCCGTCCACTTTGAGCCAAGTATCTATTTATCGTAACTTTCCGTACGTCCGTACCAAAAAATTAAGGCTAGTTATTTACATCGCGTCTCGCGCACATCCGTTCGTCGGCCCAGTTATTGATGATTCCCATTTGCGTTAATATCCGCGGCAGTGCGTTTCTAATTACCGCCTACGTACATAACATTGGTAATTAATTAAAGCTGCGACAACGCGGAAGCTCCACGATAATTCACACTGCCGACTGGAAGCACCGCCCCAAATTTCTTGTCGAGCTCTTCGTTTTGGCCCGCCGCTTATAATTAACCCGCACGGCGAATAACTAATCGGTGCATTTGCATTATTGGACATATAGTGAGAAGTATTGCATAAACGTGTCGCCGCGCTTTTTGGCGGAGCTTCCCGTTCTTAAACGCGGGGTAATTATTCCGAAATAACGTTGCTCACTTAGCGTTGCGAGTATAATATAGTACATAAAAATGTTAAAGTAACAATTGTTGCATCTTCAGGAACACCACAACATCAATGTATGTGTGATAAACGTATGAAATTTCAAGGTAAAATTTATCAACACGCTTTGCAACTCATTATGCATTTGCCACGAAGACGTCTCGTTAATTATTCAACCGCAATAATTTATGCAGTTTGCTGGAAAATTATATATGTATGTATATTTAATATATATGTAATATCATAAAATCAAATTCACTCAAACTCACTCATATTTATTCGTTTCATTTGCCATTTTCTCACTACTCGTATTATTGCACGATACATCGCGCGTTCAAATGTGTCGATATGAAACTTGCGGCGAGTTTTATCTACGCGAGTGATCAAATAGCTGCTATTACCGTAAGTTCCGTTATAAAAATCGAATGTGCTCGTAATTGTCACACATAAGCATTCAAAATAAAATCATAAATTAAACGACTGCACAAAATCGATTAAGCCATTCTTTTTACGTAAAAATGAAACTAAATTTAAAAAAGTAAAAAGGTATACTTACCTTTGAGATTGTAAGGTGTTATCGTTTAGAAAGACAGCGGACTATTGAGAACCAATATTCAAGTAAACTGTAAAGGAGGAACGGAAAGGAATAGTCCGCTTTCCCACTTACAGTTCACTTGAATATTGTTTCTCACAATAATCCGCTGTCTTTCTAAACGATAACACCTTACAATCTCAAAGGTAAGTCTGTTAAAGAAAGTTTTCATTGTTTAAACATAGATTTTGAACAGTTAATATTTTTAGTATTGACCTCAATTACGCGAATTTCATGGACTTTTCACTAAAGAGGGTCAAATTGTTGACCGAAAGAGACCGTTTGAAGTTAGAGACTCTCAATAAAGAGGACTTTCGACGGCAATTATATCTGGCTTGGGCTCGATATTCCCATTTCCACATTTTAATTTTAATTTTAATTAAAAAATATATTATAATAATATCCACAAAATAAATTGTTTAATCAAACATTAATAAAAAGTTTACTCAAATGTCTCGACTGCAAAATAAACGAGCTGCAAAGAATTTTGAGAGCAAATAGTGAATAGTATTTTAAACCGTTGACATTATCAAACTGTTTTGCAGCTTTCATCAGTAAAATACAACTATATGAGCTGCTCAAAAGCCAAACTAATTAACAGAACTTCATGAATTTTTTTTATTTATGAAAAGTTAAGCACCAATCAAGTGCTTTGTTACTAAAATTGGAAAAATTGCAAAAAGTGGTCAATCAATTTGGCTTCTGAGCGGCTCGTATATTACACGAAATTATATTTCAAACAAGTCCATTTTATTAAGAAGCAAACGTCTTTTTTTCCGAACTTCATATCAGCGTATTCCGCACACGCACGCAATCGTTGAGGGGTTGGAAAATCAAAGCGGCAATTTTATTCTGGGATCCGCGTATCATCGTTCTTAACGCGTGCTAAAACGCCCACACGTTCGAGCGGGCTGCGCGTAGGCGCGTTAATAGAGATTACCCGTTGAATCACGTGCTACCAAGAAGCGCTCCTTCGTACATTTTCATCGGCGATAAGTGAGCGAACTTGAACGAATGTGACTTTAATGTAATCAACTTCCGCTCCTCGCACGAAAATTGCAGTAATAATGTTTGATTTGACGATCGCCCTATTTCTATCCCTATCGATCCGCCGCGGCTTTGCCCCTGTCTGGTCATTTTTGCAAGAACCAGTACGTCACATCGTCGTGACTATTCTCAGCACCACTCATTTGCAAAAAATTAATATCGGATTTTTCAAGGACGTAATTAATGCTCGGTAATCTCTAGTCTTGGCTAGCATGCATAAAACATCTTTAATAAAACGTAGCAATTCAAACTAATTGACGTTCGCAAATTAATATCGATGAGATGATTCATCAGAAACATAAAGAAACAAGAAAAAAAGTTGAAAAAAAACACGATTCTATTTCTTTTTCTTTTTATTTTTCAAAGTTTAATTCAGTTAATTTAAAGTTAAGTTAATTTAAAGAAAATTGTCTTTTTAATGGTATAAACTTAATATAACTTTAAGATATCTTAAATTATATATTCTATGTTTAATTTTTTTCCTAATACAACATTTGGTTGATATAAAATTAATTACTCTTTAAGCTATCTTTTCTTTACATGTTTTCATTATTTATGCAAAAAAAATTTTACATTCAGTTTTGATTTTATCGCAATATAAAATTTAAAAAATTGAAATATATCTTAATTTAACTTTCTCTATGCTTTCTCTACGTTTTAAATAATAAATACAATGTTTAATTTTAATTTCAATCAAACATGCAATCTTTATTAAAAAAAACTTTTTAAAAATTTTAAAAAGTTTCCTTGATCCTAATCTTTAGAAGAAAGATCTAAACTTGCAATTTTTTTATAATGAATAAACTAGTATTTAATCCTAGTTTCGCTACGACACTCATGATAAATTTTAGTTAAACAGAAATTTTTAGCTTCAATCGATTCAGTTATTTTCTAATAAACAAAGATGGAAAGAATTTTTATGTTGATCAAGAAATAAAAAGTTTCAATAAACCCACAGCTTTTCTCGATAGCGAATAATCCAACAAGCCAATCTTGATTAATGCACCCACGTAGTCAAACCGCTCGGGATTGTTTGTGTTAAGAATAACCGCTGATCGCCGTTGCTGCAGCCGCGCGGGACTGTTTGTTTAGTGAAAAAGAAGCGGCGCAATAAACTTCGACAGCCGGCCAATGACGTCAACAATTTGACCGCGCGTCGCGAATGAATCAAAAGTATCGCAAGAGAAATTTCGTCAGAAAATCTTCCTCTTTATTCAAAAAGACGAGTGAAATGTATTTTGAACCTGCGTAAACTTGTGCGATTGAATTGTGATGATTATTTTTATCAACTTGTGATGCAGTCGACTCAGACGCGAAAAATCACAAGATTGCTGAATAATTGAAGAACACTTTTGCAAATTTTTAACATAGAGTCTTGGGAATAATGCAAATCTAATTGCGCGTTTATTCAATGAAGATTTCGAATGTACAAAGATATTAAATTTGAGATGCGATACACCGTTAACTGTAATCAATAAACTCAAATCTCCATCTTATTTTGATAAAAACAAAGCGAGTAGGCAAAAGAAAATAAATTTGAGATTGTTTTCGTTCAAGCGAATATCGAAAAAGGATTTTCTGAAGTTATTACCCGTTAATAATATCAAAAACTTTCCAGAGTAAACAAACTACTTACAAACGCGTAATAAAAATATATTAACCGTGAGAAAAATAGTGCTTTTATCTCCAGTAGTCTTGAATTTTTATTTCCGAGCGTCCCTGGGTTTGCACTAAATCGCGGTCTAAAAAATTGATGTGTCGTCGCTAATGATTCTCGTTTTGCCGACTCCGTTTCGTCAAGATTTTCGCAGGGCCTGCTTCATCCCCCTCATCTATTTCCGGAACAAACCCTTAGCACAAACCCTGACACTTCACGTTCTCGTTTTCCTTCTCTCCAGTTTTCTTTAGTCGTTGCCTCTAGGGACGAAAAAACGGTGGACGATGAGAGCGCTTTGATGAGAAAAAAAAGAAATCTAACGAGGGATAATAGAGATATTTGCTATCTCCACACCGCTTACAAACAAACGATTAACCCGCGCGTTGCACAATGTCAATTTACGTACGCGGAAGATAAAAGAAAATTTGGCGTACGTGAAAGATAAACGGGATGATATGCAAATACGAGAAATATATGTGGGTTAGAAAAGCGAAATAATATATAAAACTGCGAAACAAGATAGGTTTAATTAAACAGAATAAAGATCAGCATACTCAAAATTATGTTACAATTTTAAGAATAAAGAAAAAATAAATTTGTCAGTAGACTAAATAAGATAATAAAGTTAATTTGGAAAAAAAGAGAGCGAAAATAATAATATTTGTGAAGAGCAAACGAGTCTGAAATTCGATTTTTACTTATGTACATATTTATATCGAGTACCTACATGTAAGCTTGCAAAATAAGATGTGTCAAAACTTGTTCGACAGTTTTAGAGAGCTTTCAGCTTATTACTCGCATTACTATAATTGACAAAATTCCTATTAACTTGCGATATTCATTGAAAAACGCGCATTAAAATTGAAATAGCCTTTGCAAGTTTCCACACGGTTTTTCCTTCAGGCAACTGGTGTTGAAATCAATCTTATGCGTCTAAAGTTAACTGAAGTTGAAGGTAAACGACTGTTTGAAAGTGTATTTATACAACTAAGCTGTTTCATCGCGAGGTTTTTGCAATAAAATAAACCTTAACTTCTAACGAGCTTGTGGTCGACTTCATTACATGTTACATTTTAATCCCTAAATAACTAGTAATTAAAAATAATTTTTGTTTAAGATGATTTCCTTTCCATATATATATTATTCAATTTATATTTTTTGTTTAACTTGATTCATTTCGTATATTGCATATAATAAACTATATACATTTATTCACTTTAATAAACGTAAATTTAATAGCTCCAATATAAATATTGAATTAATAATTTTATCCATTTTGCGAATGAAATTGTATCTACTGGCAAATATTTGCAAAATTTAATATAAAATTGAAAAATTAACTTTTTACCGAGAAAAAGTGATAATATTCACACTTCTGACTTGAAGAATTGTATTCTATGCATTCAACTGGCGCCGCTACGGCGAGATACATAATATGTACTGCAACTCTTGGAGTGCAAAGAGTTATATTCAATCATAAAATATCTTACAACATATTTAGATCAATCTGCTAAATTTTTCTTTAACAATTTCATAATAGACGATTATTAAATTCGATAAATGTCATCATTGAATTTTGACAAATCCAATGCATCAGTGATTAGTAAATTCAATAAATTATGCAATTTAATAAAACCCTAGTTTAATTAACTTGAATTAAATTTTACACATAGCATAGTCGATTTGACGAATTCATACATTGTGAAATATTTCTATATTTATAAGAACTCGTTGACAGCCATTTTTTATATGCGTAACAACCGAATATTTGACAAATATTACAAATAAAATAAATTTAATAAATTAGACAAATATGTCAAACTGCAAATATTTTAAAACAAAATCCAACAAATATATACATATATATATATAGTAACGTACAAGAAAAACTGACCTGCAGTTTCAAGGAAAGAAAATCATCTGTACTTTATAGCTCCAGAAAAACTGTACCTAAGATACCGATGATTTATAACGTTTATGTGCGCCGTCATCGATTCGCTTAGCTGCCCGACCGAAAAATTTCAACACATATACTTGCTATAACTGTAAAGCACTTAATCGTCAAAATAAATCCTCTGGCGAGCGACTTTGCAACTCGTAAATTTAAAAACTTTCGCCCAGTTGAAAGAGACGAAGAGAGACCGCCCCCGCCTTAATCGTGACTCGTCGAAAAATAATGCTGTTATTATCGCGCGATATAGCGCATACTGTCCGCGCAAATACAGCAAGGAGAATTGATGCGACGGACGGTAAGGTAACCGACGTTAAACGGAGATTCGTGTCGCTGTTTGCGCAACGGTCAGGACGGAAAATCGATCCGAGCCCCCTGTTTGCCCGTTAACGCCGGACGTGACATTAAATGCAGATGCAAAGTTCACAGTGGCGTTTACTAACAATGTAGGTATATCGATGACGGCCATGGCGCCCGTAAATCACATAGCCATTATGGTAGTCCATGTTCGATCGCTAGCCGTGTAATATGCGAAGGCGATAGCAGCCGTGAATAACTTTATATTAACCCTGCGACAGTGACGTGGCTCGAGAAAAAGCCATCTCCTTTTGTTTTGACGACAAAACTTGTACAAAGTGCAATACAATTCTTTGACATGCAAAATTCGTACTTATTAAAAATTAGACTTTTGTATAATATATTGTATATACCTATATTTTTTAATATGTATTGTAACATATAATGTATAATTTGCGCGATATAATATATCACTTGAGACCTGCAATTATTCGCGCGAAATAACTGTACTTTATCTTTCCCAAATTTTCAGATTGCTTCGGCAAGATTCAGAGAGATCTACGAGTTTTCAGAGAGATCTACGAGTATAATTATATTGCCAATTGCCGCCATCGGTTCATTACCGCTATTTCATACGTGATGAGGAATCGCGGAGGAAATCGCAGCATATGGAATACGTAATGAATGATTGTGCGAAGCGCCTCGAATCAGCGTGAATCATGGAAATGGGTGGGATGGTGCCAGAGATAGTTATCCTTCCTTTATATCTTGATTATTCCTTTGATCTCAAAGGACGACCAGAGAGGTCCGCAATCGTGGACTTAATTAATTTTGGAATATATTGCTTATGCGATCTGTTTCAAAAGCTTAAACCTACAAAGATTTTTCTTCAAAATTAATAGTAGAAATTAAATTCTACAAAAATTCTATTTTCAAAATGTTATAACAGCAGAGTATTTTATACAATGCTTGGAATTCAACTGTAATGTAGAAGATACGTCGCGCGACGTCGTCGTCCGGAAAGCGTCAGGAGAACTCAGCGCAAAAGTTTCAGACATCGATGCAGCATAGAAAAGAAGCCGGCTGACGAAAAATCCGTCGCTGTCCGAGAACGAGAATCAGAACAAACGTGTCCATGCATATGTAGATGCGGCTACATCTGCAATGCAGATCTGCGCGGCATCGGCGAGCCGACCTTCGTGAGACCAAGCGATCCGAGACTTCACAATTCCGCATGAAGCAATTCGAAAAATCAGAGAAAATGGATTGAAATTAAGAAAAGAAAGAAAAAAAACTATTACCATTACAATAAATACGTTAAATCCGAAATACGAATCCTGCATAATGCTGGATGATAAACTAATGCGATTGTTGTATTTATTGTTTTATTTATAACATAATTTTAATTTATAACAATTTATTCAACAAAAATTCTATTAAAACAATACGTTTCTCTGCCTATAATTTTCATGGATAAACAAAAATTAAATTAATGCAGCATTACTTTTAAAAAAATATATGTTCTTCATAAAATTAAAAATACTCAAGACGCATATATTAACTAAACTAAATTTTCATGATAAAGAGCAGGCTAATAAATAATATTAATTAAATTGAAATACTAACAAAGCAATAAAATGCCTGCATAATAAGTAGTATGAAATATGCGTCAATCTTCCAAGTTTTTTACGCTCTGGGTCGGGAGTCCATTTTTTAATTCCCAGGAAATTGCTTCCCCAAAAAATCTCGCTCGACGGTACAACTTCGCAAGTCAGAGTAAATTATATCGTTCGATTTATAACTCGGACGTAAATCCTTTTTATTTGCAACATGATGCATTTTTCGCGAAATCGGGCATACAAGAAAGATTTAAGGGAGTGCTGCTAACTTCCTCCTTCGCCTCCGTGACTCCACCTCTCTTCTCTGCGAGATCGATTCGCGCGAGTTGTCGATGTCTGCTTAAATCGTCACAAGTGTGTCGGCACAAGCAAAGTAGACGCATAAGTGTACACGTGCGGAAATAAATCGTCCGTTCGCGCAGCGAAGATTTAAATGATCGCTCCCGCCTTTCGGAATAAATCTCGCTCACACATTCGCCTGTGAGCATTCCCGTAAAAATATCGCACAACAGATGATATTCCGCATGAAAGGATCGTGCGAGAGGTAGACGCGACGTCTCGCGGGAAGATATTCGAGGCGATGATTTTAGTTTTTTTTTTTTCTCTCTTCCTACCTTTCGAAACGAAGCGAATTCGGTCGGAATTCTTTTTAGGGATCGATCAATGCACCGTCGAAATGTCGATGCTAAAAATGGTAATCGTGTCACGAGAGCAAGCCAAGTGAGTGAGAATGACCGTTCTTGTTTGGTCGTGGTATTAAAAAGAAACTTCTAAGAAGTTTAAAGCTCTTAAAAAAATGCTTGACAATTATAAAAAAATATACTGAATAATTAAAATAATAGTCATTATTTCTTTATTTTTTTTTTGCAAAATTCTTTTCATAGATGCAACTTCACTAAAAAAAGTATGATATTTAAAACTTTGTCGTTTAAACGTCTGGATAAAATTTCTTATTTATTTAAAAAACTTGGTTAATTTTTTGCATATTTTCCGCAAAGATAATAAATTGTTTCATTTTAATCAAGAAAGCTTAATTTAATTCTTTTTCAACTTTTAACTTGCGAGAATAATTGCCACAGCAAAGAATTAAAAAAATTCTCTAATTGTAAGTGAGAGGAATTTATTTTCTTTTCAGTAAGAGAGAGAGAGAAAGAGAGAGCTTTCCAGTTTTTTCATTTTTTTTTTCCTCCTATGACATCAGTTTGTGCTCGGTTAAATGGTCGCAATTGTGCCACGGGGACGAAGTTACAGACTACATGTGGGTGAGAATAAATCGTCCGACTTCTGAGAACGACAACGCGAAACGAGCTAACGTGTCATCGACTGCGACCCGATTGGGACCACTACTTCCTCCCCATAATGGAAGAAATATCTTCGAAATGTCGATATTGGGGGGATACGAAAACGGTAGCAAGAGAATTCCTTACCTTCGAGAATGTCGACCGTAAAATTTATACGCTCCGTTCACCGCTAGTCATTTTCAATATTGTTGTACAAAAATCAACTCGCATTGAATTGCAAATTCTTACAGCTGATATATCTAGCATCGCTTCTTTTGTCTTTGATTTACGTAAAGATTTCAATATAACAATTTTGTTACGATAATATTGATAATAAAATTACACGTAATCTTCTCATTAATATTAATAAGGAATATAAATTTTTCAACAATAATAAATAGACGGATCAAAAGTTGCGTATCCATGCAAATAATATATCGCGTACCAACGTTATTTCGACGCGCCTCACAATAGAAAGTATTTTTTATTTATAGAGCGCGTGATTCTTATTATAGAAGCAGAAATAGAGAGAGTCACGCGACGCAACAAAATACGGTGGAAAACCTATGTTCTGCCATGTTCGCGAAGAGGCCTTGAGCTAGCCAACCGAGTTTTCTAGTCCGAAGACAGCACCCAGAAGTATATCGATATTCATTGTACCAGAATAAAGTGCATACTCGATGGTGCGAATAGTGACGCGGCTATTTGTAGACGCACGTCGTACATGTGAAAAAGAAGCGATAATATTTCAAGGGATATCGCACATAAAATTATATGCGCAAGTATTGTACATCAAGATACTGTAAAATTTAACAACTTAATTTGAAAAACAAGTTAAATTATTGCAGTATAGAAAATTGGTTTCATGTCATTGATTTCTTTTATACATAGCAAATAATTTCTTATATGCGACATATTCCAGAATTTGTAGAAAATACAAATGTAACTTTATTTCGTATAAAATTTGAAATTAATTTTTCTTTCAGTTATAATTCTTTATAATTTTTGAAAAGTACATAAAATTTTCTCCGCGTAATTAAATTTCAAAATTAACTTTTTTAAATTAAAGACTGAATAATGTTCTACTATTGATATTCTCTGAAGTTCAATTCGTCAAAAGATTTTGTTCCCAAATTTTATAAAGACTAATGTATGTACGTTCGTGATGTATTATACATGTTTCGCCCCAATTTTGAAATATTTCACACATATAGGTGATATTTCATGTAGATGCATTAATAAATTTTGAGAGGCAGCTTCTAAAACAAAATAGATATCAATCTACGAGATTCTGAAATTTTACGTGAATATCTTTAGACTTTCTACTGACGCTACTAGAGATCCAGATATGATCGAAATTATATATAAATCATTTCTATATATAAAGTTTGAAGCGTGAGTACTATTAAAAGTCAAACTTTCGATAACAAGTTACTTCGTTCATCATGGATGGTAACTTTATCCATCACGGTAATTCGAATTTATAGCTGCTAAAACCGGTCTAGCGTATTATTTCCTATCTTATAGTTTGTTCTCTAAATAACTGTTTTAACGGAGATAATAGATTTGTTATAACAATATTGACTATGTCAGAATATATATATACATTGAGCTCTGTTTAATTCAAATAATTCAACATACCATGTGTGACTAAAATATATACAATAAAAGACAATATATATCGTGATCAAAAATCACGATTTAAAATACAGATGTACAGATAAAGATGTCTGTACAGTAATTGAAAAATGTTTAAAGTTCACTCACCCTCTGTGCCTTCCGTTTGTCAGCACGTTGATTTTGATGATATATTCTGCTGAAGTTACTGACGATAACAGGTACCGGTAAAGCGATCACTAGGACACCGCTCAGGGAGCATACACCCCCCACGATTTTTCCCGCAATCGTTTTCGGAACCATGTCACCGTAGCTGAAACAAGCAAAAAAAAAAATACTGTTTAAAACAACTGTTCCGTGATATACACAATTTTGTATAAAAATTAGTATAACTGTATTAAAATATATATGTCATATTATTTATTTTAGTTGCAAAGTATCTTCTTTCCTAAAAAATAAAAAAACAGGAATTTCAACAAAAACCGAAATTTAATATTTAACCGTATTGAAAAGCAAAGCGTTTTTATGTTATTTGCAAATTCTATTATAAAAAATATTCAAGAATATCAAATTTGCTAATTTTGGAATGCGAAAATTTTCCAAATTTTATTACAAAACGTTAAATGTGAATTATAACACTTGAAATAAATCTGGAAAAATCTCTGTAGATCCAAAAATGGTAAAATATATGGAAATTTTTAAATATAAAAATATCATAGTCCCTGTTTTGTGCGGATACAAATCGAATATCATCATAGTTGCTGAAGTGCACAATTCCTAGAACTACAGATTCTATAATCTCCTAAATCTCAAAGACTTCCAAACTCGAGGGAATTTCATTCATTACTAGATACACAATTCCAAGCAAACATTACACCTCGCGCAACAGAAATTCATTCATGAAACATTGTTATGAGCATTGTTGGTGACATAAAACGGTGGCGGCTTACGAACGATCCGGCCAAATGTTCAGAAGGTATGATGGAATTATACATTCCTAACGTTGTCGCCGGCAAAAGGGCGCATTGCGGCGCGGAAAGCGGGAGAACGTGGATAATTCACGGTGTACTTAAAGAATTCAGCTGTAAAAGGTATGTCTGTCCTCGTTTCGCAGTCGTACGAATGTCCACCCGTAAAACTTTTCCACGGTTATGCGTGGCTCGCTGCGCTAGTCGACCATTTCCCGCAAGGTTTTCTAGCCCGGACCGATTACGTATTTACTGTGTATCGGCTGGTGCAAACACACGGCCGAACAAATACGCGTACTGAGCCCGCGGCTATCTGTTTAACTTGTTCTCGTGACGTGCTCGTGACGCAACTTGAACGTTTGCGCTTACGTTTCTACTGAAATTGCAACAGCGATACGTGATAGATGTGAGATTTTTTTCCGCAGTGAAGCATTAAATTCTTTCTGCATTGCATCTTTTTTACAAGAAAACATTTGACTGAAAAACGGCAGATCGGCAAACATTATTATAAATTATTAATCCTAAATTGTAAATCTTAATATTTTTTTAAATCTCAAAAGATAAAAATAATTATTTATTTGTAAAAAACTTGTCTTTTCATACATTTTGTGTAAAGTATTAATTTAAATTGAAATCGTGTAAGTAATAATCTATATATTTCTCAAATAATAAAAGGGTTCACTTTATCGCGAATAAGTTCGGTTGCATCATCAAAGAGATACGAGCAATTTGAAATGCTCCTTGGGAATTTGGCTCCCTGCTAACGAGCAAATTTTAAGCATCCTTTCTGCCTCAATAAACCTCATAATACCGCGAAATACTTCGCACTGACATTTCAAAATGTTACTTTATCGTTTTACACCAGCTCCCGTATTTCGCAATTCGTCGCGCACGTCAGAATTTTCCGCCGGTTTCATCTGCGACATATATCTTCCGTTCAAGAAGGATAAAACTGCAAGTGCGACAGATGGTGACGGGTGAGTCTAAGAAAGGATGCGACAGCGCAAAGAATTGAGCGAGACAATGGCGGCTTTATAGGAGGCTATTGCGATCGACAGGGAAATATTTCGCGCTGTATTCGTTCATCGTATTTCTATATTTTGTTCTGTTATATAAATAAAACAAATTGCAAATAGTGTAAAAACTATTTCGAAACTTCGCATTTAATATCCTACGAAATGTTATTCGACTATTCAATGAAGAGAAAGAAATGTTTAACACTCGCAAAAATTGAAAGGGGATCTGTATTATTATCGGCGATCAGAAACAACATTATACTGCGTACAATAGCGATCGTTTATTCTGCCGACATGCCTCACTCAAGAGATCAAAAGAAGGCTGGCGCGCGGAAAAGGGAGAACGCCAGTGCAATGGAGCCGGGAATAAAATGAAGTGTAATGGATCGCACTCGACAGCTACAGATCGTTCCTTTTTCCAACGAATTTCTCGGGCCGCACGCAATTTCGGGCCGAGACACGGAGGGCGAGGTAAAAGGGAGCTCTATTCTGCAAACGACGTGACACACATCTGAAAAAAGTGTTCTCGATAGAAATGATCGATCATTCAATATCCTGCGCAATATTACATCAGGAAATCTGCCATTATGTCTTGAATTATGAAAAGAAGGAATACATAATCCCAAAAATCCTAGAAGCAATTGAATAATCTTTTGTTATCCTAATTTATTAAAAAATTTAGTATATCCTTGAACTTTAGATTATACAAGTTTTATATTATTTCTACCATTCCAATTTCAGAATTTTTTAATTAAAGAAAGAGATAAAAATGGACTTGAATATTCTAGCTTGAGTTTTAATATTGCTGTACTATTTAAATTTCGTATTTTTTCTGAACTCTATTTTAAATAACCTTAAAAATGTTAAAAATTTTTTTAATTTCCTCTCTCTCTCTTTCTCTCATCGATTGTGGTTTATAATAATTTTAGAATCTACGGATTATAATATTTTAATAATTTTCAAACTGGAAAAACATCTCAAAAGATTAACTAATTTTAATGTTAGAGATCCATAAAAATATACACAAATTATACAAAATTACATTAATAATATAAAAAAGACACTAATAGAGAAAATGCTGACATATTAAGATAGATTTGCTTCAGAAGAAATTACATTTTGCCAATTTTAACAGAAGGAAAACACAATGTAGATAGATATTAAATATTTTCCAAGTTCTTAAATATAAAATACTTATAATATACTTTTAAGAACGCATCAAATTGAGTAAAAACATGACTTTGTTTTGTTACTGACAGATTTATCGAAAATAATCTTCTCACACAATTAATCTTATGCTATGGAATGCGGCTTTTTCGACTACCCCTATTTTGCGAGCCAATCTTTTCTACTGCCGCATACGTAATCAATACCCGTCTATCGGAAATATCCGTACAAGAAAAGAGTGAAAGTCGAACTGCGGGTCACGCAATTGCGGGTCACGCGAACTTTCGCCCGAGCTTGGTTTTCTCAGTCAGCAATAATTCTCCCGCACCCTATGGCCCCCCAGGCCCGTTTCTCGACCCTGATTTACGTTTCCCACGGCCTTTTACAGCGACCATGAAACCCGTCCTAGCGGGATCTCACCTGATGCTCGTCAGCTCGTACTTTGCGCACGTGATATGCCACATGTTATAGATCTCCTTCTTTTATTTATTTAACAATTAATTTTACATCAACCACTCATCGATATCATAAATATTTTCTTTTCTTATTTTCGTTATATAGCTGAGAATGTCTTCCACATAAAGTTTGTTTCTAAGTAAACAAATCAATAAAGCACAATTAAAAATCATTAATATTATTAATTAGTCTAATAATATATACAATTTTGCAATAAAAAAAAATATATTAAAAATTTTCAAAAAAAACAGTGCGATAGAAAATAATAGCAGATTTATTATGAATAGAAGAAATATCAAAATTAATTTTTTAGTATAAATTATAAAATATAAAAAATTTATCATTTAATAAAAATATATTAAATAATGTTTATTTAATTTTATAAACTAAGCATCTGTTATCTGATTCAACAATTTACATTTCCAATCTTAAAGGATTAAAAATTAATAAAATATTTACAAGATAAGATGATTAATTCTATGTGAATAAAATGTGTATATAGGAAATATTTTATATTATATAGTTAAAATACATATCGAGCGCATAAGATTAGAAATAGCGGGTCACGCGAGTTCAAGGCAAGCGCTTTTCAGATAGGACCGATGAGAATTGACTTTTCTTATTTGTCAATGTACCCGGGACACGCGACGGGTAGCGAGTTTAGACCGGCGAAAACGTTGGATTAGTGATCTATTTTAAGACAAGCACGCCTTGGGCGGTCGCCCAATGTGACTACCTGGGATTTACATGCACGCCGGATTTCGCAGAGGCCACGCACCAGGTTGAATTTGCAGTTAAGTTATAAACAACTGTTGTGTCGACGTAAACAAAGAAAACCTAATATCACGTTGAGGAATCACACGGGATCAACCTGTTAAGCGATCAACCCGAGTTTATTAAATCTCCCCAAGATTCTTAATATACCTAAGCCAAAGATTTGTGGACGTGGCACATAAAACTTTCGCTTCCTAATAATACCATAACAATGAAATAAAGCTCAACTTACGGATGTAATGTTCTATTATTATGTCACTAAAATATATTTAACAACTTCTAAACTTTTTTTAACAATTCAAAATCATTTTTCTTTTAATAAAAATTTCTAAATATCTTCACAATTAAATCTCAAACTAAAATTCAAAATCTATTTAAAATTATATAAAAATTTTGTTATCCAAATTTATATGAATAAACTTATAAAAACTTCTAATTCTCTAATATTTATTAGCGCCTCTCAATATTGCTATTAAGGGAATCTCGAATCGATCAAAAAATCTAAAAGAAAAGCAAGAAACGCTCAGGATTTATTTAAAAAGAGTTGATTAAATTTAAAATTAACTCAAACTTGATAAGAGCGTGATAAAACTTTTATGTGGATTTTAATAAAATTTCTCGGTAATTATTCCGATTTTAATTTTTAGTTGATTTTGTATATAGGATTCCAAAGAAAGTTTCCAAATATTAATTTGGAGACGTACACAACGAGAAAAAGATGATCTTGCAATTAATTTATATTATCATATTTCATAATAAACCTCAACTTACGGAAGTTGTATCGAACGAAAATAAAACTTTTGTCACAACAGGCATCTTATGAATGCGAAAGTTTCGCGAATTAGCAAAGTTGGCGCAAACTGTACAACGTCGTCGTCTTCGCGATCTACCCTAACTCGTTTCGTCATGGGAACAGTTTCACACGAGCATTTATAATGTATATAAATAGGCCATGTGAGAATATCGCAAAAGAGAAGAGAAGGCAAGGACGTAATTGCACCCTTCTGTATTTTTATATGAGGAAAAATTTACTGAAAAGACGCGAATGAAACTTTATGAACTAACTCAAGTAAATATGATCGGTAAATTAAATGATAGAATATGTAAATATGTAAATATTGCTGTTTCTTCATTAAATATTTTTGATTGTATAATGATATTTTAGTATATTAATTAAGAAAACAAATGTTTAAAACAAAGAAAAATAATTGAATAGGTATTTTCTTTAACCATTTACTTTAAAGAGCAATTTATATACTTAAAATCTTATTAAAACAGAAAAAAATTAATTTTTTATGATATTATTTATAACCTTTATTATATTATTTATAGAGAACTTCTAGAGAAATATGAAAAGTCCCAGAAAAATATAAAAAACAAAATTGAATATAACTTTGTTATATTGCTTCAATAAGAACCTTCTTTCTAAATCCTTGTGTCATATTGTGTACGTGGTTACAATATCGACAAAATATGACACAAGAAAGGAACGCCTTTAAGGAAGAAAAGCCGCAGGGTATAAAAACGACGCATTTAACATCGCTGGCGCCGGAAAAGTATTAAATTGTTTTATTTTCCAACACAGAGCAAAGGAAAAAGTGCGAGCCAAGCAAATAACGCGGCCTTACGTCGTGGCCCAGCTGTGCAAAACCAATATAACACGTTTCTATCGACACGACAAAATATTCGACGACTTCGAAAAATGTGCAAACGTTATATGATTTTATTTTATCAATTTGATGATTTTAAACTGCACTTCCAGCATTGAGAACTGCTGCGTATTTTCAGCTGTTTTATTAACAGATTGTTTGATACGATAGAGTCAATCAGAATTATTATAATATACTGTGATAATCTCAAATTCTTGATTAATATATCTCCGTCAAATCAATTTTAAGATAACAATATTTTTCAGATTCGTACATTAAAAAAATGCAAGCAGTTCCGATTCTGAAATTTCACAACAAAAAGCTCCGAATATGGTGTGAAATCCGGTACTTCAATAAATTATATCGAACAAACTTTAGATGAAATATGAATTTTTAGTAAAACTCGCTTGTATTTGTGAACGTGCTATAACGTTGATTTACGTTGACATTCATGAATACAGCAAGAGCTTCTAACACGAGATCTATGCATCACCGGCTCATCGCGTTACAGCGACGACCTCGCATGGTCGCGCACTTTTCTTGCCTTGCGCCATTGTTTAATGGTCACAGTGACCCACTTCTCTTTCAAGCAACATTCGTGAAATGTAAAGTTCTAAGGAACCATATAGGTACCAAAAAGTTATATAATTAAATTTTCGTTCTTGCACAATAATATTTAATCTCATACAGTTTTCCGCTCCACGGTTATAAAATAAAGAGATACATTTTTATTTCGTAATACAATCTAATTTCGCGTATTTCCAGTAAAATTATGGAATACATGTCAGAACGACATTCTTAAATCACTTTTATACAAATCCCCATTATTTTTTTCAATTAAAAGTTATTTTAATTATGCAAAACAATTTTTGTAATTTTTATGATTAAATTCTCTCTTGCTATATATAATTTTATAAATACAAATATATCAAATCCAAACCAAATATTAAATTAAATTAAAATCACCAAATATATATCATTTCGTGAGAAATAAATATATAATTTTTATATAGATATTTGACTAATCACAACAGATACAACATAATATTAAGAGAAAGTAAATCATATAGAACTTTAACAATTTATTTGATTGCTATTATAAACTGTTTCCTCATTTAGTTTGCCTCAAAAATTCGCCTTTTGTCGGTTTCAAAGCTTAAATATACACTTCACGCGTAGAAAGTATCATAAAGAACAGTTAAAAATAATAGATCTAACATGGTTTCGCTTTTGGTACACTGGTACACATTAGCAGACAAAATCTGATATATCCTTCTCTCTTTACTTGATACATGTCCAGAAAATACAGTACTTTCAAGGTCTTCCCTTTTTCTCCGAGCACGATAAAATGCGCATTTTACTGGCTTTAATGAATTTGTATTTGCTTCCAAACTAATAAACGTTTGACAGAGGGGAGAAAAATAGGGAAATCGATTTGAACGAACTGTTTACTTCTGGTTGTCAACGTTTGCCGAGACAACTCAATGCAATGTACACCGATCGATGAGATTATAGTTCTTACATTTCGAATGGAAAGCAATCAACATGAATCATACAATTTGCATAAGCAGGCATAGACATTTATAAAATCTTGAGAAATCTGTTAAAGATAGAGCTAAAAATAATTTTATTTATTTAAATATTCATATTTTCGCGTCTTACCGGTGAGATGCTTGCAACCCAGTGAGACGCCAAGCGCGAATGTGTTAAGAGAAATATGTGATCTATAATTATTAATTGCGCGGAATGATTTATTATTATTATCAACAATGTTTTATCTTTTGAATTCGCGTAAACAATCTATGACTTTTACATGTTCAAATTTTGATATTATTTCTTACTTTCTGATACTATTTCTGACACCAAAATGTGCATAATATGTGTCCATAAATATATAATCTATTTCACAAAGGCCACATAAGAAAGATTGCCATGTGACGGTGGTTTTGCTGGCACAAAGGGATCAAGTTTGTCCGCAATTCACACTGCCGTGTGTAAAACCGATCAACTGGTAGACCCGATCGCAAACAAACGAATCTATATTTACGGCAAAAGAATCATAACATCGTGTTACCGCCCAGCCCGTCACTATATCTTCGTCAAACAAAGCGACATTTTCGGGCCACCCGGTATACGGATAGACTACGCGCGGACGGCGGCCCGCGCTGCCGAGTTGCAAGATACTATTAAAAGACGAACCACCGGCTTTCCACATTGGCCGCGAAGTGTGTGTTCGCGCGCCTTGTCTGAAAATAAAGTGCATTCTCGCCCCGAGTCGCGCGAGACGCGCGTCCGTCGTAATAGCTTAAACAACGAAAACATAGACGACGGTGGACAACGGTGGCTTACGCGAGCTTAAGCGATGATCGACACTGATGTGACAAAGAATCTCACTACTTACGAATTGACAGCGCGTGGAAATGAGTCGAATGGAAAAAGTGGAGCGGATGTAAAATAACTAAAATTGCAGAGATTGGAGTTTTAAAGTATCGTGGAATAATGCAAGATTGGAAAATGCAGAAAATAATATCAATTTGCTTCTGTCATTGTGCCAAGTGACATCCTTCAGTAATTAAAAGAGCTGACATATATTGTTAACACGGTACAAATTGCTGCGCGAGATGAGAATCGTGCGGTTACGAAGAAGAATTTTGCTACTTGAGCATTTTAAGCGCACTTGCAGCTATTTCTGAGTAAATCGATATACAGAGTGTCCCAGAAACGGCGAAAATTTCCACCCAGAAAAGGGAACTTGGCTATTTACGAATCAACTGCGATAAATCTTAACTTTTACGCACAAATTCAATTCCGACTTAATCGATGTGTGAGATGTACCGCAGAAGGTCAGAGTCGTCATTGTGTAATTTTATCAAATGTATGTCTTAAAGCAATATTTTATCGCAAAAAATATAATCATATAATTAACCATGTTGTATGTAATACGCAAAAAAAAATTAGTAAATGAATAAAATCATTTATACTGTTTTTAACCTATTTTTAATAACGCAAATTGTCAAAATGCACGCTTCCATAACAATATTAGCAATATGAGATAACAGTCGCAAAAAAGGCAACAGTTGTTAAATGTAATCCAATTTTAAAGATATTTGTGACAAAATTGCACAAGTATAGGAAAACCGCATACCTTGTTTTTTTTTATCTTTACAAAATAGTAAGAAAAAAGGAAACCTGCATCGTTATATTTGCTAGAAAAAGCGAGCAGAATGCACAGTTAAGCGATAATCATTCATTGTCTCATTAGCAAACAAGGAGGCGACGATAAAAGAAAGCTTGCACAGAGTGCCTTTTTTAGGAGTGGATTGCCTATCGGCGCCTACAGACGCGACATTAAAGACAACTATTGGCACGATCGCACAAGCATAATTTTACATTCACTTTTTTACTGTATAACCTACTTCGCCATCGCATCTTCGTATATATTTATTTATTCAGTGCACGGGGGCGACGAAAACACGACAAGGGATATGATGGTAGAGAAGAGGATTGGCTCGGGATCGGCTGGCATCTATCTGCTTTGTACCGACAAGCGGATTTAGCATCGGGCCTAGGCGATCCGAGGCCGCGCGCACCTGTGCCTCCGTAAAGATTATTTCGGCGCTCGCGAACGGCGAGTGGAAACGTGAAAGAATTCGCAACAAGACGCCCTTCAAATCTAATCGACTCGAGCAGTGCCCCAATTTCAAGACAATAGGCACAATAGGCACGATTTGTTCTTAGCGATATATCACGATGTGGAATCGAGTGGGCAATTGAAACTCTTGAATGAAAACTCTTAAGCGGAACAATACGATGATTTTCCAATAAGAACAGATAGTTGCTACTTTTCAACACAATCCCAAAGTCTTAAATAGAGGAAACATTGCTTTATTAACGGTTTTATAATATTTGGAATTATATCATTTATGTATATATGACTGGAAAATTATTACCAAATTAGTTACGGAACAGTTAGACCATAAAATTTTATTTACTGTGAAAATGAAATTGTAATATTAAATTAGTAACTGTGTTATTTTCCGTAAATATAAATGAAAACGTGATATTTAAATTTATAAATAATTACCGTTTAGTATGCAAGAAATTTCTGAAATAAATAAAATTAATAATAACAATGTATACAATTGCCAGTTTTGTTTAATTTTGCAATATTTGCAAGGTTTTTCATAAAAACCATTTTCACGAAAATAGCCCTCACTGCTTAATTTGTATAAAATATTTCTTTATCGAGTATTATAGAGACACATAATTGGTTTGCGATGTATCCTAATTCCATATACTAGTTGCCTAACTTCAGAATGACATAAGCTCTGCTATACGAAGTTCCTGATTAATTGAGTAAAGCGGTCTACCGCGGAAAGACGATTTCAACATCAATGTCAACGATCTATTACGTCCTTATTACGAATTTAGGAAAGTTCAGCGAATGCAGATCATTATTAATATCGAAGTTTGACAAAAAGACATCACAATATCTGTTACCGTCGTAACTCATTCAAAATTCAATACAAATATGACATTTTTTTACGCAAGAACTATTTGATAATTTTCGATCAATTAATAATACTAATTTATTTTGCATTTAATAGAGAAAAACTTATTGATTGCAATTTAAAGAAAAGATTATTTTCTATGTTCATAAATAAATCTATAAGAAGAAGTTTAAAACTGTTTTAATTTATCAAAAAATATAACAATAATTAATAATATAAATAATCGCACCGATAAATGTAGACTCAAAACAAATGTTCTTAAATAATATAAAATCACTCCAAAAGCAGAATCTTCAATTATCACCTGACTTTTGCCTTGGCATACAAACAATATCACGGTAGCATCGATCTACGTCGTCGTTAAAAAATCCATCAATCGTGTTCTTTGACTGACAGTAACACGATGATCTTATCAGCGTCGATTTCGCGCAAAATTCGTTGCAAACGCGAGACTTGATCCTGCATCGACTACGCCATTGTGCGATCAACGCTCGTTTTAACATCGACGATGTAATAACCTACGTTCCGGTCAGAATAATCGCCGAAGAGCAGGCCAACAGCGGACGGCAGAATGTGAGAGAACAGTTACGTGGCCGGGAATTCAAATGGTTTCGCAAACTCTCGTTCCGGCCATCTCGCCATTGATTAACTATGTTACTCTATTACGTGACCATTCCCGAATCGCCGTATCACGTTACAAGAAAAGATACCGCGACGTTTATCGCGCATTTATATTACAGCACGGCCGGACGCACGGAAGTACGTGTAAATTATTTTCGCAATGTAAAATTAAAACGCGGACTCCCTCTTCGAACTACGCTATAAATGCTACGCTGTAAAATGTATCGCTACTTATCTGAAACTAAATTTTATACGAATTACTCTGACAAAATTTTTTTTTTTTTTTTTTTTAAGGCCAAGCGATAATATTTGCATAAAATGCTGAAAATGATAACTACGGCTACGTTCAGAGATGTCGCATAATTTTCACGAATTTTTCACTGCGCAATAGACTATTTAAAGACTGGTGCATCGGAGTTCATTTTCACGTGTTATTTCCGGATGCGGAGAATTGCTGCCGTCGCCACCGTTAATCAAAATTGTGCACCAGATGTACGCCTTGATGCCAGATATCTCGGTAGAATCAACGCCGAAGAATTTAAGCGATATGCGCGAAACCACAATAACACGCTTCGTTCGTCACCTGCAAAACTGCAGCCGCGCTATTATGAATGAGGATTATTACGAGCGATGCACTCCTCCGTGAGTGCATAAATTTCCTGGGAGCGCGTGCACGCGGATGTTTCTATCATGATTTAACGTAAAATATAGACGTCGTAAAACAGGTATTTTGGGATCCTTGTCAATTAATTAATATCACCAGTCCAACTCACGCTTAAAACCGAAAAAATATTATACTACTCTCAGATGAAAGATAAAAAAATTTAACTGGAAGAATTATATATTATTTCGATAAAGAAAGAATAATTTCTATTATTTATTTTTCCACTTTTAGTTGTTTTATTCTAGTGGCTAACTTTAATTCTTCAAAGTGATAATAAATACATAAGGTATTTATTTATGTGTAAAGTACAATTTAGATATGCATGTAACTATAACATGATGAGAATAACATCCATATTATGTAATTCTATAATTTCACGAAATAGTTTGCTGAAACTGCAACCCTGCTGAATAATTGTTACATTGTGATCCATGCGGTATCAAAATATAAACTTTAACACTCTCATGTTACCATAATTACACAATTCTGATATATTACACATATTTCATCTTTTATAACACGACTTGAGTACTGACGCCTGTCCCGCGGCTCACGCGTCGTATAAAGGTACACTTTTACAGCCGCTACAATTTATTACACGCGACCGGTGATAGTGTAAGTCGTAAAAGCCACAGGGAGCAAACTTTTATGTTTTATCGGCGGTAACTTTAACACCAAAAGCTCTTTCCACAGATATATTTTAATTGCCAAAGTCCTCTAGCTCTTCATGCACGTTAAGACTTCCTAATGCGATCATGATCAAGAACAGAGACCCCAGGTTTGAGGTTGTTGATGTAGCTTAACCCATATTAGAAACAGTTGACAATCATAAGTCATCAAAAGATAGTAAAAGGCGCCAAATAATTTAGCAGAACATCACGAAGAAACACATCGCGGTTTAATAACATCATCGCCCATAAATTTTGCTCGTACCACAAAGGAATTCAATTTATTTGATTACAATTCCGCTGTCGTATCTCAAACTCACTGAATAAAAAAATGTTCACCGGATTCTTGCAGTATTTTGACAGCGGCAGTTAATGGAGTAATAACTTATTCTTAATCACGATTAGTCAAATAACAGTTTCACGACAAGCCAGTCTTCAAAAAGGTTTTTTAGCTCTGAAATGAGTTTTCTTAGAAAGTAAATCCTGGGGGAATACCTCGCTCGTAAAGTAACTCCAGGACAACCTTGAAATGTTGATGTGTTCGCATTCTTTATCAAGAGAGAAACACGGGACTCTCTTAAATCACTTTTAAATCGTGCAAAGCATATCAACATGTTATTTGAACAACTAGATAATATTCTTTGCATTATAAATGCCCTATTTTATCCGTCTTTTTAACAAGAAAAAGATATTCAGTTACAAAAAAGCTTTTTGCGTTGATTAAGATAATAAAATGTTCCTATCAAATTGAGAATTCACAGAAAAAAAGCAATAGGAGAAGAGAAAATATTAATTACATAAATTTTAATTACATAAAAAGAAAATTAATTATCGCATATAAATTAGAAAATAACAAAAGTAAGATCTTATATCGCAGCGGCAAAAAGATATCATAGTGCTAAATGCGTTATTAATTAAAAGTGAATTAATTTAAAACGAGAAAGTCTCGGCACGAAAGACACGGCGCAAAAAGTATAAGTAATAATTAGAAAAACAAACGGCATTGCATCAAAATTGCGATTTAGTATGTGTGAAAATATCTGGATATTGTATTACGCATACACGAATTTTCGAATGCGATCTAACAATTCTTGGCAGATGACCAAGAGATTCTAGAGAAATCCGAAAGCACGGGTCGTACTTGGAGGTGGTCCCTATACTGATTTCCTGAAAACACTTTAATGACACGCGATGTTAGTACCGCGTTTCAACACAAGTCAAATAAACAGATTCGATTCTGAGTGCGACGAAGGCCAACGTTAAGTTAACATCAATGTATTGTGCGCCTTCTAGTCCACAAAATCCTTGCGGTAAAAATATCGACTCCGCAAACTCACTCATTGAAGCAACTAATAAACAATCGCTTCCTCCTCGATGAAGATATATCCATCGTGTAATTATAATCAGATTATACCTAAGACACCTAATTACTCTGACGTATATCTAGTAACATTAAACTGAAATAAATTGCAATTACGAAGAACAAATTAAGTAATTTGATCACCATTATTTTTAAATCCATAGTCTTGTTTGTATAGTCACTATTTTCAGCGCACTTAGCGCCAACGTAATTACTTAATTTCATGTTTTTCCCGAATTACGGATATAGAGGCGTAATCTTGTAATTTATTATCCGCCATCTGAATTTACACGATGGCGTGTGCCACGCCATTGCGACGCTATTAACCGAAAGCATGCAATAAGATTAGCAAGGGTAATCAAGATCTTTTTACGGTCATTAATTATTTTTACACTTCAATTCAATTAATGTTACATTTCATATAGTTTTCGACTGTAACAAACAGTATATAACAGTATATATATATACAATATATATACAAGATAATTCAGAACAATCTACTGTCCTTGAAATGTCAAATTCTTGAGTAAATTCTAGAACGATTTTTCCTTTTACAAAATTTTGTCCGAAGCTTAGTTTTCGAGTTCTAATTGAAAATAGGTGGCAACTTACGAGTTCGATACAACGGGCAGGCAGGGACGCGCAACGTATAATGAGACCGTCAAGTGTTTACTATCGTCTCATGACGCATTGCCACGTCCCTGCCTGCACGTTGTATCGAACTCGTAAGTTGCCACCTATTTTCAATTAGAACTCGAAAACTAAGCTTCGGACAAAATTTTGTAAAAGAAAAAATCGTCTCAGAATTCGCTCAAGAATATGGTATTGCAAGGGCAGGTTGTTTTAAATCACCCTGTATATCATAAAATAATTACCTTAAGAACTTCAGATAAAATAAAAAATGCACCATAAAATAAATTTTCAAGTTTTTCCAAAAGTTTGGATCGTACATAACTTATAAACTGCTGCTATTATCTTAAGTTGTTATCATATTATTCTTTCTGACTCCGTAGATTAATATTTGTTTGCGTAATTTCGTATATACGCGAGATTTCGGGCAGCACAGAAACTTCTTAATTACCCAAACTTAAGCTATTAGCGCATATATTAATTGCGTTGCGTTAAATACACGCCATCGTGTCGAGGAAACCAACCGTAAAGCAATAATCACTTGACACTTTACAACATAATGCATGATACGTTATTATTCCTCAAAAAACAATTGGTGCATATTGGAAATAAATAAAAAAAATTAATTACTTTTAATTATTCGTTAATAGAAAAATTAATGCAATTCTACTTTTATAAAGTACAATTTACTAAAACTATTTGACAAAGTTCTATAAAATTTTGCTTATAGACACAATGACTTAAAATTTGAGATTGACATGATGTCTATATATATATATATATATTCCACATTGTAGACAGACAAAACTGCTCGGATTATAATATAATTGAAAGGCTTGAAGCAATGACATGCTATATAAGCCTTACGATAGAAAGCCGAGTGAGGCTATTAACTTATAGGTATTCAGTTTCGATATCGATTTTATATGTTACACTCCCTATCTAAAATCCTTTGAGGAATAAAAGCATATTAGAAAATGTATCGACAATGTGTCAAATTTTCATTCAAAACATTTAATGAAGAACTTTTAGCTCTAATCTTAGAATTATAACACTACACTCATGTATGGCAGGAAATTAATGCAGCGTTTAAGAAGCATTGAACATTACTAGAGTTAAAAATAACGCGAATAGGGTAAAGAAATCGGCAACGGCATACATTACTTCATAATAAATATACTTTGTATAATGTTGCAGATAAATGAACAGTGTACAAGAAAGTGCTATCTTACGCTTTTACGGCAGAAAATCATCATCAGGCTAGCACTTCGAGTTTATCGAAAGCTACTTCTATCGCGGCGATTATCTGCAATGACGAGGGGCCGATCGGACCGTAAACCGTGAAAGAGGCTAATGAGAAAGGGTAATTATGTTTGAGAGAGTCGGGTCGATTCGTGGGCGAGTAACCGTTAAATGTCACGCCCGGCGAGTGGAGATATTATTTTTAGTCGGCCACTATCGGCTGGAAACGGCGACGCGATAACCGCTTTAAAGCGATATCGGACGAGCGTGAAAAATTGTCACGGAATTGGACTCGAAATCCCGGATCGATGAGGTTCTATCGATTCCTTTTTTTCAAACGCACAAATAGATTGGCGATTATTTTACTCGCCGGCTTCCTCTCTTTCGTATTTCAGAGCAGATAAATTAATGATGTTTAAATTGGTGAGAAAACGAATGAACGAGGTGGAAGACTTTAAATAATAAAATTACCATAAAAGCGTTATTACTATTACATAAAAATATCAAACAGAAGATATAAAATTCAAAGCTTTCTCCACCAATAACATTTTATTCATCATTTTCGTTATTCAATAGAGTTTTTAATTTTTAAATTTCGATTTATGACAATAAAAATGAGAAAATGTTTATGAAGATATATATCTATATATCTTCCATAATCTTATGGATTTATTTACATATTTAGCGTTGACAATGTAAAGAGTTATACGAAAAATGCGAAGAAAAAACGAGAAAAAATGAAGTGAGAGAGGTAGGCGAACATAATTTCTATCAAATACAAGCTTTACCGGAAGTTAACACCATAGTCTAAAAGAGCTTATTAGCGCCGAGCAACTGGGTCACTCTACAGGCAAACTGACTTATTCTGGACTCGAAAGTTTCTCCGGATCACCTTGCATATATACCTAAGAGTTAGTAATTGTATCAAAAATATGCTCGATTATGCCACTCGCAGCCTTCGTCTCGAGTTAATCTACTTGAATTTCAATTCAAGTCAATTTCATGCTTCCCATGCTTTACCAAATTAAAATGGTAATATAAATATCAGAAAATTTATTTCACTATTGTTCCTTTCTTGGCAGACATCGCCCATAAAAATTCTGATTCAACTTTGGTTTTAGTTTGGTGTATTGTTTATTAATATTAAATGAGATAAAAACATCAAAGATTTACAAAAGTTACGTTGAAATTTTTATAGGAACTGCTATTATATCTCGCAGAAGATTATTTACATCTGTTAATTTTACGCAGAAGAAAAAACAATGCATTATATCGCGACGTTTATTTCTTAAAAATACAAAGAGAAAAAATACCCTTTTTTTTAAACAAAAAAGAGTTCCTTCGTGCTCGAAATCGAGTTATAGAGTACCTCTATTCAAAGCATCGATTCATAGCTGCCAATTTTTTTCTTTCCTCATGATATGACCCCGCCCAAACCGGCCTTGTACACGGCCTTCATCAGGCAGATCGATAGAGACATAGATGCCGGAAGGCCATGAAAAGATCCTATGGGAAGAAAAAAGCTTACAATGGAGAACGAACAAACGCGAAAAAATATTGGAAGGCCGCATTGTAGAAACTGAACATGGCAAACTGATTTAATGAGAAAATCGACGAAATAAAAATCTCAGTATCTTATCCACAGGTTTTTTTCCCTTCAAATAATTCACAGAAGTCAAATGTAAAAATTGATTGCTCTCGATTACGCAGCTGAATAAGTAAAATAAAAGTTATCGATCTCGTGTAAGTGCTCCATTAACGTATATTCATGAGTTAAAGATAGATAAAATGTGCGTCATAAAACTGATGTAAGATATATGTTAATTTTGATTTTCAACACATAAGAACATAAATTTGATAAATAAAGTGGTGTAATCGAGCATACTTGATAAATATGTATTATCTATAAAATAGCAAATAAACATAAAGTGAGATTGAAACTGAGATTAAACTAATACGAAAAGAGACAGATTTATTTTTCTCTTGCGATTATTCCTTAAAAACAAAGAGAAATTTTATAGAACTTTCTTACAAGTAGTATAACTTATAATTCGATATAACTACAATATGCAATGTACATATAATTTTGAACTAAAAGCAAATTTAGAATAATCGTGCACGAATTCTGAAAATGATCCGAATAAATGTAAATCGTTGAAAAGATTAACATGTGACTAAATTATGTAAACAAGAAGCAGGGAAGTGTGCAACATAAATAGAGACAGTTTCGTTGCGCTTCTAGAATGATTTGTTTGTTCAAGTGGAAATACAGAGTCAACTTTCATCTATATTTTCAACGCTCTTCCCTTTTTTTCATTAACAGACAAGAGCGAGATGTGAGTAACATACTTGAGGCAATGTATTTTTACAGAGTTAATGAATTCGACAGAGCGTTAACTCGGAGGCCAAGAAAACAGACATTTTTTTCAGTCGGCGTTCTTTTTTCAGTCAGCGCATACAATCCATCCCGTTGCGCGCTTCATGAATTACAAATCGGACCTTGTTAACGCTAGTGCTCATATAAAAACTAGACGCCGTACAGCCCCCGGCAAAACTGTAGAAATCATTTTTCAACGCTAATGATAAACAGCTAAAATTACGCGCAACCATTGATTTTTCTGTTCACGCGATACTTCGTTCGACTGCGCGCAATGTAAACTTGAAAAAGAAATATTAAGTTTGCAAAGCATATTAGAACATTTTAAGAATCCGCACGTTAAGAGAAATATACAAAATTTTAAATCCTCATAATTTTATATGTCTTATAATAATTTTATTATAATCTTATAATTAGACTTTTAGATGAATCGCATTCTAAATTATCTTTCAGCACACAAATCTTATAATTAATTAATATTGCCCCCTATCGCTGGAGCCTAAATGTAAACTGGTAAAATTTAGCAACTAAAGTAGCTAAGTCGCTTAATTATTCTGTCAATAATTAATTGATTGTTATTAATTAAATACCGGTAGATAGAAATTGGTTTTCTAATTCAAATAATTAAATATTTAAAAGTAAGATAATAGAGAGTAATATATCAAGGCATAAAACATTGTTTACCGTGTAAATAAAGGGGTTCTACAATAAAATTCGACTATGTTGAACATATACGTAACGTAAAATATTTGAGTTGAAATGTTGATAAAGATTTGTAAGAAAATTTGGATTCAATGGGATTGATGCGTGAACTGTAGTTGCGGTTAAAAACGTACACGTCCGCCCCATACGAATTGGAAAGGATAAATCACGCGTTTTTTCTGTCAACAAGATACAAGGCGAACACCGAACAAGAAATACGGCAGATATTTTCGAGAAGGGCACGAGACGCAGTGGAAAGCGAGAAATGTGAGGAACAAGATAAAACGAGATTGGATATTGGAGGCGAAACTGTGGAACCCTTACATTTCCGGAAATTTATTCGTACCACGGAAAACATTTAAAATGGAAATGCGGCGCGAAAACAGTCACTAAATAATTTAAAAAAATGTTAATCCACTGATGCCACAAATAAAACAAAAAGTAAATTTATCGCAATCTCAATTTTAGATCTCTAAAAAGAGATTTCATAATTTTTCATTTAGTTTTTTAAAGATATATATTTCCGAGTAATGAGAAAATCCTAAGCTACACTTTAATTTAAAATGGTTCAAATTAATGTGCTAGGTCTTTTATAAAATTTAATTGCAATTAAAACTTAACGAATAACTAAATGGCTTACATTAACGGCATCATTGCGTTTATAAAGATTCGCTAACATGCTCAGGAATTACTGAAATAATTTATACACGTTCTACCTAGAAATAATTTGCAAATTGCAATTTTTTCTCCCCCAGTTTGGATGCCATTGTCGTACAAAGCGTTAACAAATGGGTGTAATTATTTATTCGAACCAATCTCATTAAGCCGGTTGATCGAAGCGAAATGGAAATTCCGTATTGGCGTAGAACATCGCACAATATGTGTCAGCGATTTCAGTTTCACCTCGAAGGAACCGTTGTGTGAAAACGCACGATTAATCACACAGTGGGAAGGGTCTGACCGGTTTAATAATGCCTTCCAGTACTCCCTACAGCAAAGTGTTTTCCCAATAGAATACACGTGTGCCACGTGGTATAAAATCGAAATCAATCTCCCAAGGAAAATGTGCGAGGGTTGATAAAACGTGAAGACGGAAAACGAGCAAACGATGCGATAAACGTGTCAAAATTCATTAAGAAACCATCACGAAGAGAATTCCAATATCTCTTGCTAAATTTTATAAAATAAATACAATCCATTACAATCGAAGTTTAATCGTTAAAGTAAAACAATTATTAGTCTACAGTTAATTTAAACAATTTTAAATTATCTGTACGCCTATTTTACGATTTTTTATGCTTTTATTATAATAACCGTTATATTACGTCAAATATAAAAAATATTTTGGCCAAATTTTCTTTACGGAAAATTTTAGAGAGATTGTAGAGTAGGCCAGAATACTTTTTATGTTTGTCTTAATTTGGGTATAATAATAAAAACATAAGAATTTATAAAATATTTTCTTAATATAATAATTTGTCAAATATCCTGACTAATATTGTTTAATTTCTATCATTGTGTCTTATCTTTTTTATTTCAATCATAAATTGCTGATTGTAACTGAATAATACTTAAAACGTTTTTAGAGCGAGAGGTTTGAAAAGCGTCAGTTCGAAGCTCACGAGGAAACCAGTAACGCGTGATAAAAAAAATCGATAGAAAAATAACCCAGTAATTCCACCGTTAACTACGCCCATATAGGTGCAATTTTGATCTCCATAGTCGCTGAAATGCGATCAATGACCTACCTAGTATAAAAAAAAAAACAAATTGGTCTTTCCGCGACAGTTCAGTGTGTTCTTTTTTTCAGAGAAAAAAAAAGAAAAATTTTAAAAATTTCTCTACTGTGTACCGCTTCCATTTAAGAGCTGCAGACTACTGCTTTTCACATTTTTAGCTAATAAATATATAGACGATAAAGAAAATTTATGATACAATTATCAACTTTATTTGACAGGATTCGAGTTATACGGATGTTATACATATAACCGGAATGTATAAATTATTTCCTTTCTTGGAGTCTCGCAAAATCATAAGTATACGAGGCGATGAACTTTGGTAATCGCATTGTCTGCATAATTTGGCAACAATTTGGCAAGTGCAGCCAATTAGCCGGGCAATACACTGTAGAACAATTCAATACGTAATTCAGGATGAACGGTCAAAGAAGGAATTGGCCCCGCATACGTTACCGGCGCGAAGGACTTAATAGGAGCTCACTTTATTTTTAACATAAAAGCAAATGCATTGCTATTTTATCGCCGAGATATGTGCGTTCTGCAGGCAATTAAAATGGCGAACGGAATATCCGCTCGACGAGCCAATCGCGATAGTACTACTGCTAAATGTGCGATATGTCCTCATTCGATCGTATCGATACGACATGTGCTAATGATTAATGTCTGACTATAATTGCACGTACGCTATGTTGAAATAATTGCAAAAAGAATATCACGGATAAAAAAATGAAACCCGTTTTTAATGAAAAAGTTAACGATTCTATGAATCATAATCCGTACATAACGCAAGAATCAAAACTAATTAGAGCAAATATCAATTAAAATCAGATAAATTCGAGCCAAATTAAAAAATTTCAGACAATATAGAATTGATTACGAGACTTATCGATATAAAAATTTTAATTTATAAATTTTAACTTATTAATATAAAAATTTTAATTCAAAAATTAATATTATATTTGCGATATATATAATATATATTATAATTTCTATGTGTGGAGAATTCAAAACGAGAAAAAAAAACAATTAAAAAACTCAATGATTTCTTGCGGCTTGTAATCCTTTTGCCAATTTAATGGAGCAATTTACAGATCCTGCGGCTTTCACGGTGTGCAATAGAGAGAAAGAAAAGGAATGGTCTTGCAGGAAGCGCATTAGGCCGAGAAAAAAGCACGCATTACTGTGGCTGGAAAGTCTGTGTTTTGGCGGTACGCCAATCAGGCTCACCCGTCGCGACAAAGTGTTTGTCGATGCCTGCAATCCCTCCTCTTCGTTATCCCTGCACTACCTTTCGACCTATTTTTCCGCCCTTAAGGCACACGTCAACGTCGCTTTTAAAGCTACCTCGTGTTAAACTTGGCGCAAACGAACCTTCGATAGCGCCTCGAGTTTTTAATCCCCGGAAAAAATCTTTGAAAGCAACGACGGTTAATTTTATGTGATAGCGCAATTTCCTTTGATCACATCACAATTTTTTATTCATACGTATAACTTGCTTTAACTATACTTTAACCCAGAAAAGTATTGTGCATTTCTTTGAGATTATTATTCATGAAACAAAGAAAAATAATTGAGTTTAAAATTAATTTGAAGTAAATTCACTTACAAGGTTATTATTATAATTACAAATTAATGAATAACTTTAGTGTAAAAAAATTTCTTGTTATAAATTATTATATTAGGAAATCCATACTCCCTAAATAAAGCATGCATAAAATTTTCGGTTGTATGAATATGTAAAAGTAGAACAGCATAAAATTTAATATAATAATAATCTCAATATAAAAATGTGTGTGTATATTGTACAAATAATTTGCACGACATACGATTTCCGAAATAGCAAGGGTTTTCAAGTTCAGTTTTAAAGTCAATGTCTATGTCGAGTTAAGATGTCGTATTTAAATTTTAGTCAAAACAAATTCAGCTTGAAATAAGAATTTATCATCACATCGTATTATACATTATATCATTCTGTAATTCTGCCCTTCCATTTTCGAGGATTCCCCCTTTATGATCTCCCGAGGATCTTCGCGACTGTAGCGTGAAACATATAGACTTGAGAGATTTTATTTTCGGAACTCAATGACGCGGCGGATACGAAACTCGAGGAAGTTCGCCCTTGTACTTATTTTTTACGTGCACACCTTAATCCACCCCCATCTCGCGACCTAAATAAACTCTCGAGAAAAGACGGCGCGCATGTGCTTGAAGAAATTTTCCTCAAAATTTGCACGGTCATATTCCGAGGGAGAACAGCATTACCATATATGCGTCATATGCACACGTATATCGTATAAATTAATTAGATTGTGGAAACTTTCTCTTTCTTGTCGCCTTGTCGCCCGCCAAAGAGAATATTAGATTCTTGCAGAGTTGCGAGTCCGTGCACAAATCTGTTCTCGGTGTAACACAGACTCGCCTCTTAGATTTGGGAATTTTCCAAGCGAGATAACCCCTTTTTATCCATATGCTACCTGTCGCGCAAGCCATTCTTTCTGATAAATTCGTTCTTGAGGAAAGTGGACATTTTCGATTTGCTACAATATAAATGCGTCAAGCAATCGAAAATGAATTCAAATTCCTATAAAATTTATACAAATTTATCGTCGGAATTGCACAGTAGATCGTATACATGTATCTACATTAAAATACAGGAAAGATAATAACATCAGGAAAACTAAAACGATTAAGAAAAAACCAAGACATCGATTATTTGTCCTAATGAATGGCAATAAGATATAATTATTATTTTAACAATTTAAATTATCAACATAAATTATCATTAAAAATAAAAAAAAAAGGAGATTGCATCAAATTCAACTTATTTGAATCTTAAACTTATTTAAAGTCAATTAAGTAGATTTCATGTGCCGTAAAATTTATCTTGGCAAGAGCAATAGTTCACATTGAGTCTTGGATTGAATCTTCGAGAAGGTAATTTTACATTCGTCAGCTGTCACATCTCCTTCCAATTGGATTTCAATTTTTTGTATTCGCAGCGGGTTCGCGAAACGCACGTCGTCGTATCGAACGCGACGTTCATTCACGTCCCGCTGCGAATTCACACTCGATGGATTCCATTGGCGGGAGATTGGCCGATAGGGTGTATCGAGCAGATTGAATAAGGCACTATGCGCGATACGACACGAGATCTCTGGGAGACTGTGTCCTACTTATAGCGGGTTGAATAACGCCGCCGAGCGCGCCGAGCTCTCAGGATCTCGAACGGACTCTTTAAAGGCCCGTGCCTTTTTCCTTTCGAACGTTGTTAAGTCTCGTTTACGGCGACCGTTACCCGCTTCACGGAAACTCGAAACAGTATTTTAACTCTCTAAAGTCAGCGTCCCACGGAAACTAAACGCGCCCATTTTACGCTCAAAAACACGAAAGCGATCGTTTCAATTTCAATCAGTCCTAAATTTCAAAATGATTATGTGAAAATAGGTTTGAATAACACCAGTAGACTTTGCATCACAATGAATCAAGTTTGCAATGTGATTTAATACCCAAGAAAGTTGATGTCAACTTAGATATTCACGATACTCCCGTTGCTAGTAAACAATCTCGGCACTGAATGGCGTTAAACTTTCTTCCCTTTAAACTTCCTTACTGTTAATGCTGTCTAACTCATTTTACAGTATTAACTTTTTCCGCTTTTTTTTTGTTTTCTAAAGACGTATCTGAAATAAGATGTACTGCCGAACGTATTACGCATTATCCAATCTTATCAATTTAAGAGAGACTGAAATTTACTACAGCATTATTCAGATTTATATTCATGAAATTAAAAAAACAAGAGAAATACATCCGTGAAAATAGTAATTTGATGTATGTCGCTTTTGTGCATCTATGTATACAAAGCATAAGGCCATATTTTCTACGTATCTATGTGAAATAAAAAGCATCGCTAATTACAAGGAATTCCTAATGAATGAGCCGTCCACGGTGATAAATTCACGGCACCAACCGCAGATGCAGGCTAAATTAAAAATCTGCTAGCGCTGCCATATGAATTTTCCGCGATTCCCGTTCTAAATTCATTCTTGCCAGCTGCCTGACTCTTTTGTGTTATAACATACATCATTCGGATACGCGTGTGTAAAATGCGTACGTAAGATGTGACGGGTCGCAGCGCCAAAAATAACGCGTGTGAAACAGCCCGTCGTGAATTACGCGGCCGGCCACCCGAGAGTTTGCACCTGCATGCTGGCGCGCATCGACGGGATGCGCGTGTTGAAGGCAGTCAGATAAATTTCGACACACAGGTGCGACATACAGGTCGAGGCGATATACGAGACGGCGAGACGACAAAACTGAAATTTCCACGATTTATTTGGCCGTGATTGCTATCATTTTACAATTGCTCTTATTAGCACTTTAAAGCGTTGACCTGTTTATTAGTTTAGCACGGTTTACGAAACTCGATCTAGCGCTCAATCGTATTCGAAGAACATTATTGGGTCATAGCGATTGGAAAGAGGACCACTAAAATATTCCTATAAAATTCTATTTTTGTTCACAAAATACACGGACCTTTATTTGTAAAATAAAACGTGTGATCGATTTTTAATTTGCAATTTTCTATTTATATACGATGTAAAAAGGTTAAAAAGTAACTTTTAACGTAATGTAATTTAGTGTAACAAAATTTCTCCATATTATTATAAACATAAATATTTCTTATATCCTCCAAAAATAATATTATCTTACATAAAATGTGACTAACAAATTAATTCATAAATTCGATTGCAATTAATTTTGTCATTTTCGGAAACTTATGCTCTACATGCAAATTAATATTCATTTCCGCGAAATTAGATTTTATATGATAAAGAATTAAACGGATGGTTGAATGGTGTCTTCGCTTATATACGAACCACGTAATCTCGATGATGAGCAAAAACTTTTGCGACTAATCCCACGAACGTGTTTACGTTTCGGAAAGTTCGCGTATAGGTTTTAATACCAATTTTCTTTCTTTTTTTTTTTTTTAACCGAAACCGCATAAGCCTCGATCGAAGCTAATTCGTATCGGCAGCCGCGCTATTCGGCTCGTTGTAGATTAAAAAAGGATCACGCTAGCTGTGCAACTAGACGAACCTTCGAGGCACCTGTTGATCCTTCTCGTTAAAGTTTGAAGAAAGTGACCTGTCCTGGTCCTGCAGACACGCAATTGCAAAGCAAACGCTAAGGCAGCGCTGACACACGAAAAAGTAGGCAGGCAGCGCGACACACTACGGGCTTTACGGACAAATCAGATTTTTCCTGCTCGAGCCGGACATGAATACACATTACGTTATCCATTAAATCCGGATCTATGCTGAAATTATCTTTAGCGCTATTTTACGAGACTCATCCGGCGCTCTAACGGAACCGCGGCATTATACGAAGCTTCGCGCTTACACGTCGTTTACGATAATGTTAGACAAAATAGTTTGCATAAAATTATTTGAGCGATATAATTTACATACAGAGTGTCCTATTACTATCGCCACGTCTCTCTACTAGCTTGCCGAGAAACAAGGTAAGAATAATGATGGTTCCTGAAATTTCAAGACGCCTACACAGTACCTGAGAAATATAAAAATAAAATGTTCTTGGAAATTAAATATTTGAATTTCAAAACATAAAAAATAATAGAAAGTTTCTTTGAAATTTCGAGTCAATTTCATAAATTTATTACACTGCATTAATTGTACGAAGTAAATATTTTTGTCTCTTGATATAAAATTAATTCTGCTAATCCTAGCATCTAATCATCACTTTTTTATAATATATTACATCTATTTTTTAAATAAAAAAAAAAAACGTCGGATATCATGTTATTTTGATGTTATAATAATTGTTGTAAGGAAGAATTTTTGGGCGAAATAAACTATTGCTGCTATTGCTCTTCGAGTTCTCAAATCTAAGTCAAGTGTTCAACCGAAGATTTACGTTCAAGACGGAAGCATGACCTACTTCTGCCCAATTCCACAATCATCACTGTCTAATCCACCGACCCTCCTTCTCAGTACTCACATTCCATGATCAATACGAACCAGTTGAACCTTCCCGATAGTAGACCTTTCTAGAAGAGCACTTCCGAAAGTGTTTGGACATCGTCCAGTATTTGACGACACTCTCATGGACGATGCACATAAAGGAAAAAATGCAGTCGAAAAATGCGATCAAGTAAGAAAGAATAAACTTGATCTAAATCGCGGGTAACAAGTAGGTGCAACTACCGGGCGGTCCCCGGTGACTCGGATTACAGCGTGATTGTCAGCTGTCCGAGCGAAAACGCAACAAAAATACCATTGGCATAGATTCGGCCGGGCAGAAATAGCAGTCGTGTCGCGAAATAGAGAAAATAAGCGGCGCTTCCGAAGCATCGGACGCGCGCGAGCTCGCGAGAATACGGAAGATATGCGTCCGAGACTTTTGCTGCTTGTGCTCGTGGCCATTTCCGATATCGGACCGCGAAAGAAAGGAAGGAAATGCTTGGCGAAACGTGGGGCAGGATTTTATGAGCCAGTAAATTTCGCGCAAATATGCGCTTTCGAGCCACGGCAATATTTCCGCCAAACGGAATTTATTACGCTCGTTATCCGATAGATTGGATAATTATTAAACTCAGAGTATTGATGGAGTGTTTTGTACTACGAATTGCGCAACACATACACTCCACAATATTGTTATACATGATACAAACTTTTAGTAAGTTTTAAATTAAAACTTTTCTTTCCAAAAATACGACAAGAAATTTAATCAAGTAAATGTCTAACATTCAAAGATTTCGAAAATCAAATATATGTATAAATGTAATAACATATTCCTATTCATTAAAATATATTTTAATATTATATAAATACACAAATATATGAATTATCTTAAATTCCACCTGGGGAATCGCGAATCAGCGTTTCCCGAAACAAAAATTTGAAAATTTGAGAGCTATAAAAAAGAATTTTGAATTTTTGAAACATACATCTTAAATTTTAAGGTTTGAAGCTTTATAAATTATTCAAGCGCCAGAGCAATAATAATTCGAAGAAAGTAAGAAGCACGATTAAACTTGATGGAAACACGCATTGCCGAAATAATTCAAAGCACAAAACACTAAGCGTCAAAGTTTTATATAAAAAAACAACATACGAGCAAGGGACTGTAACGCTCTCGTTAAAAAGTTATAACGACGCTGAAGTTGGTTGGCAGATTGTGTCGAATGCTCAAACTCTCATGCACTTCTACGTACAGTTCACTTGTATTATATGGGATGCATAACGAACCTCGCCGCATCGTAAATGCACTATTGCACTCTATCGCTGCGTCAGTTTCAAAAGTTACGAAAGCGAAAACCGATTTATCGGCAACTTCCCTCATTCGAATAAGTTTCTAAATTTAAGGTTTAAATATTTACACGCAATATATATATCGCTCTTTTTGCTTTGCAACAATCTGTTGAAATAAAAATATGTCCTATTTCCATATTATATAAAAGATAACCCAAACACATTAAGATTAACATATCGTCATAAATAAAAATTGACATGCGAGAAAAGAACGAATGAACGAATAATATGGAAGGATCATTGTATTTGTTAAAGCGCAATTTCCGAGCGGGCGTACGAAGTTTTTATCATGATTCGCCCTTAGAAGAAAAGAGCAGAACATTATAATCATTCAGGCGTTAAGGTTGGTTGTAGCTAGTATCGATTCATAACAGTAGACACATAAATAAAAAAGAAAAAGGTACGAGGAATATAAATATTAACGTACAAGACACAATACATGCATGTATTATATATGAGATGAGCAATGTATCATTTATATAATACATAATTTATATAGGTAATGCATAAAAGATTCGTTACGACTCATCGATAGAGATTTACAAAGAACACAGCACTTACCCCAGCGTAGTCATCGTGACGATGGTGTACCAGAAGGCGGAGGGTATCGAGGTGAAGTTGGTGCCGTCGACGTTTTTCTCCGCGTAGAACATAACAGTGGCGAAGATGATGATCGCCATCGCAAGCGAGAACACGAGGAAACCCAGCTCGGACGCGCAGGATTTCAAGGTGTAGCCGAGGATTCGTAGTCCCTGCGAGTGGCGCGAGAACTTGAAGATACGGAATACGCGGAACACACGCAGCGTCACGAACGCGCCCGACACGTCGTCGTTGTCGGTGATTCCGAGTCCAATGTAGTACGGCAGTATCGCGACCACGTCGATGACCGACATCACAGAGCGCGCGAACTTGCACCGGCTGGGTGCGGCAAACAGCCTCAGCAGGTACTCGGCTGTGAAGATCATCACGCACGCGGTGTCGAGGCAGAAGAACACGATCTTGTAGCGCTCGCCGCACGAGAGGGTGCCGGCGCGGCCCGGACGATTGCCGCACGGCACAGTCTCCACCACGTTCGCCAGCACGCTCACGGCGATGAAGAACCCGGTAACATAGTAGAAAACCAGCGCGGCGGTGGAGATGTGCGGATTCTGGAAAGCCCGCCACATCTTCTCCCGGATGTCGAGCAACTGCTGGAGGGTCTGATCGCCATTTTCGCTCAGCTTGTCGTCCATCAGCCGCTCGGCGTTCTCGCGCTTGCGATCCCGATAGTCTTCGTAGCAGCAGTCGCCGATCACGTCCGGCAGGATGCCAAAGAACGCCAGCTCCTCGTCGTAGCTCGTCAGGCACTCGTGCTTCGGATAATGCAACTTGCCGGTTCTATAATAGTTGAGGATGTGCCGGAAGATGTCCGGGTCCCGATCGAAGAAGTATTCCTTGCACTCTTCATCG
This sequence comes from Linepithema humile, assembly GCF_040581485.1. Lineage (NCBI taxonomy): Eukaryota > Metazoa > Arthropoda > Insecta > Hymenoptera > Formicidae > Linepithema > Linepithema humile. Next base: position 25,522,581 of record NC_090129.1, on the reverse strand, counting down.
TAGAAGAATTCGCGCTCGTTCGAGCCGAGCAACGTGTCCGGATATTTTTCCAAGGTGTTGCGCCACGTCTCGAAGCGACGGCCACTCACGTTGATCAGCAGCTTCTCGTCGTCAGCCTTGCGCCGATCTTTCGGGATCGGCGGCGGTGGCAGTGGGTGTGTGGCGATCGGCACCCAGCCGATCGCCGCCGCGCGGGCAAATGGCAGCCACGCTGCCACCGAGGCCATGCTTGAAGGTGGAATCTTCCTTCAGGATTAGCGGGAGGGCCAGCGTACTTGAAGCGTTGGCAGCACGCTCTACTCCGGCCTCGCCGAGTCGACACCCCTCGATAGCCTCTCTTTGCACAATCTAAATCTAGATCTATGATAAGTCTAACGTCGACGATTCGACTCGCATCGATCGGCTGCGATAAATGCTTGTTTCGACGAGGGATAAAACTCTTGAGATTGCGTAAGGTATCTCTTCGCCGTTCGGCATTTACCAACTGAAATTTACGGCATCGTGCGCCGCTCGAATGTTCGTCGACCTTTTCTCGATGATACTCTAGATATCCTCTCTGCAATAAACTTGAAATGATTTTTTGTGTACCCAATTGGCAGCCTTCCAAAGATTTCTTTTACAGTCACAGATCTGATAAATCCTTTGAACTTAAAGACTTCCTCCCTTCAATTTGTGGCATAGAACACGCTATTTCTTGCTTCGGTTCTTCTTAGGTCAGCTCGAACTGATATTCGTTTGATTCATGCTTCTTCAAGGCCGCCGCACAATCAGTAGTATGTATATTAGCCTAGATCTTTCCCAAACAACAATCACGTTGCTAATTTCTATTTTTAATTTAAGTTCTCTTCAGCTTTTAACGTTTCTTCCAATCATAATTTTTACATCCAGGATCTATTTGCTACACGCCTCTCTCGCAATCGACAGCCGCTCTACTTCCATCTATTTGGCTCGCTTATCTACGTATTATCTACGTAATTATTTAACTACTCGTCCCGCGTTACACTTTTCAACGAAACTTTCCTTCCCGAGAACTAATTCGATTTGTTTTAGAGCCTCTTATCGTCGCTCTTGCTCTTTAAAAATCAGATATGGAAATAGTCTCTTACCGAGACCCGTCGTACCTCGCCGCATTCCTCGTTATAAGGTCCTCGGTCGTAATGACACCCTGAAGAAACCTATTAACTGGTCAGGCAACATTTGCCTCTCCAATGTTGCGACGACGACGACATCGACGTCGGCAATCTAACGTCAGCTACGATCCAAAATTCCTCATTTCACGCCTTCCATTCCTTAAGGATTTTTTTCTTTCCCTTTTCTTTTTATTGATCCCTCGAGGAAATATCGAGCTTAACGAAGTGACGACCGGCGTCTAGCGAAGTATGAGCGGAGCAGAGACGCGCGCCGGGTCAACCAATCGCATTCTGGCAACGTGCCTTCCACCATCATCGATAGTCGCGTGATAGCTCTTCGAGGTATTCTTCAGGGTATCGCACCGGAGATCTTCCACCTGTTTCGGCTCGCTTTCGGCCACCACGAGAGCCTGAGCTTGAGTCTCCCCCAGCAAACATCCACCAGGATACTACATTCTCGAGCTTGCAAGTTCTTTTCATTAAATTCTTATATAGATAGTAGTGCACTTCTCAAAAAAGCGATTGTCGACGACATTGCTTGTAGATAAGACTCGATACGTTTCCCTATCGAGCCGAGAAGGCTTTGTAGATTCACATAACGAGTGATAAAACGTTTCTCTTGTAAGGACACTCGTTAAGAAGAAACTCGTTTTAAAGGCTCGAAGAAGATCACGATACACTTATAAATTTAGTACTGCGAAAAGATCGAAGGTTTTCTTTAACATTTTTTTTTTTTCTTTGTGTGTACCTTGCGGATAAAGTTCACGCGTAGAGCTTTTCACAAAATATTCTTTAGGGCACTATATACAGAGATGTTTCCTCAAAGCGCTGCTCGCTTGTGAATGCCAGCTGGCTGAAGATGAGAAGAATTTCATTTGTTACTGCAAGGCTTTTGCATATTACCCGGGCATTCGCAAGCTTGTACACATTTAAAGTTGAAATTTGCAGGGATGAAGCTTTGCCGAAGCTGCTTATAGAATAGAGGAAAAACCGCTTACGAGTAAACACCAAACAATCAACGAAAGAAAAGCGTCCGCAGCTTTCCGGCGTACTTGTTTAAAGCTCCGCCGTGCTTCGCGTCAGAACAAAAAAAAGGCGTTTGTCATTCACTCGAACTAAACGCCGAGCGAGCTTCGTTCATCGGGCACTTCGACAGCACACGCGAGCTGTTCTTTTTTTTTTTTTTTTTCCTCTTTGATCGCGCAAGTTTGTCTCACGCAGTCTCTCTCTTTGTGTGGTCCCAGACTCCTTCCTCGTGGCTTCCCTGACAATCGCCGGGGAGCAAGCACGAAGCTATCTCACCGACACACGCGACGGCTTACGCAAGCATCGCGCGTGCTACTCCCGCGACGCATCCAGACCTATCAAGCTCCACACGTTCGTTCCTCGCGACTCGCCGATCGCAGATTTCGGAAGCACCGCCAGATTTCGATCGAGAGTCTTCACGACGGAATTTTCCCCGAGAAGGTAGCGCGTCTCCGCAAGCTCCGGCACTAGAAGCTCGCACGTCGATCTTCCCCCTCAGGCGTCCGCTTCGACTATTCTCCGCAAGCTTGTGCGCACTGCGATCCGCACACGAGCTCGAGTCTTGCCATGCCCGAAGCTACTTGGTGCGCGAGTACCACTCTTTCTCCCTCGCCCGAGAGCTTTTCTCCACCGCTGTTCCTTCCACTGCGTGATGCGGCGCGTCGCGCGCGCCAGCAGTGCGTACGCGCGGATGCTCCCGTGCGTATACGTGGTGATTGTGTATGCCTGTAATACGTGTACGTTGTATGTAAATGCGTGTGGTGCGCCTTTGCGCGCGCGGTACCGTCGCAAGCACCACGATGGAGCAACCGCTCGATGAGTTGGCCGCTCGCGACTGCCGGAGCTTGGCTCGCGACACCGAGCTTATGTGGTGGTTCGCTGGTGGTGCGGTGGTGGCAGTCGGCAGCCCGGCACCTCCAGAGAAGCGTGGTTCCCGTCGCCTCGCCAGAGAGAGCGGAGCTGGCCGCGTCGCAGCAGCGCCGAGCGAGCACGGAGCGGTCACCTAGCCAAGGTCTAAATTGATTTTTACGGCGGTGGCGACGCGCGTCGGCGTCCCGACGCGGCGAATGTTTCCCGTTGCCCGGGCAACCCCTCAACGATGACGTCACGGTTCCCACCACCATCCCCCTTTTGCACCCGCCGCCAACCGCCCCCTTCTCTTACCGATCCGCTACCGCTGCCCCCGTATTTCCACTTTAGCCTACTTGCGCTTTGAGAAACGCTAGCTTTCAGCTTCGCCCGCTCGCTCCATTCGCGCGGTTCTCTAATGAGAGAGAGAGAGAGAGAGAGAGAGAGAGAGAGAGAAAAAAAAGATAGAGAAAAAGAGAAAGGAGGTGAGAAAGTGAGGGGGGGGGGGAGAGGGAAGGGTAGAAGTCACCCGCCACGCTTGACGCCTTTCACGCAAACCCTCGTATTTATCGTACTGTTGCGGTTTCTCCTATTTTTGTATTCATTCATTCCTTCGTCCTTTGTCCTCATTGCCAACGCTCGCTGCGATTCTCCGCATGAATCCATTCTAACGAAGTGTTACGAGCTCTCCGCATTTTCCATCAGCGAGGAAGCCCCTCTGTCTTCATCTCGCACGATTAATGTCTCAACACGAATCATCTCACTCAAATCCTCACAAAATCGCCATTTATGTATTTTAATATAAAGTCAGTTCGGCTTACTCCAGTTTACTCTGCTATTCTCTCGCATAATCCGTCGTACTGTACCGTAATCGAGCTTGCTACGGACTTATTCCGCCTTATGGACGGTTAAGTCTATCCCGCAGTTAGCTAATCTTAGCTCTCTTATATTACATTATCGTTCAAATCTAAAGAGACGGAAAAGCAGTTATCTTTTGCATGGCTTCACGCGACATTTAACCTAACGTAATGAACTCAACCATTATTCTCACTGCCTGTATCGCGCATAAATGGAAATAGTAAATAAAATAAAGACGGGTGCGCTGCTCTCTCTTTCTCTCTCTCTCTCTCTCTCTTCTGTTTGGCGCCTCTTGTTTGACAGCGCCACGAGCGATTATCCAGCTAAATCCAGTCCTATTATCTCCTCTTGCCTTCTCTCATCTTCCGTTCCGTCCCTGGCGAACAATAAAGTTTCCCATTCTATCTGCTTCTTCCACCACTTACTCTATCTGCGCGCTAGCGTGTTATCCGCCGGGCACCGTTCCATTCTCTTCGCAGTTCTTTTCGTTCGACTTTCTTGTATTTGTACCGTTTCCATCACCAGTATCAATCACTATACTCGCACTCCCTTTTCTCGTATATTCACCTCAAACTGTAATTTCAGATCGTTTGTCTCGTCTTTTCTTGACAGTTTTTTATCCGCTTTTTTTATCTTTCCTTAATATCCTTTTTTTATCTACTCTTTCAATCGATTCCTCTTTTATATCTCTGTCATCTCCTCCATTCTTCATTTTATTTATTTTCCTCATTTTTTCAGTGAATTTTGAATTATTACTAAACTTCAATTGTTTTTTTTTTTTTTTAATTTGTTAACCGTGCAATTTCATGACCGAAAACGTTCCCTATACGCGCATAGTTAAAAGTAATTAAAGATAAATTATGTAACTCGACGTACCCACAGAAAATTTATTTCTAACACAAACGATGTAATAACGTATACGATGTAATAACGTATATACGAATAATTTTTAAATTTTTTTGCGACCAATTAACTCGTTTTGCCATTGTAAAAGGCATTTGTAAAAAAGTTAAGTTGACTCGTTTCTCTAGTAAAAGAATTTAAAATCATGTGAACATTCTTGCAGGCTTATTTGATTAACGATCCCCGCATTTTAGGAAGAACGACTGCTCTCGGGCTGTGTTCGCATTTTCCGTCGCTTTTTCCTTTACATTTTTTCATGCCCTTCATTTCCTGTTCATTACCATCGAGCCAACTCTATGGATTACGATTTCGCTCCACGTTCTTTTGCGCTTTTTTCATCTGGCAAACGTGCCGGCTTTATCCGAGAAATAAAAGACCCCCTTTTACTTTCTTTTATTCTTGCATACTACTTTTTGTTTTTTTCCAGTTTCATTACCACGTGTCTCACATGTTTCCTTTGCTCATCCGCTAAGTGTTGCGTTATTTTTTAGCTTCCTGCTGTGAGACAGACACTTCGTTTAAGCTCCAGTTCATCTGTCTTGGGCTGAACGAAGCGCAGGTGGCTTCACAGTTCTCTTCCTTGTTGTCGTTCTGATAGTAGCGCTTCGCTTTGAGGCTTTGAGACGAAGTAATATATATAAGGAGTTTCTATTTTTCACTATGAATAGAATTCAAGAAAAAAAGAAAACAAAGGGGAGGTCTCTTATTTCTGTGCAATTTCTAGAAATGCGTAGATCTGGTATTGATTTAAGAATAAAATATAATTATATTACATCAAACCGAAAACATTATTATACAAAATTCGTCTCTAATTGTGGAATAAGTAACTCAGTATAGCAAACAATAAAAATCAAGGACAGATGCAAGAAGAACGAGCGTCGACAGATAAATTCTCAACTCTCTAATGAACGTGCGAAGAAGTGCAACTTGGAGATGAGAATGTATAGACAAGAGGATGTTTAGGTAGACTAGTAACATCTCCGTAAGACATCGTTTTTGCAGAAAATTCTTGAAATGTCTACCATAATACTGACTTTAACACAAAAAATTTGAAAAATTATACGATAAATTACAAGAACAAAACTATACTCCAAAAAATTACATTTCAAAATACCTATATCTCAAAATACGAGGGTAAGTCAGAACTTATCCGCAATTTTTTCAAGTAAAACGTAATTTGGATATTACGGATAATTTCTGACATACCCTAGTATTATTTTCTTAAGCAGCTAAATAATATAAAATATAGAAAAAAATAAAAAAAGTATTGTTGTCAGTTTTAAATCAGTATAATCATTTTTACATTATGTGTAATCAAAATTTATAATCAATTTTTGCTGGAAATGATAGTTATGATAGTTTAATGAAACGTCAATTATTTAACTCTTTGATACAAAACGAATCTAATCTAAAATGTAGCCATTTTGACACATCCCTTTTATATATTCTACATTTGTACTAGACAATGTAAGGGACTTTAGGCGCGACAATTTATCACAGTCAGAAAAATCCTGCAAAATCACCGATAAAAAGGTGGACTATATACGCGAGAAGTAAACTGAAAGTTTGAACAAAGCGACGGAAGTAGCGATACGCCGCAATATGACCTCCTTCCGGCGGATTTTGCAAATACAACTCCTCGGATTTGCAATAAATGCGACCGAGTATTTCCCGGAGTATTTTCCACAAACGAGGGACTCGCGTCCCTTTCGCGTATTTTTCTCTCTTTCTCTCTTTCTCCTTTCACGCGGAACTTTTCAATTAACGTCACGTTTCCGTTTGTAATCGGCGATTTTTTTTTTTCGTTGGCAGGTTTTTTGCGATCGTTATTGCAGCAAAAAAAGACAACAACAAAAAATTCGCAGCATTGTGCCGATTACATGGATGTTATTGCACCGTGAATTAAAATAGTTGGATTACAAATTGAATATTATTTCGGCAATAAATAAAATGTTTCTGATATATTAAATTAGAGCAATTTATATGTATATATACAATACAATATGTATATAAACTTTATAAATAATAAAAATATATATCAAGAATAATTTTATATATTTCTCGTATATAAAAATAAATACTTTATATTAAATCACTATTATTAAAATAAATTTATACAATATGCATTAATAGTTTTGATAAAATAATACAATATCATATTTTCACAACGAGATATTTTCGCGACGCTTTAAAAAACAAAACTGTAGCACGAAAGAAATTATTTGCTTTCATAACCCACAAATCCGAAATATTTGATCCTTAAAAATCGCAGAAATTAAGGACGCAAAATCATCCAGCGAGAAACAAGGCCAAGCTTCCGCCAAAGCTGCGAAATGCTCGGTAATTGCACTGAGTCATCTGCTAAGCTCTTCGTTAAAAATCTCGAATCTTTTCCTACTTTTCCTGATCCGCAATATTACCGGTTGAAATGAAAACCCCAGAAGATGATATAACGCAACTCAATTAATTGATGAACTGCAATATTTAATTAATTTTACAAATTTGACCATCAGCTTTAAAATTTATTTTTATTTCACTAATTGTTCTTGTATATTATTATTTTTTTTTTTTTTAATTGAATATTACGTCTCTGAATATAATAGCCATTTAATAAATTTCTTAAAGCTTTCAATAAAGCATGTATTTTATACAATAAGAAAAGTTTGATTGTGCAACATTTCAATGATTAATATTTTCAAAATACCAAGCAAGAAATTAATTAAAACAAACAGATCGCAAGTAGTACGCCGGAAGTGTCACGGCTCGTACGCTAGTTGCGAGTTCGAAACTTAGTATCGACATTCTAAGAGGATTATTCAAGAACATCAAAAGCACACAGAAGTGTTAAAAGCACAAAAGCCTTTAAGAGTTGCGTGTCCTGTCGCGGAGGCAATTCTACGTGTCCGTCCTGGTAAAATTTCACCGTATAGTTTCCCAAGAGTTTCGCCCCCATCAAAAGTTGTATCGCCGTCTCCCCACAGGGCCATTTGACTTTGTCGAAAGTTGCAGCTCCGAATAACGAACGAGATAGTCTTCTTCGGAAACTTATACCAACGCGATGCGAGAAGCGCTCGTAGACTCCGCGATTCCCGATTGTTACAAATCTCTTATCAGATTGAAACGATTCGAGTATGAATAGAATAGTATAGAGAATTATGTTCCTCATTATAATTGTACATTACAAAATTTGTAAATATTAATTAAACTTGAAAATAAAATAATATAATTTGCGCTTAATGATTATTGATACCAATTATAAGGAGTTCTTGCAATTGTAATTATTTTTTAAGAAAATAATTTTATATTTTTAAATATTAATAGCATTACAAACAGATATTTTTCTTATTTGGAATAATCTATGTCTCTTATAACAAATGTAAATTATATCTTCATATTTTTCTAATATGAAGAAAGTTTCATTTAAATAATTTTATTTTTGAAGGACTCAATTAAAAATGTTGCACTATTTCCACTTTTTCATTATTAGAGTAAACAGAATTTATATGTTAATTCTGCTATACAATGCAAGTCCAAATAAATTCAATCTTTTACCACTTAATATGAATACACAAGAAGAAACAACAAAACGCCGATATTATAACACAATAATATTAAATTGCTATCATAGAATAAACAATAAGTTATGCAAATAAATGGATTGTGGTTAATTTACTCATGAAATGCTGCGCTGTTACATTACTGCGAAATGAATAAAAAGATTTCATGCAATATTTTATTTCCTCTTATTAAAGCAAACTTATAATATAAACATATTTGCATGGAAAAAGACAATTAATTAATATATACATACATGTATGCATGTATATATGTGCATTATAAAAATTTTGTGTATACATATTCTCCAGGATTAAATATATGATTCACGTAATCTAAGTTCTAAAGAGAGCCCATCCATTTTAATAAAATAAAACTATAAAATAATGTAATATTTGTATTAATATAAAAAAAATATACATAATGCAAATCGCAAAGAATAAATTTATCAAAATAATAAATAGATTTTTCTTTTAGAAGTTAATGCCTGCACAATTTAAAATACTTCGAACATGCGCAAAAATAAAATTTTTAAACGATTAATATTATACGATCTCTATGTTGTATTATACGAGAGTATATATTTTACATTACTTTTTAATCCATTATCTTAATATTATTGAAATAAAAAGCAAATTGGAGTATTGAAGTAAAACTCATTGACACCATGCGTAACAGAGGAGATGTTTTGCTGATCACAGTTGATCTATGAAATACAAAGTACATTCGAATTATAGTAATTAGTAAAATAATTATTTGATAAATAATTATACATATTAAATTTTTTACTCATTGTTTACGCAAACATCTAATAAATTATGTATATTATATATATATATATATTTATATATATAATAAATTATATAATTATATATTTATATAGATAATAAATTATATATTTATCAGAAAAATGTAATTTTTTAAATAATAAATATATCAATAAATCTAATAATTATAAATATTAAATATTCTAAATCTTTTACTAAATATTTCTCAATTTTGTATGTGCGTTACATTGTATAATATTTTATGTAAAACATTTTGCAGATAACAGGTAATAATTATACTATTAATACCTCAAAAAGTTGCTTCGCCGGTGCCCGATTCTGAGCATTCTCCTTTTCTCACAATCGGTATAGGAACACGATTTACAACACTCGGGAAAACCCGATTATTATCGCGCGACATTTTATACGGCACTCCTGACGCGTACTCTGTTATATTAAGACAAAGATAATACTCGGATATTATCGCACGAAGGTGGAATACGATAGCGCAAAAGAAAGAGAAAGAGAGAGAGGGGGAGAGAATGGAGAAGGATGGGAAAAAGAGGAGGAATGTAAAGCATGCAAGCTACAATGCAGCAAAAACAATCCTACGAAACACGACGCAAATCAGCCTCGAAACTCTTAACAATAGAACATTTATCGAACATTTATTAAAATCGAGTTTAAATCAAGTTTAAATGTTCTAATGTTAAGAGTTTCGAGGCCGACTCGTGGCGTTAGTAGAGTTGTTTTCGTTCACGCTGTAGCCAGTACGCTTTACATTCCCCCCTCCTCCTCCCTGCCACCCTCTCGTGCTATGTCTGGAATCTTTTATTTTGCGATTCTTTACTCTCTATTTTAACTTTTACGTATATTTACATTTGCATATTACAGTACAAGATATTAAAATGCTTTGAATATCGCAAAGTATGAGTGCATAGTATTTTTCGAGTGAAAAGAGTGTAAAAAACACATTGAAGTAGTTCAAATGTAACATAATCGCGACAACTAACGCGCAAAAATTAATTACTAATCGTTTCGAAATCCCTTTTTTTTCCATCGTTTCCTGGAGAGTGTTGAACGTATCCTTGTCCCAATATGACAAAGTACGCATCAAAAATGCCGTATAAAATGTCACGCGACAATAATCAAAATTTTGCGAGTGTTCTGAATCTGTATTTCCATATTGATAATGAGAGGAAGAGGCGCAGGATGAACATCGGACACTAGCGAAGCAATTCTTTCAGGTATTTATTGCTTATTTATTATTTATTATTTGCAAAATGTTGCACATAAAATATTAGACATAGTAATGCACATACAAAGTTTGAAATATTTAGTAGAAAATTTGCAATATATAATATTTGTAGTTATTAAATTTTTTAACATACTCATTATTTTAAAAATTACATTTTTTTATTAGTAGATATATATTTCTTCTATTAAATATTTGCATAAATGATGAATAAAAGATTTAATATGCATAAATTATTTATTAAATAATTATTTTATTAACTGCTATAATTCGAATGTACTTTATATTTTTCAGATCAATTGTGAAGTTCAACAAAACAACTTCGCTGTTACGCATGAGTTACTCTAATTTGTTTTCATTTCAATAATATTAAGATAATGGATTCAAAAATAATGTAAAATATATACTCTCGTATAATACAACACAGAGATCGTATAATATTAATCGTTTAAAAATTTTATTTTTGCGCATATTCGAAGTATTTTGAATCGCGCAGGTATTAATTTCGGGAAGAAAAATCTACTTATCATTTTGATAAATTTATTCTTTGTCACTTGCGTTATGTATATTTTTCTGTCAACACCAATTTTATACACAAAAATTACATTATTTCATAGACTTATTATCTTAAAATGGGTAGGCTAGAATTTAGAATAAGATTAAATAATTTACATATTTAACCCTGAAAAATATGTACACGTAAAATTTTTATAACGCATATATAAACACTATAAAAATGTGAATTTCAATATATGTATATTATTTAATTATATAATTAATTACTTTTTTATTCTTTAATTCATAAAATTTTTAAATTATTTTTTCATTGCGTTCACACACACATATTATATACATAACGGATTGTAGCAAGATATATATGTATATCTTAATTTATATATTTATTTGTACATTTATATATAAATAAAATGTGATTTTCATCTCTGCAGCTTGTCGTAGCGCAAGAGATATTAACTTTTTCAAATTTGATGTACAAAAATATGTACATGACGTTACATTAAGAAACAAAATATATCACGTATTTTTGTATATTAATTTAAAATAGAAAAAACATGTTTGCAATTAACTATTATTAAATGTTATTACTTTTACTATACTCCAGTTTTATTCTGATCTTTTTTACAATTAGCCTACATGCATCTATTGTTTTATGGCTTAATTAATTCCATGATCGAGCATGGAAATTCGAAAACCATCCCATCAGTAACGGCTGCGTATCTCCAAACAATGTTAATATTGATCGACCATGGATTAATGGTCAACTATCAACAGTAATGTCGAAAGTAAATAACGGAAATTGAGCTGAGCTCTGCGCTAGCGTTTTGTGAAAAACTATGCCGAGACAGTCGCTCTCAGATTTCGAATGCAAATAACGATAATTGAACCGAATTCTACGCTAAGCATCTTGTGAAAAACGCCGAGATTATCATTCTTAAATTTCTATCTATTGTAAAATACGATTTGCACATAAAAGTATGCATAATATAATAATGTAAAATTTAAAAAAGTCGTCTTTTAAATGTTTATCATTCGCGAAAAAGTAAAAGACTTGCGAGTTCTTATCAGCGACGTCGTATTTTCGTCTCTAGTGAAATGAGAAAAACGTACGGTTTTTAAATTAAGAACGATCTGTTTATCAAATAGAATTGTCGAGCAAAACTCGTCTCGCGCTAAAATAAAACAATTCTGAGAGGGAATAAAATAAGCGTAAAATATAATTTATTTTCGCGGTTGAAACAAAGATGTTTTTCAATGCGTTAGGGTAAGATAATTTCGGAAGGGATATAAAATAGACACAAAGTATATGATTTATTCTCGCAATCAAAATAAAAATGTTTTCCAACGCGATAAGGTAAAACAATTTCGAGTGAAGCATTAAAGATTAAAATTTCAAACTATTTCGGATACAACAATTTCGCTATGTTTTTATCGGATTGATGCAAAAGAGAGGTTTGTATTTATCATATTATAAATAGGATAAAATTATAAGATCTTAAAACTAATGTTTATTAATCAAAATAATCAAAATTGACTTTAATACATGTTTTCCATCTAACAAAAAATTTTTATGTATGCCAGATTTAAAAAACACTGAGTTGTTAAAAATTATAAATTTTATAATAGCATTTTCAATAACATTTTGATTCACAAATTTTTTGTTTTTTAAAAAATGGTTGAGATGTTTAAACAAGTGGTGTTTAAATCAGTGGTGTTTTACAGTTTAAATCAGTAGATGAAAGATCCGAAAAATACGGTGGTCAAAAAACAACCCTCTTTGATGAATAGAGAAGAAGTGCTTTTTCAGCATGATAACGCTCAGCCATGTATAGAGAGAATGACCATGCATAAATTTCAAATTATCTTATCCACTGTATTCTCCGGATCTTTTACCCACTGACTATCATTTGTTTAAACATCTCGTGCAACAGTTTATAAAAAACAAAAAATTTGTAAGCCGAACGGCTATTGAAAACGTGCCATTATGGAATTTATAAATTCTAAAAACTCAGAGTTTCTTAAATCTGGCATACAAAAATTTTTTTGTATGCCAGATGAAAGAAGTATATTAAAGTCAATGGCGAACATTTTGATTAATAAACATTTTAAAACCCTATAGATTTATCTTTTTTATAATATGATAAATACAGCAAACCTCTTTTGCATTAACCTAATACCGACACAATATCGTTTCACCATTGTTTAATCAAATGTGAAATAAAACCAAGATATGATCGGCATCTGCCGATTACTATAAAACAGTACTGCTAAACAGTACATGATCAATGCAAAATTTACAAAAAAGTAAACATTAAACTAATGTCATTTATCAATTGCCGACATTCGGGCACGATTGACCTGTATTTTTGATGTTGGCAAATGTTACACGAGAAATGCACAGAAGTATTTTCCATTAAAATGTCATGTCTAAAAGTGTACAATTAAACCATCATAAATTATAAGCAATTCTTCTATAAAAGTTCAATAACAATAAGTATTAAATCTCATGATACTTAAGTGAATTCACTCCGTAATCATTTTATAATAACATCACTGTAAACGTCACTTTATCGAAAATCGATATTATTGTGCAATGTGCCGTTATAATGGCAATATTATAATGCAAAATTTTATTTTATTTCAGTCTGAATGCATTACATACAACGCGGCGCATTGATATCGAGTTAAAAGCTAAACGACTCGATAAAATCTCACGACGTACAATTTGTGCGCTTTTAAAGACCAGTAGCTCTCGATAAAGCCAAACGATTGCTGGCCACCACACAGCGTTTGCTTTCCTACAAATTGCACACTTCCCTTCCCTCTCACCTCTCACTATTGTCTCATCTCTGTGTGCCATGCTTCGGGCTATAAGTCATTTTACACTGCAACTCCCAGTTAAAACTGCAAAATATCTGTCGAAAGTCGCCGGCAGGTATTTGTTAATCCGATCAAGATTAAAATCGGGATTGAGATCCCTTTGCGTCCTCTTTTGTTTATCTGCTTATCATGTCTTTTTTATTTGTCACGCAAATACGCAAAACCATTCCTTGGAGATTAAATAACAGATTATTTTTTCTTTGATGCATTAAATGTTAATTTAAAACAACTCATTGAATCGTTCGTCACAATAAAGAATAGTTTATGTACACGACTCTAAACATCCCAAACAGCACACATGTCCAAAATACATCCAAAGGATATCCGAAGGATATCCAGAGGACGTCTTGTAGTTCCAAAAACATCCTCTGGGCGTCTTTTGGATATGTTGTGCTGTCTGGGATGTAAGATACTTCCTATGATTTAACCAAAAATTCTACAAAATAGAAAAAGAGAAAAAGAAAGAAGAAAGTGATTCTCATAAATAAATAAAAAAATACAAGTTATCAATATTATATATATAAGTATAAATTATTATTATTAATATATAGATTTCTTCATTTTTAAATTTTAATGCTTAATCGATAGTTTGATAAAATATTTATATATACTAAAATTTTAGGAAACAAATATTTTTTAATATCAGAAACTATTTAAATATCATAACATTAGATCTTTGAAGATTAGAAAAATTATTTAAATTGTAAATACACCATAAAAATTATTTAAAATTGTCATATATGTTAATTATAATATGATAAGATGTTATAAAATATCACAATCAATTAATTTTAATATTAAGATTAACATAATTAATGTAAAAATATTTAATTATAGCAATTTATTTCTTAAATAATGTGATATCAATTAAGTAAACTAATTTATCCCACAATTTGCGATTAATTAATTTGCCTGCATTAATTTTATATAACTATATAAATATTCTTAATATTATTTAATAATGACTCACCATCTTCCGCTTTTCACGACTGGAACCACGAACGTACCTTCGTCGTGTGTATGTTTTCATCTTTGTAGATATTGTCGACATTCGAATTAAATGTTCCTGTAAATATCCAATTTAAATTGCAATTTACATTTCATACGATACACTTTACATTATTTACACAACACATGATATATTCGACGAGATATATTCAAACCATTTTCAAAGATTTATGCAATGCATTTTGATGCGTATCACATAAACATAATCACTTTCATGATATCAAAAGAATCTCGGCCTATTTGTGTACATACTATTCGCGCCATTTTGTTTAAGAAATTTTCAGAAAATTTTAGAAAAAAAGAATAAGGGAGATAGAGATCTGTGATTCCAATAAACAATAAAAATATAATATAAATTCGGCCAATTTCTTCAACTTGCGTCTTACATTTTAGTAAATATTATTAAACCACGATAAAAAGATATTGCTTATTGCTTGGCTTTGTATGAAATTCAACGAATATATTTTCTGATATCTCGACATATTCGACAACTGCGTAATCGAAACGCTGTTCAAAATCGAGCTATCTATTTCGTTTATTCTGTTCATTTCATTTCATTTCTATTTATTCTGCTTATGTATATAATTTATTGCAATATACGCGGCTTAAAAGAATTAAGCGTTACCTTCGTTACTCAGCACTTTTCATGTTACATAACCACAACACATAACACTTTTCCTTTCTGAACAAATCTAATACGCTGACTCGACCACTAATTTCAACTCGCAATTTAAGTTTACAATACCGAGAAAGCGATCCCGTAACCGCAATAGAGAAAGATATCCAAAATTGCACGATTTTGTACAAAATTTGACGAATATATTTTCCGCTCTAACATTTCAATACATTTGACAAACTTTCGTTGAAACTTTATTGTGTTGCGTACTTAAACCCATAGATGGCGCGTATGTTTCACCATAGTTTACAAATGTAGAACGCATTTATCAAAAGCATCGTTTATCGACAGTCGGCAAATAAGTGTGACTATATAGTTTCAATTAATAACTACAGATAGCCGCACTGAACAAGAGTGAATTGGAGTGAATAAGAATCAGGACAGACTTCAGAGAGCTTCAAACTGAAAAACGCCAATAATATAAATAAAAGTCATGTAATTATTATTAACCTTGTTATTGTATATGCTGATCAATTAAGCCCGGTAAAGAAAATATAACACAATGAAGAAAATACTGTGATTCTCGATTGAATCGCGTCGTCCCGGGAATCGATAAAGTCAAGTCAATCGTTTAACGTTGTGCGCAGGACTGCTTCGCGTCGTAACTCCGATCTGCTGTTGTGTGACTGACCGCTCCTGTCAAAATGTCAGCGACGATGACAGCCAAGCTCCAGGATGATATGAATAGTATACCTCTTGCGGATGACGATCCTCAAGGTAAGAACTTGAATTTACTTAATGTCGCAAAGTCGCGCAGCGACTGTTTATTACGGCCTGCTGTTATTAATGAATTATAACCTAATTCGTTTTCAACTACTTGTTTCATATCAAGTTTCTTACTTTATTTACCGTTTTCTTAAATTCATCGATTTAATCTGTCTAACTTCACCTTTATGGATTCTATATTTGTTGATATTAATATGGGAATTCTATATAAGTTACATTTAGCACTGAATGTGCAATGGCAATGTGATACTTATTTATTCTGCTTTGCAAAATTTCATTTAGCAACTTGAGAGCGATAAGAGACATTAGATAGATCTTTACATTGTTTGTTTCGAATATCCTTTTGCTTAGGAATTCTTGTTTTACTTGAGAATTATTTATGTATTCCACATATGAATTTTTGGTTTATTTGTCTCATGGCATTTATGGTCTCTAGATCTTTTTGGAGGAATATCTTCTAATAAAGATATTTCTCATGTATTCTTTAAAGTGATAATACCAGAAGAGGAAATCTTGGACAATGCCTCGCATATATCTGATGCTCTAGGCAGAGGACGTAGTATGGATTCCATTCCATCAACGTTCACTAATGGAAGCTGTAGTCCTAACAGTAAGTGATATTGATTTCTTACGGTGTCAGATTCTTTTACACTTTTACATTTTTTACTTTTCAAAAAAAAATACATAAAGTAATATTATTTTATTTTAATTCTAAATATTATTTTATTTATTTATAAATCAAACAGTGTCAGGTAAGCAAAATTTTAATTTCTGTCTCCAGATTTTTTTTAATTATTGGATACTTTTAATTTAAAAATTGTAACAATTCCAATATAATTGTTATTTTATAACAAGATTATAAATGTGGACAAATCAGGGTAGTATGCAAAAAACTGATATTGATTATAGGTTTAGATCCAGACATTAGTCCAGATGAACAAGAGGAGAAAGCTAGACTGATTGCGCAAGTTCTTGAACTCCAAAATACTTTAGATGGTATGTATATTTTTTGCACAGAAGTTATTGTATAGGAATAAATATATTAGCATTTTAAATGCAAATATATGTTCTGTTTAGATCTATCACAAAGAGTGGATAGTGTGAAGGAAGAAAATCTCAAACTAAGGAGCGAGAATCAGGTTTTGAGTCAATACATTGAAAATTTAATGTCAGCGTCAAGCGTATTTCAGTCGACGAGTCCTAACACTAAAAAGAAGTAAATCATTAATTAAATAAATCAGAGAAATTATTATATAAACAAGCGACAGTGATCTTGACATAATTATGATTGTTTTAAGTATTTTGAAAAGTATGTGCATGCGTATTTAATTACAATTTTTGCTTAGCAACAGATATTTAAAAATATTGAGTGTGTTGTGCTTAATTCACCTTTCTTAGCTTGTGCATACTTTTCATAAAAATAAATCTGATAATGGTAATCTCAGATAAAATCTCTGATAAAAATATCTCGGTTAGCTATAATCAAATATCTTTTTAAAATATTTAAAACTATTTATAATGCATTTACTGTGACTGTGACTTGGAACACGCTTATAATTATGTGCACCAAAGAGAGATATCTATTTAATAATTTCTCTAAAACACAAATTTTTTATAATTTTTTTTTTTTTAATTTGCTAAGCAATAATCAGCTATTTTAAGTAAAAATAATTTGTTCTTTTTTTAATTATGATTAGATTAATTTCTATGAAATTAATGCATAATAGATAATATTTGTTATCTTTTTGGGAGAAATAATAACAATACTTTGATTATTGTATAAGTAAATAATGCGATTACATGAAATCAAGTAAGGATTTTTATAGATAATAATAATTTAACAATTATAATTATATTTTTTATTATTTGTCTAACATAAGCTTTAGCTTTGATTAATTGATTTGTGTATATATATAAATTATAAATATAATTACTAATTTATCTCGCTCATACATTGCTTCTTGTATTGATATATATTTTTGAAGGTTTATTCTAAATATGCACTTCACATTTGCAAAACTTAGTATTAAAACACTTAAAGCAATATTTGGTCCTCCTCTTTTAATATAAACTCGTTTGGAAATTTGGACGTTTTTATATATATACGCATTGTATTTAGATGTACAAAAGAGATAACATATAATTACGTACAATTACAATACATTAATTATGATATCATATTACAAAAAAAAATTAATATTTGCGAATACTCTACGAGCAAGATGGCCAGTTTAAAGTTCGCTGTTTACGACGGAACAATGCTGATACACAATCATCTTGTTTGTAATAGTGGTGACTGATATTAATAATAAATATATATTTACTGCAAATGGAAAACTGCGACTTGCGATAGAGTTTCAGTTCGAGGGCACAAGCAGAATGCACAATGTCAAATTATCCCATTGTTGAGTAACACAGTGTTATAATAAACATTATATTCTATTGGAACATTGCTGTTTGATCAATATTGAGTTCTCATTCGAACGAATTTCTCACTTATTTTCTTTCTTTATTATCGATCATCATTTCTTCCTTCATAAAACACTCATTCATCGCTGTTCTGGATTTCTTTCTAAGAATTCTGTTAGTTTGTATAACGAATATAATATTGGGCCTAAAAATTGCGCGCGCACGTGCGTGTGTACAGAAATTTTCTAGTTAATTGATTCATTCTCCTGAATAGCTGAAAATTGTATCGCCTTTTGTCCCCAAGACGTTTTCGCTCCTGATTTTGCTCGCCCATTCTTTTTTATTCCTATCCACCATCCATAATATACATATTTGCGTGATCGAAACGCATCGTAGGAGCCAATACTCCATTGTTCCCACTCAGTATTGTCATTATTCATATTTATCTGAAATTTAAATTCATTGGGGTTAATTTTTAAATTTACAATCACTTTCAATCGTCTATTTTACATTTTTAGAAATAAACATTTTTAAAGGGCAATTTATCAACTTAATTGGTTAAGTAGCATTAATTAAGCTAATTTAAATAAATTGAAGTTTATTTTCTTTGACTAATTATTATTAATTATCTGATTATTATTTTTATCATTAAATGTTAGAATTATGAACAAAATTATTGTGAGAATCGAGTTGGATAAAATTGGTGAGGGAGAATTTAATAGAACTGCGTAGAATTTCCTGCAGTGCTATATATATATATATATATATATATATATATATATGAAATTCTATAGATGTGGGTGATATTGCATAATGGCTCATGCTCCGTATTTTTTAAAGTAGCAAAAGCTCTTTTTATAACATAACAAAAAGATAATGTTTATTATCTGCCTGTTTAATATTTTATATGTATCTCACCTCTCCATATAATCGTCCTTTCTTATTGAATGCCAAGTAGAGCCTTGTTTCGACACTTTGTATCCTGATAACGCCAAAAGACACCGGCGTCACGTGAAGCAGAGCTGTAAAAATACAAGCTCTTATAATAATAATTATTAAAAATGTTAATAATAATTGTAGTTTTAAATTGCTCATCTATACACTTCGGGAACTTCTACATTATTACTCCAAATAATATTTCATAGCAGTGGTAATATACCGTGCGACTCATTGTTGCCGGATAATCCTCGAACTCGTCCTGACGGTGTAATTGCCAGATGATACCCGGTTCGGCAGTACAGTTTTATTACCTGACAATTGTAGGCGGGGTTTTTCGCTGGCTGTCGGGGATCCCATATCACGCAGGGCGAGTACTTCCGTGATTTAGAATTACGTTGAATGTTACGCGGCGTCCTGCAATTGCACAATATTAGATAGCCTATAAATTATCTATGTAAATGCTACATAAACAGCATGCACGGTAATGTGTTATACAACACAGACAGAAGAGGGTTTAGTTGGTTTTGATGCAAATAGTACTTAAAAGGAAAATATTCGCATGAAAAGTGTGCAAAATTTATATATTTTGTATGCATTGCCAGCAAAATAAAGTAAAAGATTAACGTACACGTAGAAATTGCAATAATAACGAAGCAAAATAGTAAAAAACATATAAAATAAATTAAGAGAAGCAAAAAAATATATATATATTTAAAAATAGTATTAATTAGAAATTAATTAATTAATATTATAACAGTTATTTAATATAATATTAATTAATTTATTGTATTTTTGGAAAAATATTCTTAAGAATAAGAATTAAATTACGATGAGGATGAATGCAATTATTCTCTATTGATAATTAAAAATAACTAGTGAAACGTTTATGTCAAATTAACATTTTTGTTTGATATCTTAGATCTTTTAACATACTACTTCTTAAGCCGTTAATGTTAGGATTGTCTTGGCCGTTATAAAGGGTGTTTGCGCCGTTATAGATGCTGGAAAATATATAGGCCGGCCGGTTTTCCAGGTCAGTAAGCCTCGTGAATGAAGCGCACCGTGTCATACTGTAGGCGCTCTCGCACTTCGTTAATTTTAAACCGATTCTCGGAGGGGAGAGAAACGAAATCTCAATAGGCTTTGTGCGAAAGTTACGCGAACAGCTTGGCTGTCGTCATCAGAAAGTGTGTATGTTAACGCGGTTAATTTTACATGGCTTCCACAATCCGTGCCCAATGATTTTTTGTATAAACAGAATTTATTTCTACCAAATGTTATATCGGAGACGCTATTCGGACAAAATTATGTTGTTAAAATTTGCCAAAAAATGGTAATTTATGATAAATGCATTTTTTTTATTCCAAAGACAGCGAATTTCGTTAAATTTGTCTCCTTTCTTTTAATAAATCTAACTGACGATTCACAAGAGATGTGTATTGATTTAATTTATTAGACTTTTTGATTTAACAACATTTGCTGCTTTTACTAGAAAATGCAACTGCATTTTTTTCATCATATTTCTGAAGATATTTTATAAAAAAAAAAAAAAGAAACAGATATTATATATCTTCTATTAAAGTACATTCTTACGATTAAATTACTTTATTTGTGCTGCTATAATTTTATAGAATTTTACAAATAAATTTTAAAATTATCTAATAACTAAAAAAAATAATAAACGCGCACAATTCTTCTTCTAGAAATAAAGTAATGCACATAGCTCTTTTTTTTTTTTTTTTTTTTTTGCGGGAAGGACAAAACTATATAACTACCGAACGACGCAAATTGCATTTCGCCGAATCGTGCAAATCGCATCTCGCCGAATTCGTCGGAGTGTCGATCATAATTTCGCATATCGTATTACAGCAGGAACGCTGCGCAATTCGCGGGAAATTATCGTCGCGCAGCACCGGACTCGTTTGAGACCGTTAATAACACAAACTACACCTAGTGCATCTGCTGACCCTGTGGTGATATGGAGCAGAAAGTTAATCGAGTCAAGTGATCAATGAATGTACGTTATAACGTGTGTTGGAGGGCGACTAGGTAGACAAACGTGTCTCCCATTAGTCCAATGACGAGCAGACATTTTACCTTGCTCCAGTAATTATGTTAATTCGTTCATTTGTGCGAATTATACATTTTATCGTCACGAAGATTAGTGAGCAAAATGTAAACAAAATGCATCAACGTCAACTATTTTTTTTTTCTTAAAGTAATCAACGATTCTTCCTCAAAAATGTTTTAATTACATTTTTAAATGCAAAGTATCGTTGATTCCGCGATTCTTTCGGCATAGTGCACATTTTCACGATTTAATTAATAATCCAGATGATTTTACCCATCAAAAGTGACGGTTACAGTCGGAGGTCTCTTGGTTTCTCTCTTCTTCCGGCCGTCGCGAATAATTCCTTTCCCGTTCTCCGTCGTTATGTTGTCATCCTCGTGAAGGGACAAATCTGTAGCGTAACTATCGTCGCTGCAACTATCATCAATATCGCTGCACTCTTCGTCGACCGTTGGTGGTTCGAGATTCTCATGAATCCAGCGCAAACTCATTTTCGCGGTCTTGTTACTGCTGTGTAAATTCATAAACGTATATTCATACCGCACGTCTAACAATGTGCTATCTAATTTATTTTGCGGAAACCGCATTGAATAGATTGTCATAGATCAGGAATTATGTGGTCATTTTGCGGTGAAAGGCAAGAATTTAATATATGAACCATAATAAATACATATTTATGCGAGTTAGATCACATTTATTGTAAAAAATAACATATAAAAATCTATTTAATTGTTTCTTGCATTACTTTATGAATATATGAAATTAAGTCTTTATGTATTTTAACTCTAAAGTTAACGAAAAAATATAAATTACGTTTAAAAAGATGTAAAGTAATTATATTTATATAATATCAATGCTTTTATTAAAGAGAAAATTTTATGAAATTTTATAGAATCGATATTTCGAGATGTAGACGAGATTTTTGCTATAATTATCATTTTATAACTATAATTATTTACACTTTCTATTCTGACAAGATCAAGACGACTTTAAGTTCCTCTAAAGCATTGTTCTAGCACGTACATCGAGAGAAAGACGATGTGTGGGAGCGTGCATGAAATCTCTTTCTATCCGAATGCTGTGAAGCACCCACGCTCGCGAAACACTTTTCACCAGAAACAGTACTAAAAACTATGTATTCAGATTTAACGGTGGTCTCGGTCTACTAGCAACTGTGCGTACCGAGTGTATAGATAATTGCGCATTGGGACATACTTACGCTCCAATAACGTTAAACTAATTCAATAAAAGCCGAAGTACGTCACGCGCGGTAAGCTCAACGAATTCAAAAGGCAATTATCCAGAAACATACGTACTGCAAATATCAACTCGAGTCTTCTTCGATGTAACACATCGACATCAGCATGCGCACTAATTATTTATAGCAATTGTTACATCGTACTATATTGTAAAAAGCACCACGACAATGAATACATTACATTAGACCGTTTTCACGCACGAATATATACACCTATATCGCACATAGAAAGCTTTTTGCAAATTTAAATAAGAAATTGATAAAAATAAAGTTGAAAAATAGCCGAGAAACATCGATTTTTCGTTTCTTCAACAAGGAAGAGTAAAAAATAAATTTTTCTTCGGCTACATTGCACTGTATAGACTCGACGAGAAAAACCGATCTCTTCCGCGCACACGAGGATCCGCCAGGCTTGATGATCGCCCACCTACCTGGGTGTTCCACGTTTATCACGCGACTGAGCTCGTGGCTCGTCGAATAATAGTAGACATGACGCCGGCCTACTGACAGTCACCGGCGTCAGCGTCGGCGGTCTGCGGATTCCTAGTGAAGCGAATTAAAAATGGAGCACGCCTCCAAGCGTTTCGAGCGCATGCACGCGCATCTTTTTTAAGACCCTCTTTAGGGATCCACTACTCACTAATCACTTAGGTGTTTCTGGAGGTGCACTGTTTTGATAACATCCCTTATCAAAAGAACTTTTAATATTTCAAACTCTCTGCATTACAGGACACTTGACAATTTATTGTTAGCCTTGAACGGTGTTATTAATAAACTGACTAGAACTTTATGTTGATTTTATTTTATTTTTGCAATTTAGTCGCAATTAACAAAATTAATTAATTAATAACAATGAACATAATACATCCACATTTTTAAAAAACATACGATGTAACAATTTAACTGTGAAATATTTTAAAAAATGATATACATATATGTAAGTAAAATTATTTTCTTCACTTACACACAAATGAGCAAACTCGCAAAATATTTGTACAAAATTACAATAATTAAATTTATCGATATATTTCACAGCATAAAATCATTGCTTTTCTATACATTAAAAATATATTGTAATTAAATTTGAAATATTTGAAGATATATGATTATTTGAATAATTACAAATTTGTATAATTGCTAATTATTCACTTTGCATTTTTTTGTTGACATATACAGATGGCAAAACGAGTATAATCACAATAAGAAGCATTATAAGCAATAAAGAATGCTCTCAGAGCGTATTTATTTCATTCTTATTATATAAAATATAAGTGATATTTCAGGATATTCTACTTTTTCTTCTAAAATTTTTATGATCGTAAAAAATTCTGGCATCAAAACTTTATGAATTTTTGAAATAAAAATATATTGCCTATACTTTTTTTACTACGTCTGAACTGACATATTATTTATATTCTGTAATATAAATAATAAAGAATTGCAGCATTAAATTTATAATAAGAATTATATAGAGCTTTTGCAGTTATTAGATGTTTCTATTTAAAAATATAAAGCAATTATTTTGTCGTGTAAAACAAAAATTAAATTATGTAAAACTTTAATTTCACCTGTCAAATAGTAAAAAATTGCATTGAGAATGAATGCAATTATTCATGTAAAAATAAAATTTTTGCTTTACATTCTTTTGTATGCATTCAACATAATAATACGATGATTTGATATAATAAATATGACATTATATCTAGCAGATAAAATAAAACTAATGGTTTTTCTTACATATACTAGAAAATTAAATTTTCACAAATTTTTTTATTAACAATTATTTTGTTGCTTTTCCACGTTCAAATCAGAATGATCTCACAAAAATTTTATTAAATTTACGAGGTACAAATTATCTTACTATTCTATCGCCAATATCCTGCTCTAATCGGCAATAAGGTCGTCGTCCCTCAGAGTTCACCGTTCCACGTTCGTGGTTATATGTACCTGCGGGAAGTATTATGGCCATCGATCGGACGCAGCACACTTCGATACACACTATTCGTACGACTAATAACAGGGGCTTTAGCTATTAAATCACAGCAGAGCAATAAGATGCTTGTGCAGTATTAATTCTTTGCGAAGTGTCGTGCAATTTTCATAGCCGTGAAGTGACTAGAGATCGGCTTTAATACACTCATAAACCACAGAATTTTTGATGCGTTACCGCGAAACAGCGGATTGACTTCCGCAGACCCGCAGCCATCAAGGATAACGGCTAGAGTTACAGAACACATACAGTGACTCAAAAAGCTATTTAAACAATTGCATTCGCTTTATAAATACATCGTCGTTCGAATACACTTTCAGCTATTGTATCGTGATAGCTTTGTTATAGATCGCATTATGCGCTAAAAAGCAGTAATACTTACTGCTTTAGCGCAATACAAAGTTTTATGCGCTAGATTTTGTCTAATTCTAGATTTATACTAATTTTAACAAAATATCATTGGAAAACTGAACATTATTGCATGAGTTATTGCCATACAGTAAGAAATTTCAAACGTAAAAAGACATATTTCTGTGTTTTGCGCACTCTACATACAAACGATGAAATATAAGAAACTATTGCAATTTAAGTTTTTACACTAATTTGTAATAATCTTTAAGATTAAAAAATTATTTATAGATATTAGAAATAAGACAAGTGAAGCGTATAGAAAGACCAAAACGTATCCTCTTCCTGGATGTTATGTTCTCAAGGATACAAAGAGTCAATTTCATTGTAGCGTTGAATCAAGCGGCGTCCACAAAGAGAGCAACTCCATGACAGTGTCCATCATTACCATACTGTCGATGGATAGCTCTCTTCATAGCGAGCGCTTCGTCCTTGAGTTCTGAATTTTCTTCTATTCCTAAATTTGAGATTTCACAATAGCAAGAAAAAAATTATATTGCAAGATGTTACAACATATATGGAATCTGAAATAATATATCTATAAGATCTTTTTTAAATATTCAAATAAATATTGAGTTGTAATAATTAATTTCGTATTTTTTAATAAATATTTCATATATTTTTACGCAGCACGCGCTTTTACGTAAATGCGTGAAAAAGTCGTACGACGAGTGGAATTTAATTGCAATTTCCACAAATGAATATTTAATTTACGTGTTAATCAAACTGCGCTTTGCGCAGACAAAATGAATAGATAGATCTATTTAAAAAATTACTTATTACACACAACTCAATACATATTTTATATTTTTATTCATTCTTACGTTTATTACTATACTTAATACACTATAATTTTTAGTATTTAAGAATCACATTTTCCCAAATATTATGAGAATGCGGATGTCTCAATAAACATTTAAAATTATTATCAATAAATATTTTAACAATAATTTTTGATAATAAAAAATCACTTTTTTATAGCGATACTATATTGAGAAATTAAAATTAATGTGGAATCCTGAAAAATTAAGTGATTTGTTATCTGTTCAAAGCTTACTTAATTTAATTTATTGAAATTCTCAAACCTTTATTTACTTCCACATGAAAAAAGTGATTAATGTCTTAACATTGAAATAAACGACATTTTTGTTGCTTCTGCAATTAAAATACGCATTGTCTTCTTCTGATACTAATGCAAATAAGCAAAATTTCACACATGTCTACATATATATCAATATATACAATATGATTGCTTAAATGCGTTATATGAAATCTCTTTATGTAACATCGTGTGCATAAAAGAACTTTCTCGACGAAAGAAGTCTATTTATTAACGCCAATAAATTTTGCGCGATAATCGTTATCTCGAAAGTCATTATATGCAGCGCGATGGCGTCGTAACATGGGAGCAATGAGTGAACATGAATAGGATTTTAATCTACTGGCGTACCAGAAAAATCGGTTTCTATTCGTGCATGCGTTTATTCTAGAGTGAAAGATACTTGCACAAATCATTTCTTTTGGAATAATTTTTTACGAAATTAATTGTAAAATATGTTCCAAACATTGTTTTTATTTGCATTCGTCTATTGAACGAACTCATTTCTCAATTCTTAATTCAGTTATCAGCTTTCAGCTTTTATCTTGCAATCTTTTATTGTTAGAGTTCTGTAAACCCTTATTTTATGTACTGTATCTTCGTATTTTATGAAAGTTGATTATTATCATAATTTCTAACTAGCTTACAACTATTTTATTACAATTTTCTTATTTCAATTTTATAAATATTCAATGATATACGTACATGTCATGCTAAATATGTCTGCTGTGTAAATAGTTGCCATTTTCATCTGCGAAACTTGTCGGTACAAATTTATTCGCGATGCACCAGCCGATATTAACGATTTGCTGCCAGCGTAGCTGGTTCGCAGTCTCAAGTCAAGGAAGAAGTCAGCCCCCGGTGTAAAAGTGTGGCTGCTCCAACTTAGCGGCAAGGCTCGTTATCAGGAAGGTGCGAGGAGTCTCTTCCTCTTTAGCGCCGTCATCTGATTGCACCGCAAACATAACTGCTCCGCTACCAGCTCGTGCCATGACTTGTTAACACTTCTCTTTTGCCATCCAGCGATGCCGCAAAGAGACGAGAAACCGCAAACACAGTTTGGTGTCCCTAAAATTAATCGTCAAATTGAATATAGCTTTCCTTTTATGATAGTTTCCTGTTTATCAAGATGGAGAAAATTTAATAGAAAGCATGTATTTGCAATATTCTTCGAGTCTTTTTATTGTTTCCAATATTTCTCATGTCGCAATATTGATAATTCAACTTTATCGTTAAAATTCGAATTAAATATTACAAAATTAGCATTATCGATAAAATTATCTGGATTTATACATCTTACTCTATTTATAAAAAAAAAAGAAACCTAGTATTGCAATATAAATATAAAATTCGGATTTATATAATTTTAACTTTTATATAATTTTAACTTTCTAGAAATTGCAAGGTTAGCATGTTGAAAACGTAAAGTTATACCAATTTTGTGTCACTCATCATTAACGTGTTTCAACTAATCCATGTACAAACCTGCGCGGCATAAACGTAACGTCACGACGATGTTCCCGATAGAGCGGGATCGAGAGATAGGAAGAGATCTGCGTTCTATTTACTCAGATGACATTTTCACCGCCGTTACAAGCAACTGCTTAAACACCCGTTGATTCGGTGATTGCAGGGCGAAAGATGTTAAAATTGATCTTTAGTTAGTCTTTAGAAATTGTTCTTTACATTTTTAACGCCTTTTTGCACTTTAAATTAAATCTATAAAGAAGCATCTGAGATAATCATATTCTTAACTTTGATATGTTGAATCAATAATAATAATTAAGACAAAATCGCAGAAGATATTGAGAGAGATAATAAAATCTGATAAGATAACAAAGTAATATAATTCTATATCAATTGTGGGATGTTTTATCATTCTGTAAAATTAGAATACTCTAACGAGATCAATTTTTCCAAAAGTAAAAAATCGACTTGAATACATATTAATATTACGTTAAATTATTTTCTCATGTAAGATACAAAATTTCTAAATTTTAAAGAGAAAAATAAAAATGTTATTCTTTCCAAATTTAACATTTTGCGCGTAGAAGCAAAATCTTTTTTCTATTTGGGCTGAAAATCGAAACCAATTGATAAACCATTGTCATAATGTTCGGAATAAAATGCTAGCCAGTATTTTCTATCGCTTGATAAACGCGCGATGAGACCTACAAGGTATCGTTTTTGAGAGCTGCGATTGCACCTTATCAGCGAGCAATGCGATAAGGTGATAACGTGACTCGCTCCGGTATTACCGAAAATCCCCGGTAACTTCGGCAATAATTCTCGAGTAGTAAATTTTAATAAATTACGCGCACGTAGTTTCACTCATCCGGATACATACTCTGCGGACCCAGTTGCCAGCAGTCTGCATTAATTACAACCGCGTTAATTTACAAGTGGCTGCACGTTCACTCCGGTAGTTTACACGCTTGCATTACGTAATCGATTTTAGTCCATCCAGTCGGCATATTTTTTTTTTTCTTCTCGACGCTTGCAATAGACAACGTTCTAGCATTACGTAGCGCGAAGTCGTGTCGTAATATTTCTTTGAAAAAAAATAACGTAGTTGCGCGGTATGCGATCGCCGGGCGTGAATTGGCGAACAAGTATAATCGAAGCGACACTTGTGTTAATTAAAGAATGAGAAAGAGCAAATGATATATTATTGCCTCCATGCGATATTATCAAAATCATTCCGTAGATATTTTTGTGTCAACGTCACGAAATCTTATCTTAACTGACAAATTATTTTCAAGGAGGTTCGTAAAAACCGACGAGATAAAAAAATGTATGGTAAAACAAAGTGATAATGCGAAAATTAGGTTTGTTTTATTTACAACAACGATGTTTATATACAATTAAAAATGAATAATAATTATGTTATTAGTTAACATAAGTTGTTGTGTAAAAGTATTGAGATATTTTGTCAGATGCTTATGAATGGCTAATTGCTTTAATTATTAACTAAGAGATATGAAAAATAAGACACAGGAATTTTAGAGATGGCATTGAGTAAATTTTAACCTTTGAAATGTAGTAATAATACTATGTTTCTAAAATAAATAAAATTTGTGAAACTATTTATTATATTCTATTTATAATAATTCTTAATAAAGTTTGTAATATCACATTTTATTCTTAATACAAAAATTTTTATCGATTGCATTATTAGTTATATATTAATAATGATATAGATAAATCATTAATTGAAAATTAATTATAATATAACAATTCTTGATAATATTGTCATTTTTAAAAGAATTGTTATAAAAATGTTACTTTTAATTTTTTTTTATTGTTTTAAAGCAAAATTATCCTTTTCAAAAGTAGAAATAATGTAAATTTATCGTATATTTTTTATTAATTTTCCTGGAGAAAATATATTTTTATTATTTTTAATTCAACAATTAATTATTGTGATTTTATTTTTGTTTATTATTTCTTTATTATGTAGAGCTATTACGTTGTATCTAGAGAAAATTAATACCGAGTTCTTATTACATCCGTTTATTCGATTCTATAATTTTTAGAAATTAAATTTTAAGATTTATTTATACTTTGTTTTCACTGCTTTATATTGATAGTTTACATCTAAATACTATAATGATTTTAAAAGTAGCATTGTATAATAGAAACCACTTATATTTGTTTTACCTTTCTCTTATTGGGTTAAGTAATAAATATATTATTTTCTTAGTTTATTTTATGCTACTTAAAAAATCAAAAAATAGCTCTAATCTTTTATTACATAAAGACAAAGTATATTTTTATATGATATAATCAATTTATGATGTGTGATTCTTTTTACACAAAGAGCGGATGTCTAAAGCTTTTTGTAGCGAACTTGTTGCATTTAAGTAGAGATTTGGAAAAAGTAAATCATCCTGTCTCATTATCCGAAAATTTCGATATTTTAATGGCAAATTCCGCAATTCCGCAGGTTCTAGTTAAATTTATATATTCATTACTTTTTCAACATTGATTTTGTCAAACATTAATAAATTGCTAAGTCTAAACAATTTAGTCTACAAAATAACAGATAACTTTTTTAGATAAACATCAACGTAAATATTTTAATATTTTATTTCAGTAAAATATTAATTAATTTTGATACGATAAATACATTTCTATAAGAAAATTTTGACATAGTTTACAATCCTGTAAGCAAAAATTAAAAAAGACAAAGTATAGCTTAGAATTAATGGCTGCAAAGTGATCGCCATATTTCTTCAAATAAATATGTAGTATAACGAACCATTTTTGTATTGAAAATTGCCAAAATTGTTATTTTATTAGTTATATGCGTGGCACATTAAGGCATCAAAACTGTTTTATTTCATGCTGCACATTTAAGTACATGCTGCACACAAAGTACAATTGTGCAATTTTTTAAATTTATTTTGATAATAAGAAAATTACATTTAATTAAATTTGGTTTTGTTGTTGACTCAAGAAAGTAATCGAACATTATAAACTTTAAGTTCAATTTTTCAGTTCCATACGCCCGTTTGTGACAATAGAAACCCTATAATTCACATAAAATATTTTCCCACTTTTGCACCGTCGAATTAAATTAACTGGTTATCAAACGATAAAATTAAACCGATATTAATCAACTTTATTTTAGTCTCCGTAAAAAATATTTCGATTATTGTTAGGGTTGACACGTAGATCTCGAAATTATCATCTCCATAGACCGATGAGCAGCGACGGCCTCGCGGCCGCGCGTTACGTAACAAAAGTGGAGCGTACGTTTCGTATTGCCCCGAGCGCATGATTGTTCCATCGAATCATTTGCATATGAAAAAGCAAATGAGCAAGTGAAAAAAATTTATTTACAGAAAAAGAGAGAGTGACGATCGCGATCTCAATAAACTTTCCAAGGAAAAGCGATCGGTCTTGCGATATCAATGCAGCATTCGTTATCTACTTCACCCCACAATTAAATCGCCCATATCTTTCAAAAAAGCAAAAGATGCGATAAAGATGTTCGAAGAATGTCTAAAAAATTCAAACCTTTTTTAGATAATACCTATATACTGTTTGTCTATTTGTTTCAACGCTCAATTTCCAAGCTGCCGCCATTCGCTGCGATATCGAATTTGTGAATCGATTCCGCTGCCGCGATCTATCTGACTTACCTGCGAAAATCCGATCGAAGCGCGGAAGCAGTTTTCCGCGCTGCGTTAGATCCTCCGACGGATGGCTCGGATGACGATGATCGGCGCGATCGCGACCGGCGATTCGGCAAAAATTCGCGGCGAACGACTTGACGGAATGAACGGACGGAGAAGGTTCAAGAACGAGTGACGTGGACGTCCCACGGCGTCGACTCATATACTCTACCCGCACCGATCTGACGTCACGGGCGCGTTTCTTATCAGCCAGGAGACCCAACACCTGTAAAGCCCACACCTGTCGACAAGAGCTTAAGCGCCGTCGGAAACACGCCCAACTTGTTCAGCGAGGACGACGACGACGACGACGGTGACGAAAGTTTTCGCAAAGCGCCACTCGCCGATCGCTGATACGCGTCCGGCATTTGGTACCGCGTTAGCTCCTCCTCGTTATTAGATCCTTAAATATATTTATTATTTGAATACTTCAATTTTAAACTGCAACCACCATTTCAATCGAATAAGGAAAATATTTTATCTAAGTCGTTAAAATTGTTATTTAGTCGCTTAGTCATTCATACTTGCGACACAATAATAAGTTAATGCAACCTGATGACTTTCCATTCCCTGAAATATGTGAAAAATATATAACATATCTGTGTTATGTTAATTATATTTTGGAATTTGTTTTATTAAAATTTAAATACGTTATTTTCCAAACTTAGTAAATAAATAAATAAATTTCTCCGCTTTCCGCGTTTTTAACAATTTAAAATGTAGATTTTCTTTCAATTAAATCTCATTTATTCTGCACATCACGGCGAAGTTACGTGATTAGTTTTTGTAGAAATATTCGCATTTTTAAGGAGAACTAAATCCTTGCACTCTCGACCATCTTGATCATCTTGCAGAACAAGAAATATAAAAGACGGTAATGGAACTTGACTATTGTCACTGATCAGAGTTCTTTAGTAGAATACACTTTGCAGACGCATATCGCCATTGATGGAACATTATGTAAAATGGATATTCTGAACAAACAAAGGAAATGTTACCGTGTTAATTATACAATGCTAAATAGGACATCGGAAACTTCAGGGCGATTCAAACAACGATTTTTAATTTTCCAGTGCCTTTGACGACACTGTCGCGTAAGCCTAGCATACATGAGTTGCATATCTGATCAACTCACAATTGCACATGAAAACTGAAATGTAGGCATACAAATTAAATCAATTCTGCTCCAGTAATCACTTGCAATTGGATAAAAAAATTTTATATTGTTTTCTTTTCTAAATTTATGCGACAGAGCTAAACGTGGTGACATATGAAGCTGTGCTTTACAATAATGTGTTTTACGATAGTTTGCTTTGTAAGAATTTGAACATGTGTGAAATTTTTCAATTACATCTTTATGTCACATCACAGTATCAATTCTTTCGAACAGGCATCTTTTTAAGCTTCCGACTAAATTCGAGCGTAACGTTGGAAGCCATCTCGCTCTGCTCGTGACGAGAAGCGGGATGAATTTACAGCCGCGCTGCCGCCGCATGCGATATCAATGGCAAGAGCAAACGAGTCGGTCGCGGTGCAAACATCGAGCGACATTAAGGGAACGGAGAAGGAACGAGGTGGAGACGAAACTGTGGAGTTTTACTCCAACGATGTCACGCGGGTTTATGTGGAGGCGTTGCACCTTATCTCGTGTCCCAGTTACATCACCGAGCCGCGGCTTTGTTGTTGCTACATCTATTCCGATCGCAGCCAACTGTTTCGCGTCTGCCGTAAGAATGTTTCATTTTATCGCTAAAACAATTTCCTGAAAGCAGCTTGAAATTAGATTAATCTTATTTCCCAAATACTGACTTGTTCTACTTTGGCGAACCTTTGTTTCTTCTCGCTCCCTCCTGTTTTGCCTTAAATAGTTATCGTGGAACGGCTTCCACTGGCGGCCAGCGGTTTGTTCCTGCAAATATTTGAATAATAAGAACAAATGTTTGATTAATAAGAACAACAGAAGTGCTATATCGATCGGTGAGAAATAATTATGTAATCAATCTTAGAGAAATTAATTATAAATTCAAGATGAATACATTATTTTGAAAAATAACGATAATTGTTAACAATTACTGTATGTTACAGAAAGGATTGATAATAGATATGTATTTTTTACATGTCGCACATCGAAGTAGCAATAGGTGCTGCGTGAAAATCTAAAAATAGGCACTCGGTCGTCTGCACTTATACGAGAGTCTATTTCTAGAAGGCCATATTGGAAAGTGGTATCGTACGATTAGCCATTTGTCCTTTGTAAAAGTGTGTATGCATATTCACACGCATGTACGCTTACTAAATAGAATTCAGATTTTCTCGTGGATACATGCAAACTTTTAAGTTTATGATTTAGATTCACCTGCACGCATCTTTGAAAGTTTTTCTAGCCTGATCGAGCATTCGTTTGTACATGGCGAGATCGCAAGCTTTGTCCTGCTGCACGGTATTTAATCTGGTCTTTAGAGCGAGACACTCCTCTTCTAGTAATTCGATTCTACGTCAAGCACATAAAAATACGATAAAAACTGTAACGTCGTTACGCAAGATTTTACAAAAATATTTGAATTAAAGAGACAAATTAAAAATTTTTTCAATACAAAACATACATCGTAGTTACAACTTACTTAAAGCGAACTTCTTCCGGGTTGGTAGATTGTTCATTCGTTCGCAGACTCGACATTGACCTTACGCAGGATTTTGCTCTGTACCTGGAATCTACTTTGGCAAGTCCCACTCTCTCCTTTTCCAAGTTCCGCAACTTAGACTCCAATTTTACACATTTACTTTTCTCCTTGTGCAGCAATTCCTTAAAATGACGATAAAAAACGAATAAACCTCATAAAAATCCGCAAGATTCTCCAATATAACTTTTTTGTATCGATGTTTGATCGATGGATCAGATAATACTCTATTAAATTCGAATATACTTCATAAAATCAACAATTAATCCATTGACTTATTTAATTACTAAATTAATGTATCAATAAAATAAAATTAGTGTATCAATTAAAAAATTAATTTAAGTATTGTACAGATTTTTGATGTTTCTTTCTTTTATAAAATTATGTTAAAATTTGTTTAATATTTGTGGCTTACCGCAAGGCTGTCGGATTCGTTTCTTTCCTTGTCCAATCGTTGATTAAGCACAGTTACCAATTCTAATAATCTCACCCGTTCAGCTTCGGCAGCTAAAGCAAGGGTCACGTATTCGTTTGGTTCACCTAAACTGCGAGGGCTAGTAGGCAAACTGATCTGGTGCTCTTCGCTTGATCGGACATCCGAACGAAACGAGGCTCGACACTTCAAAGGTTCATCCGACGTAATATCATTCCTAAAACAAGAAACAACACACATATTTTTAAATGGACATAATTTATATTGCAATATCTCATGATTTGTTCGTACAGACCTCAGTTTGTCGATCTCGATCTCACGCTCTTCCAATCGCCTGCGTAATCGATCGACGTGCAATTGCGTTGCTCGCAACTCATTCTTGATATTCATACTCTCACGTTCAATCTTGTGTTCCCTGTTTTGTACTTCTATCTCGCGCTCTTGATGCCTCTCTTCAGCCATCTTCAATCGTCCCTAACAACCGACCATAAAAAAAGCGTAAGAACTAGAAGTGTAAAGCGTAGAAAATATTATAAATTAACACACTAAAATTACAAATACGTCTTATAATTTCAAGCTCTCTTCAGAATATAATGTTCAGTTTCAGGATATAATAAAGAAAAAAAGGATTTAGATTACATGAAAAATATTAAAAATTATATAAAAATGGTAAAAAAATTAAATTAATAAAATTAAATTGACAGAACGGACACGCGTTATGACATTTCAATAAAGATTACATGCATAATATCTTATGTATTACAGATTTTTCCTCGCAAACTCTAAATAGACACGTATTTGCAATTGATTCTTTATTAGACTAAATCTTTTTTTCATTATCACTAACATTAAGCGCATCGATCAAACGATCATCGTGAGATCTTTTTTCATTCAGCATCACGATATTCCCCTTTACAACGCTCAATTCATGTTCCAATACTTGTACTCTCGCTTTGGAAGCGTCAAGCTTCCTCTTCGAGGTTTCCAACGCCACTTCCGTCTGTCTGAGTTCCTTTGCTGTATTTTCGATCTGTTTTCGTCTTTCCTTCTCAATAATTCGAAGATTGGTCAAATGTTGATCTAAATAAATGACTTGTTTTGCAAATTAAATAAGTAATCACATTTGCATTATAAATTAAACAAGTTGTGCAACAGTAATTAACGTAAAATGTTGTCCACAAACGTTATCTACAAACAAATTTGATACTGAGTGGCATAAATATAATAACATATACAAAATAATTTATTTAATTTTAATAAATTTACTACACAAATTAATTTAATGAAAGATGATTTGAATCACACGTAAAGAATCAATCCGATAAATATGAATAAGACTTTATAATTCTTTCTCCTACCAGAAGGTTCTTTCTGCGATTTCTCGTCTTCGGACAATTTGATCTGCAGTTCCGCTACTTTCTGCTGCAAATTCCGAATTTGCTCGGCACGTCCTCGCCAGCCACCTGGTACACTGGAAAGTGTGGTGATACTGACGTTTTCACCCACCTCGCTGCACAATAACTGATATACTTGTATTCTTAGTGATAACTTCTGCATATTACATGTGAAGAAATTTAGATCTTTGATCAGAAGATATAAAGTGAATGATATCCCCTTGTTCTGTCATATAAATATCTCAAAACGTATAGATGTTAAGAATTTTATTTTTGTATTTTTTTACTTGTCAAGAATATATAATTTTTTTCATAAATCACAATTATTTCTATGCTTAATCAAAGTTATAGAGCAACAGGAACATACCTTTTGTGCTTTATTAATATCTTGCCGGAGACTGGCACACGTGTTCCTAGACTCACAAAGCTTTGCTTGTACTCGTTGCAGCTTATTTTTCAAACATTTAATTCGTTCCTCGTCATTTTTACCCGATGGATTTTTCTCCCCTATATTATCCTGATTTTCATCCTCTTCGATATTACAATCGCACGTAAAATAGAATACATAAAACAAATAATATAAATAAATTAAATTGTTAATTGCTAATTTAATTACTAACAAAAAATATTAATATAGAACTATACAAAATTAAACTATTGATGCTAAGAAGAAAAAGAAAAATTGACAATTAATCTCTACTTTTCTAGAAATTTTATTAGTATAAATAAAATTTAATTTAGAATTGTTTTTCGAAATTTAATTAGGCAGCAAAGCTAACGAAAAATCAAGTGTGTAATTTTATTGTTTGCAGAATGGGAAAAATGCTAACTGTTGTTAGAATTCTTGCGTGTTTCAGATTTGAGAATTTGTTGTAATTCTACTCTTTGGCGCTCCAGTTCGTTATCTTTGATGACGAGAGTAGCTTCTAAGTTCCTGCATTTTGTTTTTACTGCCTCCATTTCGGCAGTTCGATCTCTATATTTTTTACTAAGTTCAGTTAATTTCGTCGTGACCAGCTCAGTCGGTTTTCGTATTGTATTTTGCAAATTCAATTTTTCCTGCGACAATTCGCGTAACTTCTCTTCTGCTTGCTCAAATGCTTGTCGCAAACATTTATTCTCCGCTGTTAAATCCTGTTGTATAATTATTATTGTGATTAACACATAGTAAATAATAATAAGTTAATTAATAATAAATTAAATTTTGAAAATTTGCAGAAAATATAAATATTGTAGGTAACACATTTATAAATAAATTCAAAAATAAATGTAACAATAAAAACTATATTTGTGTTGCAATATAATTTTCCACTAAAATTAGCTTTATTACATTTTTGTTGCATATATCAATTTTAAATATGTTATTAAATAAATTCTGATTGCAAAAAGTTATGACATTTATAAAAGTAATTCGAAATTGTCGATTATTTTTATAATTATACATTCAAGAAATTATCGTAAGATTTTTTCACTTCATTCTTTTATAATATAATTTTTTTAATTTATAGTATAAAGAATATAATAAAGAATAGATATAAAATAGAATAGGTATAGAATATAAAAAATTTTATACAACCAGTATTTAACCAATTTTTTTATATACACCAAATTATACTTACACGAATACGATCTTGCAAGAATTTATTTAGTTCCTCTGGAAATATAATACGTTCAGGGAGTTGTTCCTATGCAAAAATTGCATATACAAAATGTTGAACATACAATAATAATCAGGAGGAATTAGGAAATGTAATAAAATATTGATATGTATGCATATATGTTTGATTATATATTTTGAGATCCCATATTAGTTTTGAAAATCATGCTAATAATACACTTAAAAAGATTGTGAAAGACTTTTTTACTTTAAAAAGATTGTGAGACTTCATTTTAAAAATATTGTACAAATACCTCTACAAACTTCGATGGAAACATATTTTCATCAAGAGAATCATTTATCTCTGGCTTGCTCGTGTCGTTCGCCATTCTTTCGTATTGAATACTCAAAATAATGTTCGACCTAATTCGATTTCTAAAATGACCTCAAATCAATCGCCGCATACATTGCGTTCCTAATTGTGTATCTTTGAAATAATTTATATAAAATTCTGCCAATGGTTCCCTCGTTATGTTGAATTATACATCATACAGTGATATCACAAAATGAGAATAGAGTGCAAAGACAGAAGTGATGAATCATTACATTCATGGGTGTCTTTTTCAGTAATATATGTCAGAAATATCCTCGCTATATAAGAATGTGATAGTCGAAAGAAACGAGTGTCGCTCGTTTGTTTTACAAATATAATAGTATGATATATTTAAAACTATGTTTATAATCGAAGGTTTGGATTATACATTAATACAGTTATACGTTTTATTATTCGGCACATTTTAATAAAATTGCACGTTTTATATATCTATATGTAAGATAGCGATATAAGGAAAAAATTTTAATCACATAAAAAATATCTAAAGCGCAGTATAATCTAAGAAAATAAAATATATTTTTTATGTGAAACAATCGTTTATCATTAATATTAAAATAATTCTATCACATTAAAATTGTTTTTCCAATTGTGATATCAAATTGTTTGAAGTAATTTTGCAAAAATAATTTTGTCAATGAAGCTTTATTATCTTTACATTGATAGTCTTAATTATTCCATCATGCTTTCGAAATATTATATTTCTTCTTCTGTATTTTCTTATCTTGAAATCCACCAGTTAATTTTCCAGCCTTTTGCAGTGCCTGCAGCTTTTTAGTTTTAGCAACTGCAACCTTTTTGAGGGCATCTGTTTTTTTATCCTTAGAAGGTAGCACTGCACATTTTACATTTATCCTTCTTTTCTTGAGGAATGTATGATTCAGCGTGAATGCTTTCTGTTAAAAATAGAAAAATCACACTTTAATGAAACTATTCAATAAAGATAATCGCGGTAAAAAAGACAAAATGTTTTTACCGTATAATCTGAGTTATCTTTTAACTCCACATGCCCAAAGCCACGTGATTTCCCATTTGAATCAGTC
Source organism: Linepithema humile (assembly GCF_040581485.1). NCBI lineage: Eukaryota > Metazoa > Arthropoda > Insecta > Hymenoptera > Formicidae > Linepithema > Linepithema humile. The sequence goes on along the minus strand of NC_090129.1, from coordinate 25,483,542 downwards.
GGGATCCTGACACTAAGGACTGTCTTAACCTTGGTAAGAAAATGCTGTTTGAGCTCATCTGGTGTTGTACTGCAAATTAGACATCAATAAAGATTTATCTAAAAAAAAAACTGAATATAATAAAAATGTAATAAAAAATAAAAATGGTCTTACTCATATGGTATATTGTTCACATAAAGGACATATCGCTTATTCTTTGCTTCTTTTTTCTGATGATCAGAGAATGGTACACCTTTTTTCTCCTTTTCTGTTGTTTTTATGTTTTTATCTGTATCTTCTTCATCCTCCTCATCGTCTTCATCCTCTTCATCTTCTTCATCTTCTTCATCTTCTTCATCCTCTTCATCCTCTTCATCTTCTTCATCCTCTACATCTTCTTCATCTTCCTCCTCCTCTATGTCGACTTCCTCATCTTCTTCATCCTCTGTATCGTCTTCATCCATCTTCATCTTGGACTTCATCTGTTCTATATCCATTTCTTTCTTAAACACCGTTTTCAATCCGCTAGATTTGTCCAATTTGTCAGAATCGTCAGTTTCGTCAGATTCGTCAGATTCGTCAGAATCGTCAGATTCGTCATCCTCGTCATACTTTGTTACTTCCTCTTCTTCTTCCTCATCTTCTTCACTCTCATCGCTTTCATCATCAAATGGTTCTTTTACATTGTCCATAGATACATCTTCTTCACTCTCATCGTCATCTTCACTTTCCGAATCATCTTGATCATCTTCTGGTTTGACTTTAGCTTTTTCGTTTTGGACATTTTTCTTTCCTAATTCTCTTTTATCTTTGTTAATCTTCTCTTTATTCTTTATAGATGCACTTGTACCTTGATATTTGTCCTGTTTGTTGCTCTTTTTTTCTGTATTTAATTCCTCTGAATTATTTTTTGTTCCCGCTATTATCAATTTTTTCTTCAGTGTCGCCAGTTTTCTTTTTGCAGTCTTTGATAACACTTCGCGACTTTGGATTTCTTCTATTCTTTTCTTTATCTCTTCTACACTTTGTGTGGTGGATGTCACATGAGATTTTTGTGTCTGTTTTCCTTTGTTTAATTCTTGTGGCCCTTTGTTTAAGTTTTCTAATTTTCCTCCCTTCTTCTTATTAAAAACCTTTACCTCAGGTTCAACGTTAGTTGACTTGAGTTCTTTTACATGTATCTTTTTTTCAATTTTTGATGATTCTATGATGTTATCTTGTTTTACGTCTTTATTCTTTTTCTTTCCTTGTTTATCAACTTGCTTAAAGAATTGTACTGTATTTGTTGTTGCAAAATTCCCATTTTCTGCAGAAACAGCGAATTTGGTTTTTTTAGCATTTTTCTTGAATTCATCGATGCTCTTTTGCTTTTGGTCAGGTTTTGTAAAAGGTAAACTTTCACTGTGGGGTCGTTTTTTCCCTTTTTTATCAAACGCCTTGGTCTTCATTTGGAAATAAATGCCCTCAGAAGCCACGTGAAAAATGAGTAATAATTAATACGCGAATATACACGTATTAAAACCTAAAAATAAAATTTTTTAATTTTAGAAAACTAATTTTTAATCATAATATACATATAGACAATTTTTGGCTTAAAAAATTTGATCGCCATGTGAAAATTTTGTCTCGTGGAAATTTTTAACCGCGTTGGTTACCCGAGGTAGAGCATAAGTTATATAAAAGTATTTATGTGTATTTATTTGCATGTAAAGATATTTATAAATGTCTAAAGTAACATATTTAATTTACTTCTTCAATAAAAATTCAAATTATTAGTGAAAATCACAATTATAAAAGGTATAGAAAAAAAGCTGAAAGGTTAACTTACGTACAAATCGCAACAACGAAAACGTGAAACAGCGTGGGTGCCTATACGTATATATACCAGTATTGCCAACTATTAAAAATAATGATGCAGGGCATCGATCATGTAATTTTTCCCTAGAAGCGGAAACGTGAACAGTGAAAATTTCACATGAGGTCTGTTCTTTTTAGCTGAACTAGTGCAGTCAGCTAAAAAGAACAGACCTATGAATTCGCGCGCGCGACGAACAGAATTGTCGAATATACATAAAAGTTTTTTAAATATTTTTATTGTATCTTTACTTTCAATAAGTGCGTACTTTAATTTACAGTAAGTGCGTACTTTATTTCAAGTAAAGAAAACTTTGCAAATTTTCGAAAAAAATATAATAGATTCTTGTGCATTCAATGAACACAACAAAGCTCAGTTTCTCCTTTTATTACATTTGTCGACAATTACAAGCGAAATGAGACAGATGAATGATTGCACACCACCCGATACAATCTGCTTCACCAAGCTCGCAACTCGGAGAATAATACATAACACGTAATCGGGTATAATGTATACATAAATAATTAGATACAATTAGGCGCAATTCAGTTTTATGTACACAGTAGGAACAACGCGTCGAGCCAATTTTCATTCCCGACACGTCGTACAATCAGTTGTGATAACTCGTTCCTGTGATCGATTTCAACCCTTCAAACTAATGTTATCAAATTCACATGGTCCACAAGTTTTACAGCACTAAGGCGAATTGATTTCATCAATTGCAATCAACTATAATTGCAAAAAGAAAAAAAAAAGAAAAACAAAGTTAATTTTATCAATTTCATAACATTAACTTTTGCATGTAATTTACAATATTGAATTTAGAAAATAAATATAAATGGATTTAATTATTCAAAGGGTTAAATCGTTTTTCTTCAAACATAATGAAGATATTTGGAGAAGTGCTTTGCGCGCAAATGTGTGCCGATCACAGACACGCCTGCGTGACGTGACAGGCAATATAATGTATAAGATGAGATACGATTGCTCTAGCAGTATAAATAACTTTTCATTAAGGCAAAAAAGATTTTTAAATTAGGAAACATTCAAAGACAAATCCAACTTTTTATGTATAATTTAACATACTTTTAAAAAACTGTCAAAATACAAATACTTTTAAATTAAAAGTAACTGAAAGTAAAAGACATCTTGACAAATTAAAAATCTAGTTCCAAATCCTTGTCTTTCAAAAAATTTCACGCTTTATTTAAATTTAAAATTCAATAATCAAATTTTATTAAATAATATGAAATAATCAGATATAAGTTATCAAATAATCAAGTGCAAAAATCAAATCATCATCAAATCATCAAATAATGAACTAAAATAATTAAAAATATTTTTATATGACAAATTTATGTAAATTTTAAATGATTTTTTTTTAATTTGTAATCTGTATTAAGTTTACAAATTTAAAATAAAATAACCATGTTTAAAATTAAATGTCTAACAAAAGTAGGACAAGTATATAAAATGATTCATCACATTACTGTTATGTCTGAAACTAGTTAAATGAATAGTATAAAGTTTGATGCAAAATTATTTCTGCTAGCACAATCTTATGCCGCCCTACAATACACGAACAGTTTAAAGCTATGTATATCTACACATTTGAGGGGTTCAGATAAAAGAATTGATCGGAAACGTCCTTACATTGCCGGTTTGCCGATCATTCCAGGACAATCATCAAGGCATCATCAAGAAACCTCGATAACGGGGTCATCATTTTTCCTTAATTGCGAAAACATAGAGGGTGAACCATAAGTCGCGTATCTTATATATAGAAATGAAAGATTTAAATTACAAAACTGCGAATAAATAACGTGTTTGTTTTAGATTTTTTCCAAATATTATAATCAATTGTACGAGAAAGGAGAAATTGCACGCGGCTTTCGGTGCACCCGGTATTTGTGTGGCGTGATACATTAAATTCGCGCGCGGGACACACAATAACAATTATATAAATTAGCCTAATTATCCTTATCGTACATGTTCTATGCACGCTATTCCGAGAAAATAGTGCGGTATCTTCAGATTAATCGATTTTTGAAGATCAATCGCTCTCGCTCTTCGCCTTATATTCTACATGATGAAATAAATACTAATGTCGGTTAGTCAATCGTGGAATATTCGTCAAATCAGCGTGACGGGTGTTAGACGCGATGGAGCCTCAAGCAATAGTCGCAAAAACTTTACTGCACTCCATCATTATTCTTAGCTACATATTTTTCCTACTATTTTCTTTTTATACACATTTTTTATTCACTAAAATCAAGAAATGCACGATCAGACCAATGTAATCTTGATGTCCAATTCGTAAACGTTTCCTTGAGAAACACGCGGCGAAACAGTTCGACGACTTGAAGATAATTCGCAAAGATCCCAGGAAACTAAGCGAAAAAGAACAGTAGTAAAACGTGCGAGTTTAATCCCCCGGAAGTCGCAATATATACATCCCTCTCTTCATCATTTTCAAGCAATGTATATACAAGATAAAAATACAATACGTAGAATTACATTTCCCTCCGTGATTGCAAAGGCCAAAGAAACGGTGAGTAGATGTCTTTCCTTACTTCTAAGGTACGAATATTTAAGTATGACAAAATATCCAATTGTTAATAAAACTAAAATTCCTCGCCGCTAGATAATAAATTTGATGCATCTTACGGATGCTGCGACATCCAGGGATCGGCAGGAACAAATTCGTGTTGCGTAATCTTTCCGATCTCGCATAATCTGTGCGAGAAGCTGACTGCCGATATCTTCATCGCACGTTTACCACCAAGTACGGCTGTCCAACTGTTTATTTGTCTAAGATGCGAATTGTAAGTGAGATTTGAAACTGTACAGCCGCACATTGCGGCAATGTACAATGAAAAGTAAAATCCGATTATTCAGTGTTAAGATTATCAATTTAAATACCAATGAGTACGCTCGCGAAACGACGACCGCGCTCCTGGTTGATGCTAATATTCTTTCGACTAATGCTGCGCCGACAACTTGATTAGCTAACTTTCTAAAAATCATACTTTCATCAATACTATTAACAAAGAAAGAAAATTTAATAAACAACAAGCACTAAAGCCTGGATTATATAGGACTCTCTTTAAATTAACATCTTTTTCTATAATTGCTGCCTAATAAACACATTATTTCTCTTCTATTAATTATGGCTGTTATAAAAATCTACCAACACGAAACAGACTCTTTAATTTAGTGCTATCAAATTAACTTGTTTATTAAAAACGTATTGCAAATCACTATTGATCCTTTTGTAAAAAATCTATCAACAAAGAGACATTGTATAAACCAGGCTTAAATCGATGCACATCGGCGCTAAATGGCGCACAAGCTGCTTCCGCTTGCCGTAGCCGGTTGCCGCTTCAGCCGTCTTGACGTTCTCACGTGACGTTCAAACATTGAAGCGTGTTTCCGAGCCATCGGCAAGCATTAGGGTGACTGTACGATTGTTGATCCATATCAGCCGTGCCAGACGCATAGGATTCAGCCGTGCCACATCGTTGATGGGTGCAGTACTGTAAGATTTCACACAGCGAGTCTGCGAATTGCCCAGACCAAACATGCCACTGCTGGTTTGCTAAAAAATTGTGAAACAGAGCTATGTATCGTTTTCAAGGCAAGGTGCATTGTACATCTTAATAGAAAATTAGATGACTGAGAACAGCAAATGATTAAATACTGGCAACAAAAACAAAGAGAAAAAGTCGAACAATATGTAAGAGATTTGCATGCTTAATTACCTGCCAAAAACAGAGTTTGTTCTCGGAACAAGAATAACTGACAAGGAACTTTCCTTCCGGCGAAAACGCCAATGCGGTGACCGGCGCCGAATGAGCAGAGACAGTTTGACATTTGACATTACCTCGCAATTCGTACAATGCTAACTGGCCACCGCGACCACCAACCGCTATCCTGCGAGTTGCCGGACAATGACTGACCTATAAAAATTGAAAAATTTTTTTTAACATATTGCAAATATTTATACATACAAAATGTAGCAAAGTGTTAGTAACGCTAAGACGTCATTTTACAAGATTTAAGATATTTCTAATAAATGACGTTTATTTATAAAAATCTTAACTAGTTTACCTGATTAAATCTACAAACAGCCGGGAACACTTCGTTCAAAGGCTTTATTTTCAGATGACCTGGATCAAGGCAATGTAAAATGATATCCATAACCTGAAAATATGATTACATTAATAAATTAATGTAAATTAATGTAATGCAAATTAATAAATACACGCATATATCGTTGTACATGTCAACTATAAATGCGCCAAATATTTTCATATAGATTAATCTTTTTACAATTAGCTTTAATTTGGAAAGAGAGCTAGATCAGTACCTCCACAAGAAGATCGCTCATCTCGCTCTGCATCTTATCAATCAGTTGTTCAACGATCCTAAGAATTTCTGGCTTTGCTCTGGTCAACACACTCGCGCCCAAATTGACATTTAAGGTCTGAGCATTCTGTTGAAGAGTGTTAAATCTAGCTACTTCGCGAGCCATCGTCGTGATAAAGGCGGCTGGTCTGGCGGTAGCGATTAGCGTCAACGCGTGACGCGCTGTGCGACAGCTGTCGGCCTGCGGCGTGAGAGGAAGGCCGTACGTCAGATTCGGCACCAACTTGTCCGCATCGCAACACATTTCCAATAGGCCTAATAGAACCTGTAATATAAAACTTACATAGTTAAATGTGTGTAATAGAAAAAATTCACATTTTACAAATGTCGTCGATATAAGATAAAATATAAATCAGGGTCAAAATATCGGTGCGTTGCCCGTTGAAACACTTTCTTACCTTTGACACATCAAGGTACGGTTCCCACACGGTGAATCCTCTGCCAATAAGATCAATCGCAGCCCTTCGTAGCGCCGTGTGCATTGGCAACTTCGGAGAATGAGGCGCGTGCAACAAGTGAGTGAGCGCCATGCTGGTGTGCCTAGCAAGATTATTATTTCCTATGCCGAAGCCTTCCACGATAGAACTCTTTCGCCTTTGTTCGTTGTCCCTTCTTTGGCTACCCGTGGTTACGTCCTGGCCAAATTCAGCCCCTATCACGCCCAACAGCACCACCGCCGTGGTTTGCTTTCGCTTCAATTCCGCCACGCTCGATGGCTTCCTAGCTATACTTTCTGCTAAGAAAGACACGCGTGTATCAAATTAATTTAATTTGCTTTAAAATATATATTTCGTGTATATTTTCGCTATTACCATTCCTTTGTTCAAAACATAAAATTTCCGCCCATCGTGGTGAAGAGACTATACAACATAAACATAACGATTTTAAATACTGCAAACGACTTACCTTCAGCTAATTCTTCTTCTTCATATTCTTCTTCTGGTTGTGATTCAGACGGCGGCACCGGACTGCCAGGCGCCGGTGAACTTTGATTCTGTGGTTGCGGCGCGATAGGTTCCTGAGTGCTGTACATTGGTAAATACTGTGACCAGTTATCGACAAGCGCTTTGCGACCCTTCGGGCCTATCCTGCCGAGCTCGGCAAGCAGCAGAGCCTGTGCTGCTTCTCGAATCTAAGATATCGTAAAAAAAATATTGAAAAACTAAGCCTAAATGATATAATTAAGATAGAATGATTAAGTGAATTTGCAATTTCGAAATTTTATGCCACAAATGAAGTGTAATAATTAATTTCAAGAATTTGTTTCTCTCAAATATCTTAATATAATATTTTCAATAATGACAAACCTCCACACACTGATGCTGCCACCTTCGTGCCATCATTTCGACTTGTGGTCGCTTGAAAGTCTTTGCGCCACCTTGTGCTGTAACTTTATCAGGTAACAATACACAATGCAACGTAGCCAAAAGAGACCATCCTTGCTTGATCTGCGCCTGTTGAACTGTGTATATTTCCTCATTTTCCTCCTCTGTCTTATTCCAATTCATCGCGCCTCTATTGCCGGGCCTATTTATAACAATTGGCTTTGTGACTTTGTCATATATATTTTCCTTTGTACTCAATATTAATTAATATTAAATTTAGATTTTCCATTATAAATACGACACATGACTATAATGCAGTGATAAAATATATAAATTAAAAATAAATAATGTTTTAATTATTTAACTCACCTGTGCAGCTTCCGATTTCGTTCTTGCTCAGGTACAAACGTTGCATTGTTCATCGACATCAAAGTGTTCGCTAAAGCAACCACCGCCAATAAATGATTACTCGTTAAGGTCGTTGATAGCTCCCAGTGGGCTCTTGCGGTGAATGCTCTAGTAAGCCTCTCTTGCCTGACTAATTCAGCTGGCAAACGTTGCTCCAGCTGTGTTGCAGGTTCGCCGACTGGTTCAAGCTGTGTTTGCCAAGTAGGTAATAGTAATGACATGTAACCTGTAGCATACATGATTCTGTTTAAGTATTTAGCTTAAGTATTTAGTTAGAATATATGAATAAATTAAATTATAGACAAATCATAAATAAAAAAAAAATTTTTTTTTAAATATATATATATAAGTTGTAACTGATGATTTACTTTGTGAAGAAGCGTACATTATCAGTACATTTCATATGAGAACTTACCACCTTTGGATAAAACCCCGAATGAGACTGGAACCATAGGCCGCAGCAAACCCAATTTTCCCTCGCAAACCCGGTCCAAATCTGGATCCATGCCCCAGGCGTGCAGAAGACTCAAAAGCAACTGTGCCACTTCCATCGTCGCGTTCGGCTCGCTAAACGCACCGTTTCGTTTCAAATTGTTCTTCGCCGCATCGCTGTTGTTCCAATTGTCGCCTGCAAAGCAATTCGTATTCGATATAAAATTGCATAATATTCAGCAGCGCAGCAAAGACAATTATGGTCACATAACTGGAAAACAATAACTTAACAAAAATGTATGATAATTGCGATTCAAACATGTTGGTAAAAAAAAACAAAATTCCTAAAAGACATCAAACAATGTACATACACGCACACGTAGTATTAATACATAATACTAATGATTAATATTTGATTCGACACACTATGTATACATTTTACAAAATCAAGCGGTGGTAAACTCTGTGAAAGAATACACATTAAATGCTGTTTTAAAATCAAGCGTGCACATCAACGAAAATTAGAGCAGTTTTAGTGACATCCGTCTTCTTGTTCGATAACTTCCATTCTTGGTTTGGTATTTATGATCCTAATGGAACTCGAAGGAATTAAGATTATAATCTAGTGAAGATGGGACTGTTGTGCAATGCCTTGAGGAAACTGTGATATTTTTATCTCTATCGACACAGAAAAATCATAAAATGTAAATGGCGAGGCTAGAATGCAAAATAAATTTGTGCGATACACCGTCAGCCGTGAGCTACAAAATCTTGTCATTGTCCAAGACAATGTCTAACCTTTGCCATCAAATGCCGACTTGAGGCCGACACTTTCCGCCTTAGCCTGTAATTTAGTATGCACATTCTCCGCACCTTCCTTCATCTTAGCCAATATACCTACAGAGAGAAATCGGCGTTTAGATATCACAATTATCAAGAAGTACAATTGCAACAAAACGTCTATTAGATTATTGAACTAAAGAAGTCTAAGGAACATTAATATTATCGCGACCTATTAAAAACAAGAAGATAAGGAGTCCAATCGTTGAAGAAACTAACCGAACTGGATTAAAATAAAAAGAATATCTAAGAACCTTACGGTCTTCTACGAATGGAGGAACTTAAAAGTGTAAAAATCTAAAAAAAAAACTGGAGTAAAAAAATGTAGCGGTTAAATGACTTAAAAAATATGATTGCCAAATGAAGAAAGCTCAAAGTACACTGAAAAATGAGATTCAATGTAAAGCTACAATGAGCCTCGTATGTGACAGCACTTTCAAGCGAATAAAATATAACAAAATGCACAACAAAAATACAAAACAACCCTTTTCGACTTTAATAATCAATTCAAATCGGGATTTATGGCAAATAAGTGCAATATTATTTTATATGTATAAATTAATTGGATATGCAAACAAAAATCGTCAGTAAAATAATTTTTTTTATGGAAAAAAATTATGAATGTTAATATTTCTTTGTAAAACTTCAGATATTAATACACCTATAGGGACTTTAGTGAAGGAATTCTCATATATGAACAAAATTGTGAGACAAATAACACTAATAAACACGGTACCGTGACGATCCTTCTCCTTCAATATTCGCTCAACATCGCCCGCCTTATCCTTGACGCGACCGAAAAAGTCTATAAAGGGATACATTAATAAACATATACATAGCTTAACAATATTAATCTTTAAACACTGCAGAACAAACTGTTATCTTTCAATATATATTTTTCATAGTATACATTTTAAGCTAAAATTATTTCATTATAAAATTTAATAATCTTAGAGTATATGAAAAAAGGGAGAAAAAAAGAGAGAGATTCTTACCAACAATTTTCTTATGCGCATCGGGACTAGCAGATTGAGTAAGCGCTGCGACTTTTTGATATTCGGCGGCGGAGATAAGCCCCTGCGCTTCTAACGAACCGGGCGACATGGCACCATATTCATCGCTGAGCAATTGTACTGCAGCAGAGAAACAAATTAAATTATTGTTGCAGATCACGCGAGAATACAGACACATATATTTGTGTGCCAAGACTTTTGTTGCAGAAATGAAAAAATTAAACTTTTTTAAGAAATTACGTACCTATCAATGCCTCTATGTCGAAGAACAGGATATGACTCTCCGGATCCTTCGGGTTACTCCTGAAGCCCTGAATCATTAGCGGCGAGCCTTTGGCTTTTATCTGATTTCCGTGATCAGGACCGTGTCCACCGTGAAGCTGTTGCAATTGGTGCAGTCCTCTCTGCGTTGCGTGTCTGATCGCCGATAGGTTTCGATGGCGCAAACCCCTGAGAAGTAAAAATTGGACGAACTGTAACGGAGAACGTTATCCGGGAAGATTTATTTCGCTGGAGGACACACGTGATTCTCACCATCCATGCTGCAAGATTTCATTTACCTAAAGAAATGCACGGCTGGATTGGCTAATCCTAGCTCACCGCCGGCGGCGGACCCGCCGGCCGCCGCTATAGTGTTCTCGTCACATGCATAGAGCACCTCTTCCGCGATAATGCCTAGAAAAACAATTGAAGTATAAAGCAAGATAAGGAGATGATGATCAAGATGATGGAGACTCTGAAAATTTAAGAATTTAGAATCCTGAAAATTTAAAAGATTCGGAAAAGACGAATAACACTTGGAAGATTGGCACAACAGAGTTAACAAACCGTGTAACACGCGATCCAGATGACCGGTCTCCATTTGCCAAACGTATACGGCGCCATCCGAACACCCGACTATCATGAAGTCATCCAATGGTCTCCACTTGATGGTTACAACCGGGAAAAGATGTCGCGAGGCAAGTACGACGCATTTCCTCTCGGCCAACGAGAGCAACGTAACGCTATGATCGGACGCAACACTGCAAACGCATTTCTGTATCCTGGGCTGCAAATAAAAGTATGTACATTTTTACATATTAATCAATCTTTGCGGCGATATTTGTTACAAATCAACGTTTGACTTCAAAGCAGTTTAAAACTATCATTATCAAATTCCATGATAAGAATAAGCGAGCGGTCGTACACTGCAATTGTCAGGCGGCACCATTAGCTGCGTGATTTCGCCGGCGTGAACGCAAAACCGGTGGATCAGTGTACCGGCATACAAATCCCAGAGGCAGACAGCGAAATCGACGGAGCCGGAAACAAGGTGGGTGCGATCGTAGCGAGATGCTGCGCCGTGAGGATACAGCAGACAATTCACTCGTCCCGAATGACCCAGAAGAACTTGATGCGGTGGCCAGTCTAAATATCATGCGTATGAAAAGCGAAGCGTTCAATTAAGTCGTCAGGAATTCCGATGTCGATACGACAAAATTCATCGGACAAGTTATCGCGCGTATAGAGAAGTCGCAAAAATACGCTACCATCGTACTGCTGATGATTTCCATGGAGGAGTTGAAGCATCACGGTTTGCGTCGCCGGCACGATAATGATGCTACCGTCCTCGCGGCCCACGACTAGCCGACTCTGCTGCGGCAGATATATGCAGGCGGTGAGTTTGATACCCTGACCATCGCCAGAGTCCAGCTGATCGAGTATGCCGACGGGAGGCGGTTTCATCCCGTCCCAGGCAAGGGTGAGGCTTGTCTTGACAGTTGGCGGCAATGCCGGTGGCAGAGTTCCATCGTTCTGGCATATCTGAGCAAGCTGCTGCGTCGTCACGTCTGGCACCGTCCAGAGAATAACTACACCTTCGCTGTCCCCGCGTAAAAGATACTTTAGAGTCTTGTTCTGACGCTGCACGGTGACCAGTCGCATAGCCGGCGGGCAGGAAAGAGGCTGAAATAAAAATTCTAATGGTAAAAACTATGTAAATAAATTCTAAAATTAAAACAACCAAAGAGTGTGCCATAAAAGAATTTTTTTTAATCAGAAAAATTTAAGTAAAAAATTCTAAATTCTAATATTTATAATTTCACAACAAATAAAAACTTTAGAAGCAAAAGGTTTAAAGAAAAATCAAAGGATTCGTAAATTTAAAGATCAAACGATTGAAAGATGATGATTATCAAACCATGAATATATTTATTATGTGAGAAATGTTTCTTACTTTATCTCCGGGCTGCGTGAGTGTACAGTACAGATACGGCTGATCATATTCGGCACTAGCGGTATGGAAATCCTTGTTGTCCGCAACGCTACTGCATATCGTACAAAAAATAATTATTTTCGTTTCTATAGAATTTTAGGTACCATTCGTGGACATTGCTTCATATTTTTAAGTGTCGCGCAATACGACATAGATATCTGAATCTTTGTACATAAATACACATGTTCGATAACATGTCCACAAATAGTAACTACTTTGCCACATTGCGTAAGCTTATACTGCGTCGAACAATTCCGAAATGCGCGATTATTCGCCGTCTATGTTTACTAGCAAGCAAACGCTGCAAGTAAACGCCTTTTCGAAGCAACAGCATTTTCCAATCATTGTAAAAAAAACGATACACAAAGGTAGAAATATATTTGCAAAAACTTGGGTCAATAGTTCGGAATTAAAGAGAGACAATTAAAATTCCTAGCTCCTGCTTAAAAGTAAGAAAAACATCACAAACATGAACATACCTTTTTTCTTTTATTTTTAAACTGAAAAATAGATTTGGATAAAAGATATTGAAATGTTTTACTCTGGAAAAGATTCTTTTGTTTCAACGAATAACCTTTGTGTCACGTCTGTTGCGTTATCACACAGTTAATAATATCAGTGCAAAGCAACTTAAAGCAAACAGAATGTGAGAACACAAGTAATGAAATATGGCAGCATGTGATTCTCATTTACCTTCGTTCGCGTATCTTTATATATTTTCACCTTGTCTATATTGTCTGTTTGAATTGCGATTAATGATTATAATGTACAATGTGATACGAAAGTCGGGTATACAAATGCAACACGGATATAAAGATGAGAATTCATATTTGATATTCTTGCGAATGTACATAAGAAAAGGCAAGAACGTCGCCGCACGTCGTGAATAACACATACAATTCACATCAATATAATAAATTCATTAGAATTAAAATACGCTGCATATTTTTAACATTGAATTATTGCATTTTGCCAGTGACAATAGAAATTTAGCATATGCCGCTATTTTTACCACACATCTTTGTACTGAAGAAGAGCAAGCGAATAATTTGTGTTTGTAAACACAGGACAAATGACGAGAAAAATGAACAAAGAGAGAAGGAGAAAACAAATAAAAATTAGAAAAGATAGTCATATGGAGAATGTGTACTAGTGATAATGCGGGTTACCTGCTGAGAGCCTTGCCCTTCAGCTTGCTAGAAGAACACCAGATCCCGCGTAGAATGCAGTAGATGTATATAATATGAAAAAGACATCACCGTAAGATGGACCATTGTGTTAATTGTTAATTCAGGTGCATGTACGAAAGATACGATTTACATTCTCGGATTATACACTGTAATTAGGCAAATGCTGAGTCCTCAAATCCCGCGAAGTTCCCAAAAAAGGAATTTTATCGTACTTATTTTTATATAAAAAAAAGTAAAACGCAACAAAATTGAATTTTATTTAATTAACATTTTAATCAATTATTCTATCAATACTTAAAATTAATTATTATTATATCAACAATTATATTTGCCAATGTGAATTTATATTGATAATTAAGTTCAAGATTTATATTTTAAATAAAAATGCGCAATAGTAGTTATATTTAATGGTAAAAAAAATTAATTCCTATTTCATGAAATAGAGTTATTAAATGTAATGGTTTTTTTTTTTTTTTTAGTAAATGACAGAATGACTCCGAATATGTAGGCGCATGATAAATGATTATAAACAAGATAAAAAATAAAATATATCGAATATGTGCATTGCCAGCAAGTGCTTCTACAGCATTCAGCCCTAAAATTGAAAAAGGAGAACTTTCCATGTTTGTAAGTTGATGCATCTGCATAGTTTTATACATGTTAGCAATTCACAAGGAACTAATGTAACTGTCTACTGATTTTGATAACACCTTTTGACGATTCTCTCGAGAAAGTGAGAGAGGTAAAGAGACAAAGTATCCGTTTAGTATAACTAAAAATTAAAATGGCAACATCTGTGAAACATCTGTGAAAATCATCTCTCAAAGATGTATCACATAAATTACAGTCGTATATGAAAAACGCTAATAACTCATTTCACTCCCGCTATTTCGGCTATTTGTTAACTGCCATAAACTGGAAAGTGCGTTTTAGTAAACCATAACCATGCTGCTAAAACTATTAGTATAACTCTTTCTTTATATTACAAGATATTATTTGCAATAGAACTTTTTATACTTATGTGTACGCAAAAAGAAACTACCTGTCAAGTTGTACCAGAACCCTAGAAGCAATAAAGGGATGTGCGAATCAATAGGAATTCAATGACGGAATATTTCAATCAAGTTGTTACATAATATCACTCAACCGCAAGTATCAAATTCAGGGAATACGAGAGAGAATTATTTGTTCGTTAAGAAATGTTATCTCAGTCAAGGAGAAAAAAAAAACTCGGAAGTATTCTGAAAGAAATATCTCTAAAATACCCCAAAATCAATGTTCGCTAACAAAACTTATACGTTGAATAAATACGTACTTTGCTGGAAGCTTAAATAAATATCCATGACCTTCGTCGCTCCACAGAATGACCCTGTCCGCGGCCAAGAAATCGCCTGCCATCCAACGTTCCCCACGTGGAGCCGTTACCGAGCAGAGGACCGAGAAATCACCGGCATCGAATATCTATAAAATAATTCCAATAATACGTACAATTGCGGGCTTCTATTAATGTAGAATAACAACATAAAGTATTTTAAAGATGCAAGATATATTCAGAACATTGGCTTTTAATAAAGATTTAATTACCTGCCAGTATTTAGAGCACACGATAAGCACTGTTCTCTGGTTGTAAGGACAGCAGGTCATCGCCAGCGCGTTTAAGCAGCGGATTTGCTTGCTCTCGTGTTCGTACAAGGGCTCGCTGTTCCGATTCTCGTGTCCCAAAAGTGTCCACACCTTCACCGTGCCCGTCGTCGTCAGAGCCAGCACGACGTCGTCTTTAAACGAATGGAAGCGCCTGTTGCGCGTTAAATAAATCTAGGAGAGCATTGTAGCATTTTTAAGCGATAGAACATTTCGTTAAGGTCATTCGAACAGATTGCTATTCGCTATGAAGACGGAATTTTTTTTTTTTCAGCGTCTCGACAAAATTAATATAAATAATAATTATATTGTCGGACCGAATAAGCGGCCAAAACAGACGATTAAAAATAGCATCATTCTAGTAGATACAAGTGTAACGTGATCATTATTAAAGCAATAATTATTTCCGTATGCGTAAAGTATAATATTACATGCACGAAGATGTTTTCGCGGAGTAGAAAGCGGCACGTATTAAATTACAGCGAAATCATGCTTATTGCAGAAATTATGCGTGTAGTTGAATTATTTGACCAAGCAAAGTCCAAGGACCAGTGTTGATTAAAAGACAGCAATTAATATGCATTGCGTCCGATTGATGCTGACAAAAGAATCCGTTTCTTTTTCTTTTTTAATCTTCTTCTTTCACGATTTACTGTTAAACTTGACTTTATGCATACGAAATACAATATTTGTTTCTTAATTACATGTATAACTATTAAGAAAATACAGTCACAAATAATAAACTGTAAATTAGTAATTAATTAACTGCTACAAACATAAATGTAGCACTATAAAAAATTAAAAAATAATTTAAACAGTTTAATACATTGCATCTAATACTGGTAAATTATGGCATCTTCTTTAATACTCTCTTCAACATAAATAAAAAAAAAATAAATAAATATTCTGAATATTACAATAAATAGCTTTTTCGATTAATTTCAGAATTTTGACAAAAAGAGAATAGAAAATATCAATATACTTTATAGCAACAGCACAAATGAATAAATTTAGCTGTAACATGTAGCGTGCAATTGTATCATGTAAATATATATTATAATATACATATACTTACGAATATATATATATACACAGAGATAAAACATTATACGAAGTATGTGTGAGTGTTACGAAGTATAGGAATGTTAAGTGAAGCGATGTGAATAAATGAGATCATTCTTATGTAAATAACTTGATAGATAATGCGTTAATAAAGAAAGAGAAATAAAATAAGATGTTAATAATGATTATGTTGTTCAATGAATGATATGCAGAGATGTGTGAACCACGATTAGAAGAAAAAAGAAAAGATGGAAAAAGTGATATAATCTCAACTGCCAGCGCACTAGCACTGGCTTCTGTCCACTTTAACATGCTGCAACAATGTAACTATTATTAAATGATCCGTCCAAATATATATTAGATATATAAAAATACTACTATCAAACTAATTCAAAATGTGTATAAAATAGATTAATATAAAACAAGACATAAAAAAAGTTTCTATTTATACCCCAAGCATAAAGCTTCTGTAAGTTATTTGCCTAAAAAATGGCAGAAGAGCAAATTGCAAAAATTAGAGTTCAAAGGAAATTTCTGTACAAGTATTTTAAGTATCGTTAGTTGCTTCTAAATTAACTAGATATTGTCTACTATAATCAATGATTACTTGAAACCATAAGAATTATTATCAAATTCGAATTCATTCATCAGATATAGTAAACAACTAAGAAAGAGAATCTTTACCATTAGTATCCGCAAGTGTTCTATTTAAACAAGAATGCGTAAATATATAAGATAATGAATACCAAAAGATACTGTTTAACACAAAATTGAATTTTTATTTATGCTAAAAATATTGCGTACTGTTCAACGCATGAAAATTATTGTAAATAAATCATTTTAAATCGCAAGAGTAAATGTAAGATTGCCGCGGATTGTCGCGATCAATTTCGGAGTGAAGATAAATTCATTAAAAAAAAGTTGTATATTACGACATACTTTTATACAGTATCTATTGGTAGTAAAGTTGATAGAAGGTAACGGTTCATGGTATAAAGCATAGGTGTGATGGAGTGTAACTAACTTGTATGCACGTAGAACCGACCTTTCCGTTTGGCCGGCCGCAAAACGTGCAAAGCGCTAATCCAATCTGGATTGACGCGAGAGCTCAAGGTGAACAGCACCTCCAAACTGAATGGATCCATCACCAAAACCTCAGGATAATACCTAAAGCAATAAAAAAAATACACTGCATTATGTGAACGATATAATCACGTAATGTAACACAAATAATGCGATTCTTACCCGGAGCAAAACAATCTAACATCTTCTCCACCCGCGGAGACATAGGGTAACATTTGTGTGTGAATGTTATTAAGCTTCACCGCCTCACGACACTTTCCGTCGACTAGATCCCAAGTACACATCTCTCCGCTTTCACTGCTACTGACGATGAAATTTTGTTCCATTATTACACTAGCTCGGCTGAGGCACATTATTGGAGCGGTATGTCCAACAAGTAGACATCTTGGAGTCATCTATTGAAATCATGATCGTAATATACAGTAAGAATGATAAATAAAAAAATAAGATACAGTAGAATAGTGAAACTTCAGAAAAAATGCAATTCATACTTATTATCCTGTTGTTTATTAACTTTCAGATAGCGATGATCGAGAGTTATTTGTGATATTATTGTGTATCTTTTAATATCATAGTTTATGTGTAGCCAGTGCTCATCTCAAAATCAATAAACAACAAAAAAATATTGTACAACTTCTGCTCTCCTTTAAAATTTTCTAGAATTTACTTACATTAACATATTTTATATTTTTTAAGTGCTCTATATACCTTTAATGTTTCTGGATCCACTTGCCATAAACATATCTGCCCATCATAACATCCTGTTACCAATGTTTTTTGATCCCGGGATAAATAGACACAGGAAATACAATGGGTTGGTGCTATACGGCCCCATAGCACTATGGGCACCACTAAACTGGTGCCTGCAGTCATGTTTGCAAACAATCTGAAAATTTATTATCATAATAGAATAAACAACTTTATTTTTAAACAGTAATATTGAATTCAGCGCTAACATTCTTCTTAGTGATCAAATTATATTTAAGAATCATCACATCAAAAGACTTAGAAAGTTTAAAAATATAATCTCGAGTAAAAAAAGTAAACGTTAGATTAATTATTTCAAAACAAGTGTCAGCCATATATTTTTTTACTAATTCATCTGAAATATATCTAAAAAAAAGGAAACAAACAATTTTTCAACAATAACATTTTAAAAAATAACATACAAATATAATGCTAGCAGTGATATAAGCAGAAGACATAACCATATAATAAAATGAGAAACTTGTCATTAACAATGATTCATTGATAAATCACATGGATAAATCCTATGATACAAATTTCTATGAGAAATATATAGAGTTTAACTCGCGTCAAAGTCACGAAAAAATCTTTAAAATCTCGAAATCATCAAGTTGTGCAGAGTTGATTGAAAGCAATTAAAGGCGTCTGCTACATCATGTTGGCAAAATGTCACAAGTGATCAAAACTGTGGACGTGTTAAGTCCATAAATGTCAATTTTTCAAGCACTAATAATAATCATCTGGACGGAAATGTATAAGATAATTACCACCAACCAATAAATACCGTTGACAATCACTCGGAATGTCGGAACTGGCGATACTTGCCAAAAATCGCTCACTTTTTACTACGCTCTCAACACCATCGCCATCTTGCTATTGAGGACGATGCACTGAACTATATATATACTGGATTGGGCACTGCCATGCTACGAGCATTGGCGGATAGCGAGCTTGAGATAGATAGCTTGTATGGGCTTGGTGTCTCGCTCATACGTCTCTACGCATGCGCACATCATTGAGAGTACTGGCAGGCCAAAAAGTTTATACGCTCGATGATTTCGCTCGATTGATACGTTCATGTCGGTCTACGTCTAAAATAAAAAAGGATGGAATATTAAAAAATAAAGGATAGAATATTATATATTATACTCGATATAAAACAGTTTCAGGAGAATCACAGAAATTTTATTGCCGTAAAATTATCTCATAATAAATCATCTCAAATCTTCGGTTATAACGAATCGTAAGCCAAGATAATAGCGTTTTCGATTGAACGGATTTTGATCCATCGCGGATCAATTAATCACTATTTTACTATAAATTAAAGTCTTTTATTGGCGAAGACGATGACGTCAATCCTGGATCGATCAAAATCCGTTCAATCGAAAACACTATTGCCCGGTTCCACCAACGTAGATTAACTTTAGGCTGCGTTCCGAAATTCACAGCCAGTACTGAAAATCTACAATATACGTTACGTAAACTATAGATTTCCAGTACTGGCAGTGAATTTCCGAACACAGCCCAAGTTGAACCGAGATTAAAATTAATCTACATTGGTGGAAATAGGCATAAAAGTTAAATCAGAACCGAATGTTACTAGAGATTAACTTTTAAAATTGCATTGGTAGAAACAGGCATAAACCTCATTTACATGTAATGGCCTTAATGGCCTTCAGCAATCTAGTATAGTATAAATATCTATGTACATTCCTATATCTATATATATTCCTATATCGATGAGCAACACATCTTTGAAAATAAGCGGGAAGGGGATCCGTTAATCCAACAATGAACAAAATCGAGAGCATTCTGGTCACGTGAGCAAAAGACGATCGTTTCTCCCGCGCTTGCATCCGTAATTATCGTTTGACCTTTTCAATTGGACTATTTTTTTGGCCAGCGCGTACGTGTACGCCGTATTTATAGCGACAACGAGTCTCGAAAATAGGTAACTATGTACACCACGTGCGTCACCTGTAGGTGTTGTTACCGCTGCCGCATGTGTCTCGGCAGATAAATCTTTCATTTTTATAATTTTTTGTTGTATTGCAGTTGACTATTGTATACATGCATGCATATGTAAATATGGCATCCTGTGACTGGCAGATTACTAAACAGAAACTGACGGAGCGTAGTCAGTATTTGTTGGAATTGGGACTATGGTCTGATTGCAATTTTATCGTAGGACAAGAGCCTCAGCAACAAACTTTCAAGGGCCACAAGTTGTTCCTAGCAATGTCCAGTCCGGTCTTTGAGGCTATGTTTTTTGGTGGCATGGCGGAAAAGAATGATCCCATACCAATTGAGGATGTGCAGCCAGAAGCATTTAAGGTCTTATTGGAATACATATATACTGATAAAATAGAATTAGATTCCTTCGAATTGGCTTGTGACTTATGGAATTGTGCCAAGAAATATATGCTGCCATCTTTAGTAGAAGAGTGCATAAAGTATCTGAGCTCTCATCTTTCGGCGAAAAATGCATGCAAGGCATACGAGATTGCCAAGCTTTTTGAAGAATCTGGATTATTAGACAAGTGTCTACAAATCATACGTACAAAGACAAATGAAGTATTAAAGGAATCTACCTGGGAGGAAGTGGAGCTGAAAACACTTCTCAAAATTTTAGATCAGGATGACTTGCAGATTTTATCAGAAGTGGAATTATTTAATGCAGTAGAACGATGGGCCATTGCGGAATGTCAGAGGAAATCTCTCGAGCCCACAGATAAGACATCTTTAAGATCTGTTATTGGAAGTGCACTCTTAAAGATAAGATTTTTGAGTTTGTCTTCTAAAGAATTTGCAGATGGTATTGGTGTGTCTCCTCTGCTTACACGAGACGAAGCTTTCACTATATTAATGAATATACCAAGCAAGGACATAGTACCTATGCCAGAAGGTTTTTCCACTAATAGGAATAGAAGAAATCCAAACGTAATAAATTTTCAAGCACAAACTACTTTTGTGAGTCAGGAAAACGCTTCACCAATGTTTGGAGTCGCCAATTCTTCATTACCATTTGGAAGAACACATAAGGCAGGATATTCATTTGGATCTTATAACTCCAATGGCACTGATAGAAGGTTTCAATAAGAGAAATCATTGGCGAATAGATAGCTCATACAATCTACGTGCGCAGAATATTTTATTGTCCACTAAATACATGCTTTGGTGCTGAATACTGTTTAGACATAGCAACATGGCGTGCTATGATTTTTAACATATAACATTTTTTACATATATATTTTATATAATACATACATAATACATCGTGTTATAAAAATATAACAGGGATGTCCAACTAGTTGGTCGCGACATGTTGTGTTCCAATTAATTTGTATTTTGACACTTAGTTTATCTTTATTGATATGTTTTAAACACTAAAATCTCATTCTATTTTTTTCTTTTTCCATAGGTAACATCGCGCTATATAAAAAAAAAAGTTGCAGGAAGGTTGATCTGTGCTAAAAATAAGGTTTACTACTAACAAAGTTTATTACTTATAATTACTGAATTCCATTTTTCCGATTCTGGTAAAGCGAAGATTTCTCGTTTAAATGTTGTAGTCGTTTTAAAATTGAAAAATTCGACATTTTTTCAAAAATTCACATTTATTATTTGTTTCACATTAAATTGTTTTAACATCTGTACCATTGAGCATTATACTCATTTTAATAAATTAACAAATTTTTATTTTATTTATTTAACCTTGTTCAAATTTATAAGAATTATTTTAGATGTATGAGAGAATAATTTGAAATTTCATAGATCTCTTATTACATTTGAAATAAACGATTACTCAACACAGATATAAATAGATATTATAAATATATATACAGGATGTGCGTAATTCACGAATCAAGAGCAATAGCATACAAATTTCGCAAAAACGAAATAAAAAGTTTTCGATTTTTTAATTCAACCAATAATTTTTGAAATATAAGTGTTTAAAATTACCAAATCAAACTATATGGTTAAGCAATCGTTTATGTTGAGTCATTCATACTATTATTGTCAAAGATTCAAAAAAACAAGTAACTGTTTAATTATATATTTGATTGGTCAGTTTAAATCCTTATATTTTTTTTTAAACACTTGCTTGGATTGAAGAATTGTAAAGAATTTTTATCATTTTGATTCGCGAATTACAGGACACCCCATATATATATTTATAAATATTTTATATATAAATTTTTTTCCAAAAATATGTGTGCGCGCGCGCATGTATGTGTGTGATGAAACCTTGTAGCATTTCTTCATGAAATTTACACACTTCTTTTAGCTATATATTAAAAGTTCCAAACGATTAAATGTAAGAGATGCGTCATACATCATATATGAATTATCATTCTAACTCTCTAAATACTGCAATGGTTTGTACTATGTCTTCAT
Source organism: Linepithema humile (assembly GCF_040581485.1). Taxonomy (NCBI): domain Eukaryota; kingdom Metazoa; phylum Arthropoda; class Insecta; order Hymenoptera; family Formicidae; genus Linepithema; species Linepithema humile. Next base: position 25,460,887 of record NC_090129.1, on the reverse strand, counting down.
TTAAGACTTTGAGGCATCAATAAGGACTGGGAATTCACCTAGTTCCTCTTCTTCAGGAATAATTGTACGTAAGGGACCAAAATATTATTGCCTCAGATCAGTAGTTCAAGAAACAGACTGCTTGAACACAAATGTGCTAGATTGCTCCGTTCAGTTTAAAGCGGATAGAAATATTTGTGTGGTGGGTGTACAGGTTCCCACGCAAGTTCCTGCGGTAAGCTACAAGCTTTATATAATTTATTATATACATATCTAGTTAGCATTTGTGTGTTTTATAATACAATATGTACATCACGCGTGTTTTAAAGACGAGTAATTTCTTATAATTCTATCTCCTTGATTGTGACGGCATACGTTTGACGTACACATATTTCACTACTAAAGCAAATTACGGTAATTATCTCGTGGAAATTACTTTCATTCGACCAGTTTATATTCAGAAACGTAAGGTTTGCAACACAATTGCTTTTCTGCTGTATAATCAATTATACTCGTTAGTCGTTATTTTAATAATTCATAAAATAAAAAGTATATTTTTATCTTTAAAAGGTGCATGATAAATGCATGATGAAGTCACTTATATTATGAGAATGTTATTCTGCTGTGAACAGGCTCATAGAGTTGGTGTGGTATTTAACAAGGCCAGATGGTATCTCCTAGGAGTTTGCGCTCAAAATGCATTCTGTGATTCTGTGTATTTCTCGTTCGAAGTCTGTGATAATGCAGTCACGTCCGTGATGCTCTTATTCGATCTATAGTTTTTACACGCCATTAACGTTAACAATGGTATTGGATGACAAAAAATAAGTATGTATTTCAGATTTGTGATAAGACGAGAACTACTCTTGCATATATAAATGGTGTTATACTATATTCTTTTTTAAAAACGTGTCTGTGTTACTGTAAATCCGAAAAGTCTGATAAAATTGTACATATGCTCAACTATTCTAATTCTAATCACAGTTTGCTCTACAAATAACTTCTTTAACTTGTACGATTTAAATTTTATCTTTATTAAATCTTATATATACATTATTTTGTGTTTTTATTTTCCCTGTGATATCAATTTTCATCTGAAAAAGAATCTAACGTTATAAAAAATAAATAATTTACAGATCTATATTATTGTTTTAACTTTATTACATATATTAAATCTCAAAATAGATATTAAATTATTAATTATAAAATATAACATCCGCATTTATATTATATTTATTCTGTAATTTATTCTATATTTATATTTATTCTAAATATCATAAATATCTTTACAACGATTAACATTGTTAAATAAAGACAAAATATTTTATAAAATAGAATCAGTCTGTACAAATGCATGATTAATCTCTATACATAAAAGAATGATTGCTATGTCATTTACCTCCCCATGTTCGTGGCACTGATTGCTCCATTGTAAAAAAATATTTTATAAACACGTATATATGTGCGATATTATAAATACAGTAACATCTGTTAAATCTATTTATGAAAACGCATAGTTATACATATTTGTGCATAATAATGTTTGTCTGGTAAATACAATGCGTTTTTATATAACAATTAAAAATATGACGTTTTATATACGTTTTGTGATCTTTAAACCTAGTAGATTCTTATGTTTTGTGTACAATAAAATCCCAGGTATCTCTCCATCTCAATTTTATCACATCCTTAGCACTGAGAACTGATGTGCCATAACTGAGTACAATGAATTTTTTAAACACGTAAATGACAAACAGAGCCCAAGCGATGGTACCACATGTCAAAATGTATAATGAAATACTCCATCGGCGATGAGTGCTGAAATAGATGATATAACAAATAATATTTATTTTATACAAGATTGAATTAAATTTACGAAGTTACAAAAATAGAAACCTACCTCATTAAGTAATATAGATGGTTAATAGTGGCGGCCGTTAATAAAACTTTGAAAATAAAAGCTGGTAAATAATGATGCAGAAATAAAGTTCTTTCAACAAATAAATAAGGCAAGAAATGAAGAAAGTATCCGGCTAACAATACACAAGCATTGTTAACAAACTTTTCCCACTCTTCCTCAGCAATGTCGAAACACTTCCTTCTTCTCCTTATTAAATAAAATATCAATAGAGTCGAGTATACCATCACTGAGATCGTGCCGGAGTACCAAATCACGATGTTCCCCAAAAGATGCACCTGCGCCTGAAATGATATAATATTATTTTACGTAGCGCAATTTAAATCTGTTTTATAAAACAGTAAATTTGCAAGTTAATTTAGTAGTGAAAAATTAAAATAAGACGAGAAGTGTAAATACACGCGCACACAAAATTGAAATGCGCTTTATTTCCTCTTAACAATGTATCGATCATAATGTGGAATTCTTTCAGCTTACGTTACTATCGTTCGACACCCAGTACGCGATTCCTCGGGACATGAACGGCCATTCAAGTGGTCCGCTGGAATACATGTGGCTGTTTTGACCCTCTTGGCCGCCGAACAACATCTTGACTTGCAGCTCCGCGAACTTCTCCCAAAAACTTAACGCAGTCGCCTGCAACGGTATCATCTCCGCACTGATCAGCTCCCGCTCCCGCTGCTTCTGATCCTCACTCTTGGTATACCGGTGCTCCTCGACGTTCCAGATGGAATTGGTTTGGTCTACCAGCCGATCCGCGACGACCTCGTGCTGATTGAAACCCCAATCTGGCAGCTGCCTGCCGCTGAACTTCAACGCGAACTCCGCTCCGTTCGCGTGCACGTGTATCAGTCGCACTTGGCTCTGAATCGCGTGCCACGTGTCGCCGGAGTGATCCCTGTTCGTGATCTCGATTCGCCACAGATTCTGCGCCGGCATCGACACGTTGTAGTCGATGTAGCACGACACCTCCTGACTCTGCGGCGTCATCGGCGCCGCGACGTCGTGGGAGTTCAACGCTCTGCTTGTAATACCGTGCACCAATTGGATCACATCGCCGTGCCGGATGGGCTCGCTGGGTTTCGTCACCACCAGGTCGTTCTTGTCCGGCTTCTTGACGATCCACCAGTTGTTGACGTCTTTGAACGAGTAGCAAGTGACTTGTTGCTGATGGGAGCTGCCACGACCATCGGGATACCGTAGCGGATACACGTGGTTGTGACTGTGCAACCAACAGGCTCTACCGTATGTGTGTCTAAGGGTGATCTGTGAACCGTGCGTCACCTCCAGAGGCTGTCCCTTCGTGATGCTGGCGAGTCCTCCCTCCAGACTCGCTTGGAACGCGCTGGTCATCACCGAATCGTGTGGTCCTGCCTTATGGAGTACCGCCAGGTGTACGTAGAATATGCTCAGGTATACAGTGGCGATAACGGTGATCAACACGGTGAGTCTTACGAAGAAATGGATCCACAGAATCGAACACGACAGAGTCTTCCTCGGAAGCAGGGACCAGTAATCACGAGAGATCAGGAAGAGCGCGAGAAGCATGGAATAAAATGCGACATACTTCACGCTGTAAGAAAAGAAAATTTTGATCGTGTAAATTTGATCGAAAACAAACGTGAATGGCAATGAAAAAGATTGTGATCGTACCATAGCGCGCATGTTAAGTTCGCGACGCCTAATATCAGCCATATCCACCAAGATGCGGATGTCGGTTGATCCATGACTTTCCGAAATTTCACGACACATAGCAACCCGAGCAATGAGAACTGCATCAAGATGCTTTCCATCAGAATAAATCTTGACTGTGTCAACAATGCATTATCTAAAATAGTAATAAATGTATTAACAAAATACGTGTGTTTTAGAATTGTAATAACAAACATCGCACGAGAAGTGATTCAATATAAATAATATTAATTACAATATTAAAATATTAAATCCTAAATTATGTAATATATGCGCGTATAATAGACTTTTGCTATATCTATTATTTTCAATAAGACATAGCAAGTTGATTTTCAAATTTAATTTCTATTACTTATATAAATCACTAAATTTTCAGATTATTTGTAATATTAGTCTTTTAATTAAAAGGCAGAGAAGTGAAAATAGGAGCAAGCAGCATGTGCTGTGAACACGCAATCTTAGTACGCACTTTCTGAGCTAAGAGGAAATTACCGAACAATAATAAAATTCCAGCGATTGCAGCAGCCCATTGTCTCAAACCGAGCTCCAGAACAAGATGATATCCTGTGGGGATCAGCAAGCTGCCACATATTGCAGGTACTAGTCGTAACGCATACAACGGAATCGTGTCGCTGTAAGGACTTCCTATCCTGTCGAATTTGAATTGTCCATCGAAACCAGCCAAGTATGCTGCCGCGGAGACTAATTGTTTCCCTAGTGGCGGGTGGGAATCGAAAAAGAATGTTCTCTTCATGTACAGTCCGACATATTTGCCATAGTGTAGCTCGTCGAAGCTGAAATTAATATGAGTAATTAATATATACATTATAATTAATTATAATTAAGAAATTTTAATATGTTATTATCGGAGCTGTGCTGTATTTGTTAAAAATATGTATACGCTTACACGATACTGCGTGGTTCCTCGAGGCGATAAAGGCGAGTGCAAATGCCCGCAATTAATAAAATTGCTGCTATCAGATCAATTTCCAAACTGATTCTGATTCGAGCACAAACTGTATTGCTCGATACAAGTTGTTTTGATGTGGTCGAATTTGATGGATTTTCTTTTTTATTTTCTATAGAAATGTCTGAAGTTACTTGCCCATCTCCCTGCAACAAATAAAGATTGATATAGTAATCAATTAAATCTAAATTAACTGAAAAATATCTTAGTATGTTACGTGGAAAATATATATTTTTGATAACAAAATTTGTTACTCCTATTTATAAAATTTTGTTCTAATTTTTATTCTATTAAATTCTATTTATATTTTTTGCGATATTTTTGCTTCTTCACAAATTGTGTGCTCTTTCAATTTATTTTTGTAAAAATAGAAATGAGAAACTATATCTGTTTTAGAATAATCTTTTCAATATTTTTTCTACAAAAAAAATGAAACATTCTGTGTATAATGAGATTTTCGATTTTCTAGAGCCATAAGTTTCGACATAAATTGTGAACAGTTTAAATTCTAAATAAGATGCTAGAGCAGAGTTAATTTCAACTCTTGCGTCGAATTTAAAAATTTTCGAATGCATTATTCCAGTTGATTCAGATAACACAATAATATTAGATATCTGTGCGTAATTTTCTCACGCAATTATATATATATTTCCACCCAAGAAATCTTTGAGATTTGAATATCGCGGCTCACCTCATCCTTTTGAACTGTCCTTGAGTGATTTGTAATCGCGTCGGCGTCGTGCTCTAAATGTGAGCTGTGCTTGCCGTCTTGCGGCTTTGCCCGCCTGCGCCGAACTTCCATCATTGTGTGAAAAATCTGCCGGAAAGAGAGAGAGAGAGAGAGACCACGAACTATTCGAAATTCTTTAAATGTCCGCAGAAGACGGAGAAGAGAATGACTGTCTTAGGTTGGTTATCCACGCTGTACCGCATTTGCTTTGATGTCTCACTTAACAAATTCCTTTTCACGGTCGCATTTTACGGGAGAAACGCTCCTTCTAGTCCGAAATTCATTCTTTAACCAGTGGTCTCACACAGTCTACGTCAGCACTGCTTCGTGCTAAACAGTACTGGACTCCTTCGCCGCGAAAGTACCCTTCACTCGGAGATCCCCATGAATCCTCGGAACCTCGAACACTCTCTCAGCGACTTCCGAGTGACGCTGCCGGCTGTTCACTCGCGTTATCAAATGTTAGTGATGTAATAGCGATTTTAACGCGCTTAAAGATCGCGCGGGGATAGATTCTTTCTACATACTTGCGCGTAGGAGCGGACTTGCTGTTAGGTTATCATGAGTTTGACATAACGGTACCGTCTCCGAGGATCCTATTTCAGCGACGGTTCTGCGCATCGCGTGGCAAGCTATACTTGCCATTTTTTTTAGAATTGTATGGCGTTTTAACTTGGCGCACTTTTTTCGCGGCTTGTCGTTTTGACAATTCTCAATCTATGTGTTGTTTCGTTCGTTATTGTCGTTTCTTCGTCACAATTAGGTTTGTTGAATATCTAACTGTTGATTATACTAAAGTTGTTTTACTGACAATAGAGTCACGCACGCTATAATAAATGCACCTTTGTATACAGAACATTCTTTTTAAACAACACGTGGTCGCGCAATAAGAAATGATGCAGTAATCAGCGTTTTGTTTTTCCGCAAATAATCGGTTTTCCAGTTTTTTTTTCTGGAAATAATAAATGCATAATCTAGATTACTGCGTTTTTTGTGATATGCATTATGTGTAAAAATCATTGAGAACATGAATTTATTGTTTTACTATTTACTTATTATTTATTATTTTATGTTTCAGGTGAATTTCTTACACGTGTTAAGAGATATTTGCAAAGATACTAACATTTATAGTATTTTTCTACTAACTTATGGTGACAATAATCATTAAATAAAAAAAGGAAAATTTAGAAGCTTATGCTTATTATTGTTATAAAGCATGGATACTGAAAAAGTATTGTGTCCAATATGTGGCAAAAATTTTGCTTTCTCTATTATTGAATCTCATGCTAGTAAGTGCTTATTCCTGAATGAATCTGTGAAAAATGAAACCACCATTTTTCTGAAAGACTCAAGTCCTGTAAACAAAAAGAATAAGTTCAAACCAGTGCAAAGATCTAATCAAGTGAAGAGGAAGAATTCTTTGGATCAGTTTTCTTCACAAAGTTTTCAAAAGAATGAAGAGGATGTTAAAGATGTCATGCCACAGAAAAATGTAACTATTATTGCTTTGTTTGGCAGTGGAATTAAATGATATATTAACTCAATACTTGTATAATTATAAATATAAATAGTAGGCAACACAATTCATTTTAATATTAAATTTTCCTGTGATATATAACTTTATAAAATTACTGTATGAAAGACTTAAATTTTGCTTGCAGACAAACAACGAGTGCAAGAAATTGCGCGGGAATGAACGTACACCTCTTGCAGAACAGATGAGGCCCACATCACTGTTGAACTTTGTCGGCCAGAAACACATTCTTGGACCACACACTATGCTCGCAGAGCTCCTGCAAAAAGGAGAGATACCTAACATGATACTTTGGGGTCCACCCGGATGTGGCAAAGTACTATTACCTATTTTTAGAGTTTCTTGCATGTGAATACTTATTTGTGGACATGTACATTGGCTTTTCTTTTTGTAGACGTCCCTGGCTAACGTTATCGCACACATATGTAAGAATGACGTGAACCGTAAGCTTAGATATGTTAAGCTCTCCGCAGCAATGGCTGGCGTGCAAGAGGTAAAGGAAGTCATCAGCATCGCTGCCAATCATATCAAATTTGCGCAGCGTACGATAGTGTTCATGGATGAGATACATAGGTTTAACAAGATGCAGCAAGACGTGTTCTTGCCGCATGTTGAATCCGGAACCATCACCCTGATCGGTGCCACGACAGAAAATCCCTCATTCAGCTTGAACTCTGCATTACTGAGCCGATGCAGAGTGATCGTTCTGCACAAATTGTCTGTCGTGAACTTGGTGTCGATCTTGAAACGTGCGGTAATTTCACTCGAAGGTATCATGCACACATCAGAGAAAAATGAAAATACTTTGCAACCCGCCAGTGAAGAAAGCACGTCAAAGGAAGACAAGATCGAAACAGAACTGTCCTGCGGTATAAAGTTTGTTATAGACGAACCGACGATAGAATGGTTGGCTGGAACCTGCGACGGTGATGCTCGAATAGCCCTAGGAGGACTGGAATTGGCTGTGCGATCTAAGGCACCGAATGAAGAGAACTTATTAGACGTTGATTTGCCTATAATAACGCTGAAAGATGTCGAGGAGAGCTTAAAGAAGTCGCACATGCTTTATGATAAAAAGGGCGATCAACATTACGATATGATCTCCGCGTTGCACAAGTCGGTCAGAGCCAATGATGAAAACGCTGCACTTTACTGGCTGACCAGAATGATTTCCGGTGGCGAAGATCCGGTTTACATCGCGCGAAGATTAGTCAGGATGGCTAGTGAAGATGTCGGCTTAGCTGATCCAAAAGCTCTTGGTTAGCAGATCATTTATGACATTAAAGTATACACTTTAGCAGCAATTATGTCATGATATATTTATTTCAAAAATGATTAACAATTATTTAATAATTATAACTTTTTTTAAAAGATATTTATTAATTTTTTATAATAACTGATTTGAAAAATTAATTGTGATAATTTACAGATTTTTAAAATGATATTTCACTTAAACACTTTATGTAAATAATATTATTTATATAGGAATAGCAGTGCATACAATGCACGGTTGTAAAATGATAGGAATGCCGGAATGCGATGTTCTTTTGGCGCAATGCACGACATATCTGGCAAGAGCTCCCAAATCCAGATTAATGGAGGATGCACTTAGAGCTGCGCAAAGAGTGGTAGCCGAGCACAAAGGTCCGCAGCCAGGAGTGCCTTTGCATTTGAGGAATGCCCCTACAAGACTTATGAAGGATTTGGGTAAATAATTTGTAATTTATTTAGTTCTTTTTTTTGTGAGACAAATAAATCAAACTATTATTTCAGGGCACGGCAAGGGATACAATATGAAGAACAAGGATGAATCTGGATTAAATTATTTGCCAGAGGGATTGGAAAATTTGGATTTCTTTGGAGATGAGGACGATACCATGTAAAAATACTGTGGTCGTTGCTTCATACTTCACACAAGATATATTTTAGCATTTTAATGTTGTATTATAATAAGGTATAATTTATACTATATTTTTTTATGAGTCTTGTACAAAAGTCACAGATCTCTCAGGGATTAAAGTGTGAACTACCACAAATATTAACGTAAAATAAAATATAATATATGTATATAGTATGTATATAAAAAATATTGTTAATAACAAATAAAATACGTATAAGAATATAGAAATATCAAAAAAACACATGACAGTCATTTGCGTAATACCAGAAATAATGCTTTCCAATCCAATTAAATAAAAATTTCTAAATTTAAATTTAGTGATAATATATGTGATGATAAATCGTTTGTAATTTAATTCTTGTTTTGTGAGACAAGTAAATCGAATTATTATTTCACGGCTCGGTAAGGGTTACAATATGTTGCACAAGGATGAATCTCGATTAAGTTATTTTCCAATTAGCGATAATTTAAGTTTAGTTCATTAAGCTAACGTTTAATTGATAAATTCACACCAATTTCAATTTCTTTATGAATGCACACATTTCTTCCAGATTATCGTCTTATTATTAGCGGGCATATCCACTATTTCTATTAACTTGATACCGTTCTCTTCGGCCAACTTCTTCAAGTCTCTCACGTCTCGCAAACCCCAACTCGGATCCTGCGATTTCAAAGACTTGTCGAAATTTATATTACTCTGCGGAGTGATCTGACCATCAAATGCGTACGGTCCATACGTAATTAACAGCCCGTTCGGTTTCAGCAATTGTCCCGCGTTGTTGAATAAGCCGATGGTACAGGCGTACGGCGAGATATGCATCATATTCGCATTATATATGTACTCTAAACTATTCAGCTTGAAGATACGATTATCCCACAGCCGGAATTCCGTGGTGATGTCAATTTTCATGGGACTTTTTATGTTCGAATATCCATTAGCGTGCGCGGCGATGCTTTCCAGAAGTCGCGGTTCGTACTCCGAGGGGTAAAACGTGATATGCGGGAAATGAGGCGCGAAGTGCGCCACGTGTTGCCCAGAACCAGAAGATATCTCCAGGAAGGATTGATTCGTGCCGCGCTGGATGTATCGTTTTAAAACCGATAGTATTGGATCCTTATTGCGATCCGCCGCGGGATAAACAAGCTTTTTGGCAGCCATAGTATGCGACCTTGAAGAAATTACACCTTTATTTTATTTAGAAAGTTTACAGACACGTGTAATAGTGTTTGTGTGTGTATATTTCTCGAGAGACGTACGGAAAATTAAACCTAAATATATTGCAAAGTGGCATAAAAAGATCTTTTGTAAAGTCTTGTTAAAACATACTGCACATTGTGCATTACATTAAGAGTTGTATATTGCTTTCTCAAAGTTTAACTCATGCCACTTTGAAATTAAACGTAAGACGAAGTGCACATCTCACCTGTGATTAACAGCGTAATGAATGATATTCATTTCTACGTCATGCTACTTGTGACATTACTGTTTGTATCTATAGCAAGAGATTGCATACCCTGAAAAAATGCAAATAATTTTTTACACTGTTATATAAAACTCCTATTTTTACTTTGTTGAAAAATAAATCGTTTCAACATTATTTTATGCATATAATTATTACAACTAATTATTATCCAATAGTTAACGAATATTTAATGCTAACACTTTTTGATAAAGTTAAAATATTGTAAGAAAAGATACCAAATGGTTTTTTGGTAGCAACAAATAAAATAAGTTCAAAATATAATATGCATTATGTTTATTACACATTATAGACATAATAGTTTACAAAACTGCTTGCACGTCTGTGATGCAGATAATTTTAATTCTCATTGTTTCTATTACAACATAATGTTGAGTTGCTAATCTTCAGTTCTAATCAAATATAATTGTCACAAAAGAACTAATGACTGGCCATTACGAAACAATTCAAATTATTTTAATAATAATACACATACAATAAGATTATGTATATAAAATATATACAAAAATACGGTTCGTACCATGTTCGTACATTACGTATGATGCGATTACATTATCATTCTCATAAAAGTCCTTTCGATCACAGTAAATTAAGCTACAGATTTAAAGGTAGTAATTAAGTTAGAATTTGACTAAATCAGCTTTAACGTTTCTTTTTGTCTGAGCCGTCTTTTCCTTTGGCAGTCGTCCTTTCCTTTTTTTCCTGAGTCTTTTTATGTTTCGTTAATTCCGGTATGTATACCGAATGTCCGGTTTTCTTTAAATGTTCGAATAATTTGTTTTTACTAGGGAATTCTGATGAGCAAGAAACGCAGCGATGAGATACATCATCAACTTCTGGATCAAAGGCTGGATCCCTTTCCTTTCTCTTGCTTTCCTCTCTTTCCTTGCGTTCCTCTCTCTTGCACCGCTTCTTTGCTTTATCGACTTTCGATATTCCGCCAGCAATATTTGCTTCTTCCGTCATTTCGCTTTCGCTCTCGGCCTCTTGTTTCTCTTCTTTCTGCGTCTCTTCGTTATCTCGAAACTGTTTAGTTATCGTTACTTTCCTTTGTTGTAACTTCTTGCGCTGCTTCTTCGACAGCCACATCTCTTCGTTAATGCTCTCCGTGTCGTCGCCACTAGCACGATCTAGCATAGGATTCGGATTCTGAACATTTCGCTTTTTCTTCTTTTTCTTTTTCTTCTGACGAGCCAATGCAATGTCTTCTTCCTGATCAGATATTAATTCATCTTCAGACGTTATGTCCTCAGTCTCATTTTCTATTTTAGATGAGTACGAAGTACTTTCCATCTCTGGTCCTGTGACTAACGGAACATCTACATTATTCACCTTGTTTTTCTCGCTTGCCAGTCGAGGATGTACGGAATTTTCCTCGTCGTCTGATATCAGTTCGGCAGGAGAGGCATCTTCGTTGACGGGCTCGTTGCTCTGGGAAGAAGCAACAGGATTCAGCAAGAAATCAGGCATCTGCGAGTCTGTTGCTAACTTAGGTCCATTTAGCGAAGCTGATTCCGCGCTCGAGTCTTCCGTGCTTTCTCGAGAGCTATCGCGATCCTCATCTCCCTCCAACATATCGAGTCTGAGCGCACTGGCCTTCTCCTGGTGTCTCTTCGACTTTTCGTGATTCATGAAAGCCTTTTGCGTCTTGAAGATTTTATTGCAGGCGATGCAGTAGAGATTTCTGTTATCGTCCTTGTCGTCTATCCCGAATTCCGCCGTTAGGTTCGCCTCAATGTTCTTCAATTCCGCTTCAATGTTTGAAAATTTCGACCACTCCGACTCAGTATGATTGTGCAACAGTTTCTGTCTTTCCAGCAAGTGTGCCTTTCTGCGCTCTTCCGCCTTACGGAAATTCTCCCGAGCACGTTCGGCCAGTTTTCCCGCGTAAGCCTGCACGCGCTTGTCGCGTTTGCGAACGAAGGCGACGAGGTTGCGCACTTGCTCGTTTCTCTCGCGCCTCGCTTTATCACGCACCTTCTTGTTCTCCTTCTCAGCGAGCCTAAATATGCGTCGACTTGCCACCTTGCGTACGTCATAAGGATCCAGCCAAGCATAGGATTTCTTGGTGCTGTAACTCTGCCAATAAGAATAGAACTTATGCACCACTTCCTCGTAAGAGCTCTGAGAGTCGCCAAAACCGGGAATTTCTTCATCAGAATCACTGTCTTCGGCAAACTCCGCATCTTCTGCTGCCAATTTTTCAAACACATTCCGATAAACAGTGTAGAAACCTTTCTGGTCGTCCCCATAACCCTTGAAACATGAAACGGAGAAATATCGAAAGAGATTGATGGATTCATCCTTGTAATCCTCTCCAATGCCACCCTTTAAGATAGCCTCTCGATGATTGTCATACCAAGTACGCTCATGGGGATCGCTCAGTATCTCCCATGCTTGCTGAACAAGCTGAAACTGTTCTTTAGCTGTATCCTGATTATCCAGATTTTTATCTGGATGCCATTTCAACGCTAACTTCCTATATGCTTTTTTTATATCATCATCAGAGGCATTTCTTGCAATTCCCAATACTTCGTAGTGACACTTCATTGTACTGTACGTTCATACACAACTGTCCGACACAATGTCCTTATTTAAATCAAAAACTGTGTGCTAAAAGAATTTATACCATTAAACTATGAAATTGAATAGTTTTCACATAATCTAACAATGTATATAGATTGAAGCAGACAATTTAGTTGAAAACAATTTAAGAATTCATTAGTGTAACTTCTCTTCACTGTATAAGTTCGTAGCAAAAGATTTGCGAAAGAAACAAACACATAAAATGAAATTGTATTTAATATAAATCTTAATATTCTTAGCAAATACAGTAATATAGATATATCCACTGGCCAGTATTATAGGTTATTCTACCACGGGTACTTTCTATTTAGCAACACAAATCGGCACAAGCATTAACCTTTATTGTTCACTGAATTTTGAAAAAAAAAAAAAAAAAAAAAAAAACAGAATAAGTCGCTTGTGTCGACTTGTGTCACTAAATGGAAAGCATCCTACGTAATTCACTCTACGTTATTATATAAAAACTTCTCTTCAATATATTTAAAATTCTGTCTAATAATTCAACATCATAAAATCAATTAGAAGTAAAGAAACAACAGCCGCAATAATCTCCTAAATTATTTTGAACCAAGATATTATCTGCATTATGAAATTATTTTTAGGAATACATACATATTCACGCCAATCATATATTAATGAGCAATATTTTTAATTATTCTTTATAATCACGTCGCACATCGTGTGTCGTCGATGATTATCTCTAGTGTGCCAAAAAAAGAATGCGCTTACCTAACTTTGGCTAATACGTTGATGCTGTATAATGCGTAATTGATGTAAAATGTTCCAAATACTAGAATAACCAAGAACGCCGACAGTAATTACAATCATATATTGTAGTTGTGTATTCCGTAATAATATATCTCGGAGCAATGCGTCGTTTCCAGCTCCGTATGTTTTGTGCGGTCTTGTATTTGTGAAATTTGTTGGACATGTGTTCTGATAAGTATGTTCAAATTTTCTTCAATATATTTGAAAAAATTATAATTAATTAGAAAAAAACAATTTCTTATTTCAGTTTTTTAAATATAATTTAATTTTATTTGTACAGAGATTTCGGAATAAATTCTCTGAAATTAAGGTCTGTTCTTTATATACTGGAATGGGCACAGATCGCTTGTCACGAGCCGAGAAAGAACCACGTGTCGTGTATTGCTGTCCTTCTACGTACAGTCAAGTTCGAAACTTAAAATGGTGGGAGATTTAAATTCATAAATAGTAATAAAAAGCAATCATAATCTATTATAAATATTAAAATAACCTATTTAATATTAAAATAATTAACAATTCTGTCAAAATTAAATTATAAACTCTGAAATTGTACTTATAATTTAAATTTGAGAAAATTAAGCTGTGATAATGTTAACTTTTATCACAAATTTGAAGAAAGTTTTATGTTTTTGTTTATAGAAGCTTTGTGTATAATAGTTTTCTTATGCTGTATCTTATTCTTATTCTGTAACGTAAAATTATATTTATTGTTAATAATAAATTGTCATGAATTTATATACAGAATAGCTAAAAAATATTATCAACATTTTTTATATAGTTATTTATTTGGATGTGTTCAATCCTTTGTATTATTCCAAAAATTGGATTCCTAAAAATATCGATAAAAGAAATAAATGATTGGAAGCATTAAACATGAAAAATTTTAATCCATATAAAACAGCAGTCTGCCTGTTCTGTACATTAATAAATTTTATACATTTTGTACATTCTGCAAAGAAGAAGGTTTTTGCTACAAACCCCATCTTTTATAAACAATATTATTGTAATTATAATATCGCACATGTATATACGTGTTCATAAAATGTTTTTTTTATAATGAAGCAATAAGTGCAATAAATATGGGATAAATGACATAGCGATCACAGTCTTTTATCTCTAGAGATTAATCATACATTTGTACAAACTGATTCTATTTTATAAAATAGTTTCGTCTTTATTTAACAGTGTTAATTGTTATGAAGATATTTATATTTATTCTAAATATAAATATTATAATATATAATAAATATAATATAAATGTGGATGTTATATTTTATAATTAATAATTTAATATCTATTTTGAAATTTAATATATGTAACAAAGTTAAAATAATAATATAGATCTGCAAATTATTTATTTTTTACAAACGTTAGATTCTTTTTCAGATAAAAATTGATATTACAGGGAAAATAAAAACACAAAATAATGTATATATAAGATTTAATAAAGATAAGATTTAAACAGTATAAGTTAAAGAAGTGATTTGTACAGAGCAAAATGTGATTAGAATTAGAATAGATGAGCATATGTACAATTTTTTCAAGCTTTTCGGATTTACAGTAACAGACACGTTTTAAAAAATAATATTGTACAACAACACAATTTATATATGCAAGAGTAGTTCTTGTTTTATCACAAATCTAAAATACGTACTTATTTTTTGTCATCCAATACCATTGTTAACGTTAATGGTACGTAAAAACTATAGATCGAATAAGACCGTCACGAACCGTCACTGCACTATCACCAACTCCGAACGAGAAATACACAGAATCACAGGATGCATTTTGAGCGCAAACTCCTAGGGGATACCATCCGGCCTTGTTAAATACCACACCAACTCGATAAGCCTGTTCACAGCAGAATAACATTCTCATAATATAAGTGACGTGATCGTGCATTATCATGCATCTTTTAAAGATAAAAATATACTTTTTATTTTACGAATTAAAATATAATGACTAACAGATGTAATTAATTATACAGCAGAAAAGTAATTGTGTTGCAAACCTTATGTTTCTGAATGTAAACCGGCCGATTGAAAGTAATTTCCACGAGAGTACCGTAGTTTGCTTTAGTGGTGAAATGTGTGTACGTTAAACGTGTGCCGTCACAATCAAGGAGATGGGCATATACGATTTCCGTGTAAGACGTATCAGCATTCATTAGAGCTTGAGCGAAATTACTCGCCTATAAAACACGCGTGATGTACATATTGTATTATAAAACACACAAATGATAACTAGAAACGTATATAATAAATTATATAAAGCTTGTAGCTTACCGCAGGAACTTGCGTGGGAACCTGTACACCCACCACACAAATATTTCTATCCGCTTTGAACTGAACGGAGCAATCTAGCACATTTGTGTTCAAGCAGTCTGTTTCTTGAACTACTGATCTGAGGCAATAATATTTTGGTCCCTCACGTACAACTACTTCTGAAGAAGAGGAACTAGGTAAAATTCCAATGTCCTTATTGATGCTTCCACTTAAAGTCTTAAACGAAGACGTGGTACAGTCCATTGCAGTATTTAGAGAGTCAGAATGATAATTCATATGGTATGATGCATCTCCTAAATTTAATAGTCTCGAACTTTTAACATATGGCTAAAAGAAGAAACAAATTTTATGAAGAAATGCACAAATGTTACAATATTTCATTACACAGCACATGCACATTTAAAAAAAAAAAAAAACAAGAATAAAATATTTATAAATATATATATACAGGATGTCCCGTAATTCGCGAATCAAAATATTATAATAAAAGTTGTCAAAAAATATAATAAAAAATTCTTTACAATTTTTCAATCCAAGCAACAATGTTTAAAATATAAGGATTCCAAACTGACCAATCAGATATATAGTTAAGCAGTCATTTATTCTTTGAATCGTGACAATAATAGCATTAATAATTGAAACATAAACGACTGCTTAACTATATAGCTTGGTTAGCCAATTTTAAATTCATATTTTAAAAACTGTTGCTTGAATTAAAAAATTGTCAACCTTTTTATTTCGTATTTCATGAAAATTTGTATACTATTGCTCTTAATTCGCGAATTACGCGACACCCTGTATATATAACATCTATTTATATACGTGTTGAGTAATCCTTTACTTCAAATATAATAAGAGATCTATGAAATTTCAAATTATTCTCACATAAATCTAAAATATTTCTCATTTGGACAAGGTTAAATAAAGAAAAAATTTTTTTTTTAAGTTTATTAAAATGTGTACAATACCGAATGGTACAGACGTTAAGACAATTTAATGTGAAATAAATAATGAATGTGAATTTTGAAAAAAATAATGTCAGTATGTCAATGATTTTTCAATTTTATTAACGTCTACATCTAAATGAGAAATATTTGCTTCATCAAAATGAAATAGAAATGGAATAAAAATGGAAATTAAAAAATTGGAATATTTCAGTAATTATAAGTAATAAACTTTGTTAGGAAATTATCAAGTCAATAGAAACAAATTAAGTGTTAAAATATAAAATTAGTAAAATTAGTAATACAAAAATAAATTAAAAAGTATATAAAAAGTAATACAATAGTAACATAAATTTTATAACAGAGTCAAAGTAAAAATCAAAATGTAAAGATCTGTCAAAAAACACATCACGATCATTGGTTGGATACTTGTTATAACATTTTTTTATAATACTTGATACATTAAATTTTATATGTAAAATTTATATATTCAAAATCATAATGCGCCGTGTCGCGATGTCTAAAAAGTATCCAAGTTTGTCGTAGACAATAAAATATTCCGCGCACGTACAATCTATTAGTCAAAATAAATTTCTATATGCTGATCCAAATACGGGACTATGGAAATTATTTGTATTAACATGTTTGCCACCAGCATCACATATGTGCGACGCACCAGTTCTGTTTTGACGTTACACATATGTGACAGCGATAATAACACTTATTATTCCTGTTTACCACATTTTACACGTGTATAAGTGCAAATCTGTAGGGTATTGTGATAAAATATTTAAAAAAAAACAAAACAAGGTGAACATTTTTTTCCAATTCTAATGATAGTGAACGTATTAATAATTCCGTGCGTTTGTTCAATATATGTAGAGTAGTTATAAAGTAACTTCCCTATTTTAAAATTCCATAACTTCACCCTGAACACCCCTGATAAATTTTATTAGAATCGGACGAGCCATTTAGAAGTTATGGAATTTTAAAATAAAGAAGTTACTTTATAACCGTTCTGCATATAGTATGCGTTTTTTCATTGTACATCGTATATTTGGTATAATTGTTCAAGATCTGTCCAAAAGTAATTGTATGAGTGCCACAAATCTAATATTAGATTGTCCAATGTCAAATGCATATCGGGCAAATACATGGAATTATATTGTTTTTCTGGTTCACTGTAAAAGTCTTCACTTACGGGAAAATTTGTAGTTTGAATCTTTAGTGGCTTCATTCTATTATCCCTGTCAGTGGAAAAACCTTCCGGCATAGGTACTTTGTTCCCTTCCGGCATAGGTATTTTGTTCCTGCATGATATATTCATTAATATAGCGAAAGCTTCGTCTTGTGTAAGCAGAGGGGACACACCAACACCTTCTGCAAATTCTTCAGGAGTCAAACTCAAAAATCTTATCTTTAAAAGTGCATTTCCAATAACAGATCTTAATGATTTCCCATCTGTGGGATCGAGAGATTTCCTCCGGGACTCCGCCTTGGCCCATCGTTCAACTGCAATAAATAATTCCACCTCTGATTTAATCTGCAAATCATCCTGATCTAAGACTTTGAGAAGTGTTCCCAGCTCCACTTCCTCCCAAGTAGATTCCTTTAAAACTTCATTTGTCTTTGTACGTATGATTTGCAGACACTTGTCCAATAATACAGGTTCTTCAAAAAGCTTGGCAAACTCATACGCCCTGCATGCTTTTTTTGGCGAAAGATCAGACCACAGATACTTTGTGCACTCTTCTACTAAAGATGGCAGCATGTACTTTTTGGCACAATAACACAACTCACAAGCCAATTCAAAGGAGCCCAATTCAACTTTATCAGTATATATGTATTCCAATAAGGTCTTAAATGCTTCCGGCTGCACATCCTTAATTGGTATTGGATCATTCTTTTCCGCCATGCCACCAAAAAACATAGCCTCAAACACCGGACTGGACATTGCTAGGAACAACTTGTGGCCCTTGAGAGTTTGCTGCTGAGGCTCTTGCCCAACAATGAAATTGCAATCGGACCATAGTCCCGATTCCAACAAATACTGACCACGCTCCGACAGTTTCTGTTTATTAATCTGCCAGTCGCAGGATGTCATATTTATATATGCGCATATGTAAACAAAGATCAACTGCAACAGAACAAAAAAATGATAAAAATGAAAGATTCGTCACTCGCCAAGCACGCAGCGGCGACAGCAGTACCTATGACGTGGCGTACACAGTTACCTATTTTCGAGACACACTCGTCGTCGCTATAAATACAACGTGCACATACGCGCTGGCCAAAAAAATAATCCAAATGAAGAAGTGATAAACGAATGATTATGGATGCACGCACGGGAAAAAACCCGGTCGTCTTGCCCGCGTGATCAGAACGCTCCGGAATTGTTTATATTTTGCACACGAAGTGTCGTGGAACTGGAATGCTCGAATGCTCGTTCCTGTTATTCCTCCCGTTATCGTCGTCAAAGTACACTTGTTTCCAGTGCCTGTACGAGATCAGCCGTATACTGATCAATTAATCGCCAACTAATCGCTGTATGCAAATTGCATAGTACGAAGCGCTACGCCATCTTAGATCAACGCCACTGAACGCCGCTTAGATCTCCTCTCCGCTTCCATTTTCAAGGTTCAGTCTCTCTCTCTTTCTCCTAACTGTTCGCGCTTCGTCCCAACGCTCTAGTGGTGGTGGACGCTTCGCAGTGGTTGACATTGAGCTCTATACATATACTGGAGTGAGCCTTTCCCATCAGAAGCAATGTGCAATTCGCGGCTCGAGGATAGCAATAGCAGGCGGGGACGTCTGTCTTCCTCCTACATTTACTGCCATGCACGGTGGGGGATATTGTAAACGAAACAGACATGAGACAGACATTCCCGTTCAATATAGCTCTCTCCCTTCCACGGTGAGGCCACCCCCACTCCTTCAAGCTCACTCCGGTATGTTACAGAGTTCAATGGTGGTTGACGCTTGCTCTGCACTGCTGCTCCGTGCCCGCGACAATTTCCTACGACACGACGTGCGCTGGTGTCTGCTATCCTCACCCTTCCCCTCCTTTGCTTCCCCTTTCGTCCCGTCCCCACAGCTAGTAGCGGCAACGCGCAAGAATCGGGCAGTCTTCAGTCCGGTGTCTCCGGCTGATTTTAGACTGAACACGTTTATCGCGACGATCGATAATCCCGCGAGCAGGCGAGGGATCGAAGCCGCGGAAGTGCCGTACGATACAGCGTTGTGTTTTCGCCGTCGCGAATTAACCGTGTGTACGTACGCACGCTGTCGCGAGCGCGGGGATGCGACGTCGCCGCGAGTAAGCGAACGCCGACGGAATCACCGATCGGATTTCTATCGCGCGAGAACGGCGCGCGTTACGGGAGAACACCGAACGTTGAAAGAGGAAGAGAGAGTGAGAGAGAAAGGAAGAAACGGAGCAAGTGCGAGGCAAAGAAAGAGAGAGAGAGAGAGGAGAGAAGAGACGAATCTCGCGGTGGCTTGGACGACGTGAATCGCTCGAATGGCGCACGCACGACTCAGCTGTACGCGTACGCCCGTACGCTCGGTAGAATAATGCGTTTTCTTCCCGGTTCTCTTCTCCGGGCAACAGCGCCAGCCAACGTCGAGACGTGGACAACGTCGTAGGTACGTGCGTCGTCATCCGACCCTCGCGCATCTCGCGTCGCCGGCGCGGCGATCCTGCGAAGCGCGAAGTACGGGTGTTTTACCTCGGCAGAGTCTGCGGTTGACAGGAGTTTCGAAACAAGATTTGCGCGTGCACGCTTTACAAGTGTTATCCGTTAAATGTCTTCCATTGGACGAATTCCCGAGGACGGGCGAGGTCTTGCGCGTGTCGTCCGACGTTCGCGACGTGTCTCACGAACGCTGTTATTGACGTAACCTCATCAATCATCTCGTTTGAGAATCCTCTTCGTTTGAAGCGAGCTTTCGCGTCAAGTGCAGCGGGTAGGATTCTTCTCGTATCGTCGAGGTGGAATTCGACGTTGTGAATGTTACTACGTGAGAGAAAGACGTCTCAATGACAACGTCGTGTCGGAATCGCTCTTTGTTACACACACGCGCGCGCGAATCATTGTCACCTTGTAAATTACGCGGCTGAGTCATTGTCCGTTAAACATCGCGTCGTATCTTTTCCGCATTCTACACCGCCACTGAAACGTCCTTGTCGCTCTACTTTTATTCGGTCGAGAAGAAGAACTTGATTCTGAAATTAAATTTATGTAGATATTTATATGTTACATCTGTCAAACTGAGTGTGTTAACGCGATAATTCCAAGCTTGTTTGTTTGGCACTGTGATGCTATAATAACATTATGTTTCCCTCATGTGTTCTATATTACATAAGAACTGGAAATGTTGCCAAGCTGTAAACACATGCTGCTTTTATTTCTCTTGAAATATTTATGAAATAAATTTTATATCATTAATATATTAAGAATATAGCGATAAATCTAGAATCTTGTGTTTTATTTGCACGATTACATGGAATTGTTGCTTATCTGTTGTTTGCTTTTAGAAATATTTGTTTACTATACTTGTAATATTTATCTGTTTAGAAAACATGGAATGTCCATCAAGTGTCATACAAAATTCGGATCAATGCTACATGTAGCCCTGCATTTCAATAGCTTTTAATGCGACAGAAACTGTACATTGTTGAAGCACAGTAATCCAAACTCCTATCAGGAGAAATGGATGCGGTGTGCGACGAAGACAGGCGGAGACGCCTGAGGGCTTTGGAGGAGCGTATAAAGGATCCAAGAAGTGTCACGAATATCGATTGCTTATTGGACACAGTTCAAGCCTTGGTGTTAGATTGTGATCATGCAAGTGTGAAACGCATGAAAAATATAGAATCTTATATGAATAGATGTAAGTACTGCTTGAATTTTTCTTTTCGTAAACATAATCAGTGTTTATCGCCTTTCTAAATTTTATATAAATACATCAGGAGAATTCAGGATATTTGTTTATGTTTTTGCAGATGATTCTGTAGCGCAAGAGATTCATAAAATGCGAATGCGCACGGACGATTTTACTTTAATAAAAGTAATCGGCCGTGGCGCATTCGGAGAGGTGCAGTTGGTTAGACACAAATCTACACAAAAAGTTTTTGCTATGAAATTACTTAGTAAATTTGAAATGGTGAGTTAATTTTGTCCGCTTGTTTCCTTACACATAATTACGATACAAATATTTTTATTTACTCGATTTTACATACTTTGTTTAGATTAAAAGGTCAGATTCTGCATTTTTTTGGGAAGAAAGGGATATAATGGCACATGCAAACTCTCCGTGGATAGTCCAGCTCCACTTTGCGTTCCAAGATCAAAAGTATCTCTACATGGTGATGGATTACATGCCGGGTGGAGATTTAGTGAATCTAATGTCGAACTATGAAGTGCCAGAAAAATGGGCAAAATTTTATTGCGCCGAGGTGGTACTCGCATTGGACGCGATACACCATATGGGTTTCGTCCACAGAGACGTGAAGCCTGACAATATGTTATTGGACAAATACGGTCATTTGAAGCTCGCCGACTTCGGCACATGCATGAGGATGGATACCGTAAGTTTAATTTATTACTTTTAACCTTGGTTTTAAACGTTTTAACAGAAAATAGCTTGCGTCAGAAAATCTCAATAAAGTACATTGCAATTGCTATTTATTAAAACCAAAAATAAATGCTTTAATTTGCGATTAAATAGAGTCCGAACGTGAAAAGTCTTCTTCGAAGATCGCGAAAAGTTTTTTTTAAATTTAAACTTGTCGATTTGTAATGCTGAAACTTTGTTTTACAGGATGGCTTAGTGCGTTCCGATACCGCGGTCGGCACGCCCGATTATATATCCCCGGAGGTTCTGCAATCGCAAGGCGGAGAAGGAGTGTACGGACGTGAATGTGATTGGTGGTCCGTGGGCGTTTTCTTGTACGAGATGTTGTTCGGCGACACACCGTTTTTCGCCGATTCTTTAGTCGGCACGTATTCAAAGATCATGGATCACAGAAACTCGCTATATTTCCCTCAAAATGTTGAAATTTCCCATTCGGCGAAGAATTTGATATGCGGCTTTCTCACTGACAGAACGAAGCGTCTAGGCCGCAACGGCGTCGACGAAATCAAGAGCCATTTGTTTTTCAAGAATGACCAGTGGACCTTCGACAATCTGAGGGAATGCGTGCCGCCAGTAGTGCCCGAGCTTTCCGGCGACGATGACACCAGCAATTTTGACGATGTCGACAAGGAGGACGGGCCGGAGGAAAGTTTCCCGGTACCGAAAGCTTTCTCCGGAAATCATTTGCCTTTTATCGGCTTTACTTATTCGGGCGATTATCAGCTGCTGGCCGCTTATGGCAACGAGGCTGTGGACGGCCTGGAGAATCATGTCAACAACGGCACTACCGATGACGCGAGAATCTCACAGCTGGAGATTTTATTGGATCGTGAGAAGCGACAGATGGAGACGATGGAGTCGAGGCAGAAGGCACTGAACACGCAATTGGACGCGATGACGCGCCGTGAGGTCGAACTGCGTGAAGAAATCGGTAGAGCGGATAAAGAGCTGACACTGCTTAGACATAATTACAAGGAAGCGCAGCGCAGAGTGGAACTCGAGACAGAGGCTCGTCGGAAAGCGGAGTCGCTGCTGGTGGAGGTGAAGAAGAAATTCGACGAGGAGCAGACGAGACGGGCGCGAGATGTCAGCAACTCGCAACAGACGTCCGAGCGAGTGACGTCGTTGGAAAAACAGATCAAAGAGATGCAGTGCAAGCTGGAGAAGGAAACGGAGGCGGTGACAAGATTGCGCAAACAAGCGACGGAAATCACGGTGGCGCGTCAAGCTGCCGAACAAATGGCGAACGAGTTGCAAGTAGCCAGAGCTCAACTTCAAGCACAACGTGATAATTTGCAGCAAGAGGTTGCCACCCTGCAGGTATAATCTAGTTTCTAAAAGACTTTTGGGATGCGTGTGAGTTTTTGAAAAAGTTTAAATGTCTGCTATAATTCTCACTTTATAAAATCACTTGATTCTTTTTTAATTGAAAAATGAATTAGTTAAATATATTTTTCTTAGAATAAAGAACTGTGTTTTAAAGACTAAATCTAAATCTGAGAAATCTGTTTTTTGTGTGTAAAAAATGTTTTCTATTTTCTTTCTTTTCAGGGCCAACTTTCCAAGGAACGTAGTTCCAGATCGCAAGCATCATTATTGACGGCCGAATTGGAGACACGTCTTTCTGCCCTGCATCTTGAGCTTGAACGTAGTCACGAGAAGGAAGAGAAGGCAACTTTGGACAATAGACAATTAACCGAAAGGGTTTCCGCGCTGGAGAAAGAGGCGGCTAGTTTGACGCTGGAATTGAAAGCCGCGCAAGCCAGGTACAATCAGGAGGTTGTGGCGCACCAAGAAACGGAGCGTTCGCGTATTCTTTCCAACGAAGAAGCCAATCTGGAGGTTGTCAAAGGTATTTGCATCAAGTTTTCACATAAAGATAAATAGACAATGCATTTTTGATAAAGTATGTCTTATTTTGTCTGTGCAATGCAGGACAAAAAAATGGAATTTTTGAAGGTAATACATGTGATTCGCGAATTTTTCCGCTTTTTTTTTCTGACATATTTAAATATCGAACTTTATATTTTAGAAACTGAATTTCTGTCATGCTAATCTTGTACTTGTTTTTCTATTATCGCTGCGTGTTCTTGTAATGGAATATCTATTTACGTACGTACACACTGTAATATTTATTTATGAACTTAGGGAAATGCATCGTTACTTATATTGCGCATATATTGATTTACTACAAATAGCTCTACAAGCGAAACTAAACGAGGAGAAGAGCGGAAGGCAACGTGCGGAATTACTTGCGCAGGAAAAGGAACGTCAGACGTCAATGCTCTCCGTCGATTACAGACAGATACAGCAACGATTGCAGAAATTAGAAGGCGAGCACAGACAAGAAATGGAAAAGGTCAAAGTCTTGCAGGGCCAAGTCGAACAAGAGCAACAGAAGAGGAACGTTTTGCAAACCGACTTAGGGCAGCAGACATCCGAAGCGGGAAGACTTCGCGCTCGCGAACAGCAACTAATCGCAGAGGTTACTCAATTGAGAGAAGCTAAGCGACAGATAGAGGAAGAATTACATCACTTGAAAACACAAAGAAATGTTGATCAGCTGCAGACGAAGGAATTGCAGGAGCAATTGGAGGCCGAGGCTTATTTTTCGGTAAGTTGTATTAAAGTTGTCTTATGAAAAATTAAGATAAATTTTAAGGAGAATCGTAATTTTTCCCTCTTTTTGTTTTTCAGACTCTTTACAAAACACAGACGCAAGAATTACGCGAAGAACTGGACGAGAAGATAAGGCTGCATCAGGAGTTCGAGGAAGAACGTAACTCTCTGGTTCATCAGTTGCAGCTAGCTTTGGCGCGCGCTGATAGCGAGGCGCTGGCCAGATCCATTGCTGAGGAGACTATAGCAGATTTAGAAAAGGAGAGGACGATGAAGGAGTTAGAGTACAAAGATGGAGTGAACAAGCATCAGCAAGAGCTAAGTTCGAAGGAGCACATCCTAAACAGACTTAAGGAAAACGAGAGCGAATTCAAGAAGACTGTCGATCAGACTCTAAAAGAGAAGGAGGATTTGAGCAAGCGATTGATGGACTTCCAAGAACAGCTCGGTAAAGCGCAATCCAACGTGGAGGAAATCGAAAAGCTGAGCAGCAAATTGAAGACTGAGCAACTGCTGAAGCAACAGGCGGTTAACAAATTGGCCGAGATTATGAACCGGAAGGATCTTTCGTCGAGTGGGAAGAATAAAAACAAGGCGTCCGCCGCAGATCTGAGAAAGAAGGAGAAAGATTGCAGACGCCTGCAGCAAGAACTCACCCAAGAGAGAGAAAAATACGGACAATTGGCAGCTAAATGGCAAAAGGATTTGCAAGATTTACAAGTAAGCGACGTATCTTTGTTTCGCGCTAACTTTAAGACAGCATGTAGAGCTTGATTGAGTAAAAATAATTTCTTTCCCTCAGGCGCAACTCGTGGAGGAGAATCAGGCGAAATTGAGACTGCAGATGGAAATGGACTCGAAGGACTCCGAGATAGAAACGTTGCAAATGAAAATCGCATCGCTCAACTCGGAAACTGCCAGCGTTTCGTCCATAGAGAACGACGACGGCGAGGACTCGGTTCTATCCGAGCACGGCACGCTGAGACTCGAGGGCTGGTTAAATGTGCCAAACAAACAGAACATTAAGCGGCACGGTTGGAAGAAGCAATACGTCGTTGTTTCATCTAAGAAGATAATCTTTTACAATAGCGAAAATGACAAGATGAATGCCGATCCGGTACTTATATTAGACTTGAATAAAGTCTTCCACGTTAGATCTGTTACTCAGGGTGATGTTATCCGAGCCAATGCCAAAGATATACCCAGAATATTTCAGGTACGTCACGTCTTTCCACTCTCTGAATTTCTAGAAACTCGAATTTTTACTTCTCTTTTATATTGCTAAGTGGTAATTTTTTTGTAACATAATTCTTATAACATTTCAATAATTTGTAATTTTTATCTGTACTTTACAATATTTGTTTAATCTATTTTATATAAGTTTAATAATGCTTACAACTTTTCGAGAAAGTAATTTGATGTCTTTAATTAATTAATTGTATATTTCTATCAATGTATTACATTAATTAATTTGGTGTGCAGTTACTTTATGCCGGTGAAGGTGAAGCAAGGCGGCCCGGCGACGAGGGCAATACACTGCCCGGCGTGGATTTACCACAGCTCACAGATAAACCCGGCACTCAGTCGTTGAAGGGCCATGAGTTCGTGTCAATATCTTATCACATGCCGACGACCTGCGAAGTCTGTTCGAAACAACTCTGGCACATGTTTCGGCCCTCGCCAGCTCTTGAATGCCGAAGTATGTGCTACACCTATTTGTGTTTACATATGTTGCTTTTCTTATTTATATATATATATTAAAACGCATGTTATATTATCGTGCAGGATGTCGCATTAAGGTTCACAAGGAACACTTGGATAAGAAGGAAGATGCCATAGCTCCGTGCAAATTGCATTACGACCCGAATAGCGCCCGTGAGCTTCTGCTGCTAGCAGCAAGTCCAGAGGAGCAGAAGTACTGGGTCTCGCGGTTGTCCAGGCGTGTCCAGAAATGCGGCTACAAAGCTAACTCGCACATGGACGGCACAGGACAGCGCGTCTCGCCAAGGTAGCGTAGCTGTGCTGCTGCTCGACGCGAGCGGGGGGACTAAGTAGCTCTTATTTTGTGACGTCGCATGATGTAGGTGTAGAGAGGTTAGACTTGTTTGATTTTTCTTTCATTTTCTTCCCTCCAACATTTTTGCCTTCTATAAGCGCGAAGTAAAAAGAAATGGTGGGCATCCGCGCTTGGTACATTCAATGTAATGGAAAATTTGCTGTAGTATTACAATTATTACGCATTGTGTAATATTATCAAATTTTGTCATTACGCAATTAATTTTTCCAGTGTACAATTATTTTTTCATTGTTAAGAATGTAGCTATATAGTATATATTTAGTTTATTTAAATGTGTCTAATCAAATATTGATACTCGGAAATGCGTTATTGCATTGCGTTAAATTGTTGTGTGCAAACAGTAAAAAATATTTTACAAATTATTTTTTGTGAAATGTTGGTGTAAAATTATGACTAGAAATCTTTTCGAACAATCTAATATTTATATACATCGGTACATTGCATGATAATGATGTCGCGACAATTAAAACGGATTAAATAATTAAGTGGAGTGATGAAAATGCTATTTATATCGATTGAGAGTAGCATATCTACATGTAGATGTATACTGTATGACAAAACTTCAGCTTTTGCTTATCACAGAAATGTTAACTTGTGCCACTTTCTAATCTGCATATTATTGAATCACCGTGCTTTCGACTATTCACGGCTTTGACAATGCGATGATTTTTGATGTGTGTTTTTGATCGAACGATGTAGTATAACTGACATATTTTTGTGACAATTTATTAATTTCTTTTTCCAGAGAATCTACGAGGTCGACTCTAAAGCCATACTTATCGGTGCAGCAACGATCCGCGACATTGCCAGCAAACGCCAGTATGGGCAAGTGATCTTGGAAGAAACTAGCAATGAGAATTAAAGACTCCGCTCACAATTTGCTGTCCCATTTCCCCCATTAACGACGATGTCAGTGAGGATGTCGGAATCGTCATAACGAAATACTACGACCTCGTGATTTTTTCTGCGCACCCGGCCATCGGAGTAGACTGTCAATAATCTTCTAGATCAACAATCGACATAGCGATCGCAATCTTAATGTTACTTTTACGCAGCTAAGAGTAAATGAAACTCAAGTTCGAGAATTATTGGAGAAAACAGGGTTACTATGCGTGTACCGGGCGATACTGAGAGGATGTGGTGTAAGAAGGATGATTTAAACAGAGAACATCGTGTCCGGAGTTCTTTGCGCGCCATTGTCATTCCTGGAACACATGAGTCGGAAAGGTATGTCGTGTTTCTCTCGGAATCGCTGAATTCTTTTATAGTGAACGACGATGTTTATGATCTTCTTTTCATATGTTCGTGATGTTCGCGACACGGACTGTACATTTTTTCCAGGGATGATTGTATTTACGTAGTGATTTTTCTGATTGGAACTATATTCGACTTTGTACGCACATTTATTACTGCCTTCGATAACGATTAACGATCGTGACGGGGATTTTTAGCTTAAGGCGTTTTTTCGATGCTTTAAACCGAAATTTCGGGAGTTTGGAAAGGAACATAGTATTTGGAAATTATTTTATATATATATAAATTGTTCTGAGACCGTGTGTGTCAGTAGGTAGGTGCGCGGGAGTCCTGCTTTTAACATAACTTAGCGAGGATTTATT
Source organism: Linepithema humile (assembly GCF_040581485.1). Classification (NCBI taxonomy): domain Eukaryota; kingdom Metazoa; phylum Arthropoda; class Insecta; order Hymenoptera; family Formicidae; genus Linepithema; species Linepithema humile. The sequence continues at coordinate 25,432,154 of NC_090129.1, read as the reverse complement.
TAATATTTGATAGTTGAGGCATCTTTTGGGCGGCGAGGTCTCGAAAGGAAATGTAAATATAACTAAAGCGCGCTCGAAGACCAACATTTTTTATCAAAATCCAGCAAGTAGGTCAATTTCGCAAGACATTACGAGAAAGAAACAATATTGCGAAGTTGACCAGCATGGGGCGCGTGTAAAAAGTAATGCGAGTACACAACGGTGAATGCCAACTTGTATAATAGAGATAATGATTACGGTTGTAAGTTAAGAATTTTTATTATGATGATACAGCAGTTAAAACGAGACGTCCACTGTATCTCGACAGAGACAGAGAGAAAGGCATAGAGAAGGAAGAAACTAGAAAACCGGGAAGACGAACTGAAAAAAGAAAATTACGCATAATTGAGAGGCTTAAAAGCTTCGTCATGGTGCCATACGGCTTGGCCATTCGTGGCATCGAAGGAAGCGATAAAAAGAAACAGGAAAATAAGAAAGGACCTTAGAACCGTGTTAGATATTATTAACGCGTCATCGCCGTCTGTGTTCTTTCCAAAATACCTCCGCGAGACATCGCATACTGTGCCGAGAACTCGTCGGAACGAGGAGAGCCGTTTTGCACCGACGTCAGTCAGCCAACTGTAGTTAACCACTTGTTCCCTCGCCGCACAAACTGAGCTCGTAGCGGTATAATTGCAGTAATGTGATTCTCTTTGCTCCAAATAAGTTGTTTTCCGTTGTTTACACCTTCTTTCTAAAAACGAGATATAGAAAAAGGACGGAGAATTGGTTCGCAGAAATTTCGGTTACCTTAAATTTACACGGATGATGACTGGAATAATCTAGAAAGTGGAATCGATGATCAAAATTAAGTTTAAACACTGGAGTTAAACGTTGTATCAACATTTATTACGGCAAATTGGCCAGTTAACTTTTATTGCATTATAACTAGAGTTGGACGGGGAACGGAGATTGGCTAACGAATGTTGGTTAACTGAAGTCAGTACAATTGGCTCCGAGAACTTAGCGAGACGTCCCTCAAATGGTGCTCCCCTCCCATCCATTTTTTTTTTTGGTTTGGCGAAACGGTGAGAGTGGACGAGAAGCTGTCGACATGCTTCTCATCATTGTGATGATAATTGGAGTTAAACATGTGAGAGAGTAAGGTGCATACTGAGAAGGAAAAGAAACACCATCTGATATACTGCCCCGTGCCTTCTTCGCTATTTCGATCCTCCGTAAAAGCGGAAATGGAAGAAAAATTGACAAATGAGAAAGCGTGAGAGTGAAAGAGGATGAGAGGGTGAGAGGGAGCATGGATGGAGCATGAATGACAGAGAGAGAGAGAGAGAGAGAGAATGAATGAAAGAGAGTGAATGAAAAGAGAGAGAAAGAGAGAAGAAGGAGAAGAGGAAGAACTTGTTACAGCATATTTTATTATTATTTAGTTATTTACAATCTGTATATTATTAATTAATATTACGATTAAAAGTATTTTGTAGATAATATGCAGCTCTCTTTGATGTTGTTTTTATGATCACTGATTGCGCGGCTTCGATCTCTCATGGTGATCGCGTTTTGAAGCGATTTTTTCGTAGCATGTTTTTTTACGTACTTTGATCGGACTGCGATTGGTGGCTCAGAAGCTGTCCCGTTCGCGATTAGTCGCGGACGAATAGAACTCGTCTCATCGAATTAATCAACTTTATACGATTCCATCGATAATCTTACAATGTAACATTGTCATAATCAAAAGTTAAGTCTGAAGTGTCTTAAATACGTAATTAAGACAAAGCAAACGCGTTATTTTCCTTGTTAATGAAACTGTCTCTTAAGAAAATGAAAAAAAAAAAAAATCTTGGGAAATGAATATATTTGAATTTATTTGTTGCGAAAATTTTTAGCAGAAAGATTTTCGTTTTCTCATGACACACGCAAGAATCACAGATTCGCTCGCGACTGGTAATAGATTTTTTTAAATCATTATTTTCAGACTTGTCTGAAAATCTCGATCAGAGATTTAGAACCCATTTTGGGACTATTGCGATTTTGGCGCGTACAATTTAACGTACGAATAGTCGTTAAGAAGTCTATTTTGAGCCAGTCTTTTTATTTGAATCGGGAACAAGCCAGGGATCTGAGAAATCAAGATAACCACAGCTTTAGAGTCGTTGAAATTTTATTTCGGTTACATTTGAAATTCTGCGTGTGAATGAGATCACGTGAAACGGGCATGCGAAACAACACAATGCAAGAACCGAATAATCCATATCGGTGAATAATTTTGCTTCCAAATTCCAAGCTGCTCTCTGTATAACGCTGTAATAAGTAAACTCCGTGAGCGCGGCGCGCTCATGAAATATTTCCTATTCGATTAAGTCTTCATATCTTGTTCTATATATGGACTAATCGCTTTTTGCATACTAAATCACTTATTTGGATATGTTACGGCGTTCTTCGTTCTCCACGGTCATTGCACTGCTCGCCTCCGTTGAGGCTTCACCTTCCTCTCCCCCTTTCCCCCCGCGTGCGTTGCGCTATTCAAGAAAGTGTGCACCGACTTTCTTCGTCGCTCGCGCGATAGGTAAGACTGGTTTACCGCTTCACTAATATCCGAGCCAGGTGAACGACTTGTGGGATTTATACGTCACGAATTTGCGGAAACAAAAACTGACGGATTTCCATTGGCGGATCTAGAGATCTACCGAAGCGAGAATATACACGTCCGAACACTTGCGAAACTATTGAAATCGTGAATCCGTAAGGATCTCTCCGAGTCCTGTTGTCGAAGAGGAAGGGGGGGGATTCTTGAATAATTCTACACACAATAAAATTGACACGATTTTACAAGGTCACGTCGACGCACGCGTGAACGACTTAAACCGAACGATCGGAACGAAGCGCTCTTTAAATACCATGTGGAATCTCGATACGGCAATAATATCTGATATAAATCTTTTCGCTATATGTACAACGGAGAGAGAGAAGAGTTTCCGTTTCTCGCTAACGATACGCTATTATTTAAAGGCGAATAATCGATACACTCGTGGACACATGCATGCATGTCGCGGGACATAATCTGAGCTTTAGGGGCAGAGCGAGTATAGACGAGAAAGAGGATAAAAAGAGTCGGGGAATCTCCATGTGGGATATAAACGAAGGGTCGTTTGCTTTGCTCGCTTACGTAATACGTACAATACGCAAATCTCTACTTCCACGTGGTTAACGACGAAGCTGTAAAAACACTTGGAAATTCCACAGGGGAAAGAGATCTAGCTTTCCCTTTATCGGAGAAACGGTGAGAAACGACTCCACCGTTGTCAAAGCTGATCGCTACAACGTTTTTCAGAGAGTTCTCGAGCACTCACACCACGGCCTCCAACGTAATCATTCTTCCGTTCCCGACTGTGTTTTCTTCGAAGGAAGATTCCTCCATCATCCTTCTTGAAATCAAATGAAAGATCGTTCGTCTTTCCGCTCGAAGAAGCTTTCTTCATCCTTTTTCCTTGTTAAAGATTTCCAACTGTCGAAGAAAGTTTCTTCATCTCTCCTCTTCCATTTTTTTCCTCAAAAAGATTTTCTCGTCTTTTTTTTTCAAAGAAAATTTCTTCTTCCTCCTTTTTTTTCTTGTTTTCTCACATTTCTAAAATTATCCGTGGTGTTCCGCTCCGCTCGGAGTTCAATTTCCGACGAGACTGCGTAGTCTCGTGGCGAAGGATTATTTCCTTACAAGAGCGACGAGACCGCGATTGAGGTGCGTCAGTTTCGGTTTCATCGACAACTTCGTCGGAGCTGGAGATGATTGCTGATGGTTTCGATTTGCCGCCTGCTGCATGCTTTGCTGTTTCTTCTTCAATGTCTCTTGCTTGGCACCTCTGCACAAATTGAATACTTTTAATATTTTTCTTCAATCGCCATATTTCGATATTATTAATTTGCGGCAAGAGTTTTTTAAATTAAAAAACATTTTGTAAAACGAAACAGTTTCTAGTAATTTAATTGTAAATATTTGTTTTTAAATATGTAAATAAATTAAATATCTTCATATTTGCATTGTTTCTATGAAGTAAAATATCTTTTGTTTTATGAATATAGATATGTTAAAGAAGCTCACAAGTATCGAGTGAGATCCTCCACGTCGACGAGCATTGAATCTTGCTCCATGTGCAAATCGTCTCTCCTCAAAAGTCCTTCAACGAGCGCCTCGTTCAGGGCGGCGATTCTTGCGTGCAAGTCGTTCGCTACTACTTGCAACTGTGCAACATTCAGCTCTGTGAGAAGCACTCTGGACAATCTACGTCTGTCTTCTCCCAGTTGAACACCGACCTGCGAAAAAATGCGGGATAAAGAGTTTGTTAAACAAAGGTTAAAAATTTCAGGCGGAACTCGCCTTTTTGTAATTTAGACAAAAGCTGCGTATTTTATTTCTTTTATCAGTCAAAGATGCCGTAGATGTTTTGAGCAATTTGAAACAATTACAAGGTAAAAAGCCTTATGAATTGTTCAAGAATGCGCGAGATGAATTGAATGATGAGAAATTTATTTATCGAGGTCTCCGGGTGCTCATCTTTTCTTTCATCTGGAAAATGGAATTGTCTTCGTCGTTATTAATGATTTAGAATCCTACTAACTTTTTCCAAGCTGCACCGCACCATCTCGGTGATGGGGCTTTGCTTCAGCCTCTGCCTCTCCACTTCCATTTGCATGTGTGCCATTTCCTTGGCCTGAGCCAGAGCCATTCGCGCTTCGGTCTGCAGTCTGGCTTGCCGCGCGAAAAAGTCCGCCTCGTCGACCGGCGGCGTGGAATTCGCGCCCTCGAGTCTCAGAGACGGAAGACTCAGCACCTGCGGCCTCATCGGCGCCTGCTGTTTTCCGCCAAGTTGCTTCGTACCGAGGGACGTGGGCGTGGATCCTGGGGACACGTCATTCTCCGATCCCGGAGACTCGGTGTCTGATGATGTCTCGTTCATGAAGCAAATTTGGAGATTCATTCCTGCACAAGATAAGTCTGTTCTTTAGTAATTCATCTAGCATCTTTTAAAAACGCGTAAAAAAATTCAATCGACGATTATTTGACTGTAAAGTATTTTAATTAATTATTTTTAATTAAAATAAATTAAAGAGAAATATTAAATATAATACACGATATTAAGTGTGTGTGAATAAAGATGAGTGAAAGTAAAATTTCCATGCATGTTAATTTATGTATTCATGATTCGGCATTTTTTTTTTTTTTTTGTTAATTATTTATATTTGCATTGCATTTATGATATGTTCTTATAGAGAAATAAGATTCTACACGAACCGCTCTGAAGACGGGATTGAAGACTCGGCTTTCGCCCACGTTCTGCGCGCAGATCTTCAGCGTCGGGCCCCATCGCGAGCCTCCTTCTGATTTCTTCGCGATCGTTTCGTCGCTGTGGACAAGGAAGTACGGATATGGTATGTTAGATATATTGCTTATATGCAGAGGTAATTAATGGAAATTATATATGGAAATATTCAGGAATCATACATGATAAAAACTTATGGATATTTGTCCAGAAAATCAATGATTTGCCATAATGCGTATTTAAAAATAAGAAACCTTACGTCTTCTATTTTGGATCTCGATTTTTTAATCGATGAATGAATATCCGAGTATCATAAAATCTAAAGTTTAGATCTACAGCTTAAGAATGTAAAACATTTCTGTATTCGGACATCCGAATCTAAAATTTAAGCATCCAATCCTGTATTACAAGTAATCAGCATAAGTATGAATAAATAAAACTATATCATAAACTTTGATGTTTTTCGATATTGAGCGCATATTTCTTGCGCTTATTCAGACACATATTCATCTCTCTCGCAATTTTATCGAATTCACTCGCGGATACCTGCGAATTGCTATCAAGTTCGCCTCGTATGACCCTATCGAATCGCGTGATGAGATCTTCCCTTTCGCTCTCCTTAGTTTCTTTCGGTTTCTCGGCTGCCACAATAGGTTCCTGCGGCTTATCCATTTCCGCGGTGACTTCTTTGTCGTCATCCTGACGCCACACAAATTAACACTTTCCACTTTCATAACTTAATACATACGGCAGGGTATTAGCGATACTTTTTTTACACTCTTACGAAGGGCGACAGATTCCCACAACAAACGATACAGATTGCACATGTGTTACGATAATTATTACAGAAGCATCTTTCAAATCTTTTTATATCTTTTAAAAATTCCAAGCATAAAATTTGAATTTTATATCAAAAATTACTATGCACGGCTGCGGACTATGAAAAAAATTATAAAAATTTTTATCTATGTTTTTCACATGTGAAACATAGTGAAAATTTTCGGTCCGCGTAATTTTTTATATAAAATTTTCTCCATGTAATAAATAGTTTTTCTGATTTCACCAAAACAATATAAATTATTTTTATCTATATCTTAACGATGTAATTTTAATTTATAAATCCGGTTCGGTTGCGCCAGACTTAGAAACTGTACAAAGTGTGCTTGAAATATTCGGTAAAACCTGAGTTTAATTACAGATTGGCAGAGATAGAATTCCTGCGGTAAGGAAACCTACTTCCATGCATATGCTAAAATCTATTTGTTCATTACCGCGATTTCCGTGACCCACTTTCACGCCGAAACCGTACCGAATTGTGAGATTCATCGACCTTCCTGTCAAAACGACAACACGAGCAGAAATCTAGAGCAAGATCATGCGAATTATTGAATCTGGCGTATCCGATGAACTTGATACCAAACGTAATAATATGATCGTTCTCCGCACGTGTGCACCGTCACGTGCAAACGAAACACGTACGAAATTCGGTGAAAGAAACGGTGAGTTCTGACCTGAATTTTAAATGGAATTTTAAAAGAAATAAGAATTCGTAAATAGAATTTTGACATCTTATTTGACCATAAAAGTGTGTTAAAATTTTATGCTGAAACATTACTGTTTGATTAAAAGAACACCTCGAATCACTATGTCTTGCGTTAGAACATTTGTGGTAACATTTCCGCTTTTTAGAATGTCGGAATTGAACGTGCCGCAATAAATGCTCATTGCTGCGCAACGAGCGCAAAAAAACATTGATAAGAGCTAAAGTTAGTCAGCAAGGTATAAAAGAATGTCGACACGATAATTTTTTAGTAGCTGCAATGTATTTTGTTTAGATTATTTTGAAAGAGAAAAAGAGAGAGAAATCTTTAGAAAATTAAATTGATAAATTATTTGTTCTTACATCAACTGTTTTTTGAAATTATTAGATAAAGTTTCTTGGTCCTCAAAATTTTTAAAAAAATTATCAGCAAATTTATTTTTCTTTGAATCAAATACTTAAATATTCCTTTTATAAACTAAATCATTAATTATAGTTTTATCTGTTAAGTAAGAAATAAATAAGATTATATTTAAAAAATGTGTAAAAACGTAACTCTGCTATTCTTTCTCTCATATTTAAAGAATATCACATCAGTTTCGAGAAAATAGGCGACATACCAAGTCGCGAAATAGCTTCATGAAAAAACACAGCGAATATTTTAGTATTCGAGAACGGAAACAATCAATCTTTGAAGTAGAAAAAAAAGTGTAGTGAATATATCAGATACACGAGTTATTGAACAAATTTGGTTTCAGTGCACCAATTTATTCTCGCATTTATAGTTCACCGTCCAAGCTATTATCAGATTTACGATCCGCGAAACGGTACACTGTCGCCCTTCGCCCTTCGCCGAGCGCGCCCCTTACAAGATCGAAGTCGTCGTAAGTGAACGTGTAGAGATCCGCGACGAATCTCGAGTCCTTTTTGTAGTGTTTGCGCGATTTAGTGCTACTGCCCATGTTCGCGCACCCTTGCGCACTTTCTTGTCTGTTTTTATCTCGTAGAAAAGCTATCCGACCGGTATGTCGATGAGTGAAATTTTTCCTCTCACAAACTTAGCTGCATTTCCACGATACTTGTTTGTTTAGACTCGCGTTCCTTCAAATTTATATTGTCCGCCTTTTTTTTCCACTTGCTTCCCGAACTCGCTTTCTTTCTCACTATCGCGTGAGCAAAGCCGCGATCTAGAAAGAGCGCTGTCGATCGGAACTCGATCGGGCCAAGGCTGTTGTCGAGGCGCAGTTGACCCTGAAGACGAAACTTACGCGCGCGCGAAACGGAGACGGCACGAGACTGCAAGGCGAGTCGAGCGAGATCCTTCGTTAAGGTTTGCTGGCCGCGAAGGAGGTGCTGAATGAGGCAGTGGTGGTGGCGGCGGTCATGGAGGTGGCCTAAGCACCTAGGAAGACTTCTCATGGCGATTCTCGGTGAAAGTGCCGGATAAGAGTGTGTTGGCTCGCGCGTGTGCCGATCGCATTTCCGAGTTCACGTCCGTGCAAACTCGCTTCGTCTGAAAACGGGTGGAAAATTCGACGCCGCGGTCGGCCGATGGCTTCGGAATGAATGGCCTGACAGTGAAATACATTCTTGCAATCTGGTGAAATCCGCTCGATCGATGGACGTTCATTTGGGAGTCAAATTTTCGCATGTGAGAAAGTTGACACGCGAACATTGTTATCTCGGGGTTTTGCATTGCATGCCGATTTGTATTACAATACATTGTATCGCATTATGTGCCGTTGTCTTCCATCGTGTACATCGTGTAACTTGATAACTTGGTAACTTGATAACCGGCAAGCTGAACGCTAGGATACGTATAAGACTGAAAACGCACTTTTACTTGAAAGATGCTTACGAACCGTGAAAATCTGTAAAGCGCAAGTTCCACCAGTCAAATTTTTTTTATACAAAATGTCAAGCATTAAAAATGCGACAAAATTATTATTTGAATAAGGATCTTAAATATCGATTTATTAAGTTGGATTAATTGCTCGTTGCGATGCATTGTATTTGAAAAAAGCGCGAAAATAATATTTTTAATCTATATAAAAAGAAGAAAAATTGGTTCATAGAACTTTCCGCTTTTATGTACACCGCATTTCTAATATTTTCAAGAATCTTCATTGCTTTGCACTGTCCTCATGCATTTTCTTCTTCTTATAGTGTGGATAATTGTGCAATTACGATTATTTCGCTATTCAGCAATTAGACATACAAAGTAGAAAGTTGTGCATTGAATTTTTCCAGAATCATATTATTAGCTGGAAAGTCTGAAATAAATAATGTCGCATGTAGAAGCGCTTCGAATTTAATGCAAGTTGCAACGTCGGCCGTATCGTTGTAACAAAAGATCGTTAAATCATCTTTGTAGGGTGCGTAAAACGTTTCGGTTGATTGATCATGCGCGACTTCTGACCCACGTGCAATTCAACATTTGAAGTACGATGCTGCACAATTCTCTCGATTTTAGAGTGGCAAGAGTCGAAATTTGTCGTCACGTGAAAAATAACGACGGAGCGTTTCGGAAAAGATTCCAATTTATATTCGCAGTTATTAAAGAATCAATATTTCCGAGTGCACGCAACTTGGTTATTATATTTTATCGCTCTCTGCATTTCGTTACTTTGAATCAGTAAATGTGTCAGGGTTTATCAGCATGATATAAAACTTCAGTGCTGTTGATTTAATAATCAGAAATTTTTTATTCTTGATTATCTTTTATTATTGACGCCATGACGGTTGGCTAAGTTCCGCTAAACTTGGAATCTCTGGGAAATCCTAGGCTCAAAATGTGTTCTATACATATTTGTGTTACGTGTCTGTTTGAAGTTCCCGTATCAACGAAGACCTACATACACATCCGCCTACACAGATGCCCCCGCAAAGTGCATTCAATGCAAACGCGAAATCTTAGACACGCAGAACTGGCATTCTCTCTGTTCCTGTTTCTCTCTCTTTGTCAAATATATTCAACAGTCGGCAGAATGATAACTCATAGGAATATTTGAATGCGTTCAATTGAATAAATGTGAATGAACCCAAGATTCATTGACCCGTGAGAGCTCGAGTTAATTTAAGAACTTATTTCTGTTTGAGACAGTAATATTGAAAATCACTAGAGAATTTCATCGTATATCGAAGAATAAATTAATGGACAAATATACATAGAGTTGGATTTTACGAGATTACGAAAAATACATGTTTTAATATGCAAATTACAACGGTTTATAACACACTTTACAGACGAAAGAAGCAATTTACTGTTTAATGTTAAGTGCAATCAAGTTTTTATAGTGCTGCGACAATCCGCGTATTGCATAAAAAGTAATCATTGATTATTCTTGCAAAGAAAATTGTTAATTACTCACCCGACGTTCCTCCTCGCGGGCAGCTCTGAGATGCGACTCGATTGCGTCCAGGTCGATTTTTGGCATTGCCGTCTCGATGTTGTAAACGTCGAAGCCACCTTTAACAATACACGAGTGTCAAACGCGAAAACTTTAGAGCGACGGCGAAGGCGTGACCGAAACAGCCGAACAGAAACTAAGCACGGAGTGCTGGAGCATCGCATGCATACGTAATCTCGAGTGGCCGGCCGAAAGGTACAGTTTATCTCATTCGGCTGTATTTTTCAGAATGCGCAATCGATACACATGCATTCGTTATAAAATGTGTCTCGAGTCCGTCGCTACGTCTTGCAAACTTTTTATTATCGATCCTTTTTTAGACTAACGTAATATCAATATAGTGTAATTTAATGCGAATTATTTTAATTAACATCGTGATTTTTTGAAAGATTTAAGATTATAAATTGGCGAGAAAATTATATCACTTCGCTAAATTCGAGATAAATTTATTTTAATACAAGCTTCGAAATTTAATCATCGAGAGATTCAACTTTGAGGACTATAGACGACTGGTAGAAAAACGGCGCTTACGTAACTGTATATAATTACCGATTTATTCGAATTACGTCCAACAGTGCAATAGTAATTATTTTTCCAATTACTGGTGAACGTTAATTGCTTTCAGTAAAGCCGCAATCTATACTACGTTAGAGAAGAGTGTATCCGTTCGAAAAAGTGGAAAACAAGTTCGGAATATTATAAAAAAACATTGGCGTTCTTGGAGAAATTTAAATTATTAGATTACATTAAAATTGTCGTCAAAATAGAGTCGAACATTAAAGGCTAGAATGGTGGAAAAGATAAAAAGTAACATGCGTCGAATTATCTACCTGATCCGTTATCGATATCAGCTCTGCGCTTATCGTGACGTCGCTGAGAGTTGGAGGTCCGCGATTGTTGCTGCTGTTGCTGCTGCCGGCGCTTGGCCTGGTTTTTGGCCATCTTCTCCTTCTTGCGCGCGTCCGCGCTAGAAGCGTCCGAAAGTTCGCGGTCCACCAGCTTGTTGGTGTCCTCCATGCGATCTTTGATGACCGAAGTGGAGCGCTGCTGGCGTAGGCTCTCGATCGGCTCCATTGCGACCACGTCCGGCACCGGCTGTGCGTACTTTTCGAGATCGACGCCGATGTCACGGCCGATGCTCGACAGCAGATCGATCTCCTCCAGTTTCGTGTAGGTCGGTCGCTCCTCGGCGAAGCCCTCGGAATAGTCGCTGTTGCTCTCCGACTCGTCGTCGTCGGCCGTGCCGTCCGCCGACGTTGCTGTCGCCGGCTGGCGGTTGCCTATTTTGGATCGATCTGGACGAGGCAACTCCTTTGCCTCGCGTATCAGGTCGATTTGCTCCACGGCGACGTCCTCCGTCTGCACACCCATCCCGAGATTGTTTTCGCGTTTAATCGACCGTGCACGAGAGATCAGACGGGCGCGCGGCACCCGCTGACAGGAAGTGAGATTAGTTGGCATGGTGATTGCCGTACAAATTAATTGCGTGACGATGCTAAAAGGATCTTGCGATAAGTAGCTTGACAAATGGAGGAATCTTGCGCGTTAATTAAAAGTTAACTATATATTTAATGTAGTTAGCGATAGCAAGATTTAAGAATTAATGGATTTAATACATTATTAATAATCATGATTGAATATTAGGTTGTTCAATTTATGATCGAGTATTATTATGATGATCAAATATTGATGTTACAATTAAACAGAGATAGAGAGAATAATACTGAAACTTAGATATCAATTGAAAAATTTTTCATTGTTATATTGCAAAATTTTAATATATTTTAATTCTCATCAATTTCAGTTGAAGAAAAATCGTGAAAAAGAATCTTTCGTTGAGCTCACCTCGCCGATTTCGCTAGTCTTTCCGGAATCCAGGATTTCCTCAATTTCCGGGAACTGTAGGCTCTCGTTTACACTGGTGGTCAGCTCCACCAGTTCGACTTCGACGGGTATCTCCCTTTCGCGATTGTCCTTGAGAGTCGCCTGCGACAGTTCGGGCGCGCGCTCGTTCACCTGGTCGGCGAGGCCCTCTTCCGGTTCGTCCAGCACCGTCAGGTGCGTCTCCGCCTCAACGATGTTGTTCACCTCCTCGGACAGCTTCTCTTCGGACCTGGACACCTCCACGCTGTTCACGTAGTTGATACACTTTTCCGAAGGCGGCACCACCGCCTCGTACATAGAAGTCACAGTCTGGAACGCGAAAAAGAGACGAGAGTAGCACGATGATGTCACGCGAGAGCGTACGCTTGATTATTTTTACGCGTGTTGATAACTCGACTGACGCTCGGTTTTGCCAGCGACAAGTGTAAGTTACTCATCATAGAACGAATTCGTGGAACTGTCGCGATATGAATTCTGCAAACCGAATTAATCCAATCTCTCGGATGCATGATTCAACGATAAAAATTGGCAGATACTTGCGTTAAGAAGCGGAAAGATAATTTCAATAAATTTACTTCGAAGCATGCTTTTGCAATTTCTCCAAAAGTCATATAAAAGGCCAAAATCCGATCGACAGTGAAAGAAGTGAACATTGTGTGAGTCTGAAAAATTTCTGTTATTCATCCGAATCTTCCTTTCGCTTAATTTTCATTTCAAAAGATACGGCGAAAGCATGCAAGCGGCGAATTACCTGTATATTGAACTTCGGTTTCTCGTAAAAGATCTTGCGGTCGTTGCGCTGGCCGCAGAGATGATTGATGCTGTCGTCGACGTTGTTGTTATATTCGTTGTCGTTCTCCGGCAACGGGGCCGCCTCCCGGTGCTGCGCGTAGAGCGGCGGATAATCGGAGCAACTGTCGTGCTCGTCCTCGGTCAGGTCGGTGTCCGACAGCAAGGACGGCGCTAGATGCTGGAAGCCGGGGTAGTTCGGGTTGACGATGCCGCGGCAGCCCGCCGGCAGATTCCCTTCCTCGGACCAGTCGGACCAGTCGGACGGCGTGAGTTCGCGCGACGAGTTCTCCTGCGGCGAATTACGGCCTGCAACACATTTTCGCAGTTGCGCTCGCCTCAGCATCGGTTGGAATCAGCCGAATAATTGGACGTGGCCGCGTTGGAACTCGTGACTCATCGTAATTATCAGGCCGACTGGCTCATAGAGAGCGTTCCATCGCCGCGGCGGTCCATCCGCGGAAATCGTCAATGCTATAATTCTATCTAGCGTTTACGGGGATAATTCACTTTTGCGTTTGACTCGAACAATTCTCAATTTTGCATTTTTGATCGAATGATTCGTTGCTAGGTAGATTGGTGAAATGTTAGATATCGTTGATTATTACTGGATAGGTCATGATCACGCACACAATTATTGGTTTTTACAGATCTTTGATTTCATACATGATTACTTACAAAGACTTGGTTGCTGCAGACTTTATAAGCATTCCTTTGCATGGATCTTTAGTTTTATGGAGCGGATTAACGCGATAGATTATATTATCTGACATCGAGGAGCTTAAGCTTTAATATTAATTTAATATTATAATAAGTTCTTGATTTTATAGATTCTTTTACAGAATGATAAAATTTTATCGCTGCTTTCATAACTGGATTTTCAGGCTTAGTCGATAATTTTGAACCCTTGATAAGCGATATGATATTCATTACGCATTGCAATTCTTACGATGGTGTTAATATAATTGCGAATGACTTTGATTGAACTAAAAACCCCGATTCTGCACTTTATGGATAATGGTTAATGTCAAGGATAACGCGCGCGTTATTAATGGCAGCCAGCGGAAAATATCGAAGTTCGTCACACGCGCCTGTCGTGCTTTTGCAATAAAGCCTTCAGTCGCCATTGCTTTCCAATAAAATATCGAACATCAGCAATGCATAGCACTTGAAAGAAGCGTGATAAAAAAGTAGGCCAATCCATTGTGTTCGCTAGACGCAGAAATTTGCGATATTAATAGATCTAATGATTCGGACGCATCGGTTCGTTACGCAGAGATATTCAGAAATACTCTTGGTAAGATTTTGCACAGACGTGTGCCGCTATTTCGTCCTTCTGGCGTTTCCTCGCACTTTATCAATCTTTTCTTTTGTTACGCATAATTTTTTACGGATTTAATCGTGCTGAGAAACTGTTACTTCTCTTTTCAAACGCGATTAAATTGTACGGAGAATAGTTCAGGACGAAGGAGGAAGCTCACCTTCGTAATCGGCGAGGCTCTCGATGGAGCTGTTCCTTTGTATCCTCGGCTCGGTCAGATTGTTGTTTATGTTGGCGGATTGCTCTTCGGTTATGCCTAATAATACAGTTCTCTTACTTTTAACACTACTTTCTTCTTTCCTTGTCTTTTTAAATTCTCTTTACATTCTATCAATTCCCTTTCTGAATAAATAGCACGAATCGGGAATTTATCACATATTTCTCTAATACGATTAAATTATATACGCTATTAATTAGGTAAATTATACGTTAATGATGATCAACAATCCTATCAATAATTCAAATTATTACGCAAATTAGGCAAGTGATGGAAGCAAATATAAATACGTAATCTAAATGTTTGCGTAAGGGGTGGCGATTAATATCTCGTTAATTGAGAATGACATTGTCACATTGAATCGATTATTTATTTAATTATAAATAGAAGAAAATAAAGATAATCCCGCGGCATTCTACATATTCACCAAAAAAAAAAGAGTAATTTGTCAGGAGCAAGCAACAATCTTTTTTTGGCTGCAAATCGATAAAAAAATGTATAGGACTCACCTTCGTAATCGGCGAGGCTCTCGACGGAGCTGTTTCTTCGTATCCTCGACTCGATGAGATTGTTGTTGACGTTGACAGGCTGCTGCGGCTGCGGGTTGCTCTGCTGGACGTTGTCGCGGGCGATCGCTAGGGAGGACCACGTGGTGGTGTCCTCGGCCAGCCGGAAGTCCGCCGACTCGTCGTCGGGCGAATAGTCGGACGCGGCTGACTCCCGGGTCGCGTTTTCGTTGCGATCGTCGATCTCGCCACCGGCACCGATGTTCCGGCCGCTCGGGCCGTGCCTGCGGAGCTGGCTGCGTGCAAGACCGAGAAATGAGTCCAGGTGGATCGATACTACCGTTGCCGTTAGGTGTACCGACTCGGGCCCGCCGCCGCCGATGCCGAGGCGGCATAGGCGGCAGCACGCCTACAGCCGCCGCGATCACGGATCAGACGTTTATATTTAGCGCGTCTTGAGAAATGATCAGGCGAGTTTGTCGCAGGCGGAAAAAGGTTGCGGTAATTAATAAGCAGCCGGTGATTCTGTGTGCGCGACATGACCGCGGTAGCGTTATATACTTGCTTGTTTCGCTAAGCCGAAGGACGCGAATTAGAATGAAAATATTCTTTCGAGAAGAGGTGAATTAAACATGATTAGTTACAAATTAAAATATTGATGAATACCATTTAAATTAATAACTAGAGATATTTTTTACTAAGATTGTCATGTTTGAACAATTTTTAAATAAATTTTTTGAAGATTTAATTCTTCAAATTTGATTCTATTATTTTTAAAAACGTCTAATACTAATTGTAAGATATTTTTTAAGTTTTCTATTGTTAAAGGAAAACTGTTACTGTAATTGTGTGCAACGTCATGTCAAGCTTTCTTCAAAGTTGGAACAAAATTGTATTCAGCTAAATCTCTTGAGCTTTGTAACTTCTGCAAAGTTACTTATTGTTTCAAACTTTTAGAAGAGAAGATTATAATAATTTACATTTAATCTTTTCGATTTTGTAGGATAAAAGAAGATTATCTTTAATCATCGCATGAGAGCTAAACGAAGAATAGATGATATAATAATGTTGAATAAAACAGCACTCAACGTTAATGTTGAAAGTTGTAGATTATGTGTACACAAAATATGAGCTTAAATAAACTTAACTGATAAAAAAGAACCGATGTAAAAAAAATGATCACTGACATCTAAAACGCATTACGTAATCTGGGAAAACAAAGTGGTGGCGCAGCTTTCCGTAAACTCCAATATATTTCGCGTTCGCTTTCAAGCGCTTCGATTACGAGATTTGATTAGAGCGATCATTATCTTCGTACGTGATCATCCGGCCACCAATTAACCCCCTGCCGAGTGCTCGCCGATTTCTTCGTCGAGGTACTTACTTGTTGTTCAGTCTACCGGGATGCAACGGCACGGAGACCAAGACGGATTCCCTGAGTCGCATGTTCGCTCCTTGTCTGAAAAAGAATGCGAAGAAGACCGGCTTAATTCACTGTTCCGGGCGGAACAACGCACTTTCACGCCGATCTCTGGCCACCCTCGGCCTCGAGCGGCGGAAACGAATGCGAGGATCGTCCGCGAGAAGTTCCGGAATCGCGGAACGACACGTCGAAAGGCTGCCAATCGAGTGAGCAGTCACGGAAACAAGCAGCGGACTCGCGAATCGATCGTACGACACGCTCTCTCCGGCTCCGGCCGGCATTCGCTAGGCGACCAAGGGAAAAAGGGAATGGGACTCACCGTCCGCCATGTTGAAGCCGTGCGCAAGGGTGCTCGCGTTCAACCCCGCGGTTTATCGACTCGCGACCGACACCCTCGCTTCACCCTCTCTAGCCTGTCCCCTCTCTCTTTCTCTACGTGTTCGCCCACCCCCACCCCCGCAATACGTCAGGGACGATTTTACACAATCGAGTATCCTGAAGAAAAGTTCCCGCTCTCTCCTCTCATCCTTATTATAATCGAGTTTGAATAATAAATGTCCTTTTTACAGTGGCTATTTTAAATTTAAAAAAAAGTTTAAAAATCAAGATACATCACGCTTGAAAGACATCAAAGCACGTTTTATATCTAATTTCAATTAGATTTTTATTAGAATTTTAAGTAGTTATTAAAATTCTACGTAATTATAATGTTTAATATAAATGTTTAATTTGCTGATAGGTGCAAAATTATATATTATTTATCTAAATTTGTCGGAAAACTAAATTTATGTTTTTGATTTTTAATATTAAAGATCCTCACAATTAGACGCCGCATCCAAAACTTGCAATTGAACGATTATATTAATTTTCATACGGAATTCGCTATTAGAATTTTTTTCATTAGAACACGAGATATATAAGTTATGGAAAAAATGTCTTTTGTGCCTATGAATAATGCAATCAGTCTTTTGTTACCCCCTGAAGCCGGTACTGTCGTCTATGTAGTGTCATCTCCGTCTTGCACGTGCGCGACAACCCTTAGGCAGTCCCGAGGCAACCCCTTAAGCCACCCTCATCTTGCTTTTCAACCCCTCGACTCTTCTTACACGACATGCACTATTCTTCCGCATGTATTCACGTACGTAACGTGAAATTATTGAGAAGCATATTTTGGCTTTTCGCCAAATATGATTTGTGATTTGAATAAAAAGAACTTTCTAAGAATTTTTATGTACGATGAATGTGGATATAATTATATCGACTTTAATAATACAGCAATTAATTTTCTTTAAAAATGTTTGTCAAAATTTCAAATTTATTGAAACATCTATCGTAATATGTTTTTTAATAAATTATCAACACTATGTATCTGAAACATTTAATTCATTCTAATAGTGTAAAAAGATCTTACACTTAGAAAAGTCAACATTTATTTTATAAGTCTCTAAACTTTAAATTAAAAAATTTGAGATTTGAAAAGTTATTTCATTAAGAATTTTTATAATCTAAAATTTAATTTACTTTTTGCAAAACTTTTTAGGACTTTGTTCACTCTGAAAATTGTTATAGATTCCAAATGAGAAAGTTTATATTAGAAATTTTTCAGCTTTATATCGTAGAGCGTTTTTATTAATATTTTTGTCAGTTTTAATTTATATTTTTGAAAGTTTTAATTTAGAATTTATGTCAGTTCAAATTGATCATTTTCCTGGCAGTGCGTTACTGGCGTCATGCGTCGATCGATCGACCCACCGCGTCGTGTCGCGCGGCGCCACTCTTTCTGTCTCGACGCTCGAAAGAACGTCGACGACCGCAAATTTTATTCGTGCGAAACCACATATTGCCTCCAGCCTTGCCGTTAACGAGACGCATCTTGCTGCATGCATCGCTGCGCTCCGTGCGTTTCGCCTCGAGACTCGCGTGGCTGCTCACGAAACGATCGCACGAGGAATATGCGCACGCAACCGATAGAATATACTGCTATTTTCTGTCATCCGTTATAATCAACGTCAAGAATTATTTAGTTTCAACGGAAAAGTTTAGAAAAAAAATTTATAATTCAAAGAATCGAGTAATTTAAATTTTTTAATATTTAAAACGATGCAATAAGATTTCAAAATACTGAGAGACGGTCGTGTCTCGCGCCAAGTATACATATATATATATGTATAAGAAGATTAAAATAATGTTTATTTTATAATAATCTTAATTAGATAAACTACTTAATCTTTTTACTTAAGCTAGAGTGCATTAAGCTAATTGCAGCACGTTCATCTTTAACATTTCAAAATATTTTATAAAAGTATTAAAGTGCATTCTTGAATAATTCATTAATTTAAAAAATCAAATTCCTTCTTAGTTGAATATATTCTAGTTGCAAAAACGTAATAATTGCTAAGTAACATTATCTCATATATTTTCAGAAACTCTAATACCGTGCAGTAATACTTTAAAATACGTTATTAATCGTTATTGTCATATAAATTTTCCTACAATACTAATAATGATTAAACAATGGCATAGCGACAAAATTCTATTTTAAAATTATAATTGTAGAAATCTATCGTTTCAGGCATAAGAGAGAGAGAGAGAGAGAGAGAAGTGGGCGAGAAAAAAGGGAGGGAGAGAGCGAGAATTTTATGCGCGTCAATACTAATTAGTATTTCGATCGATCAACCAGATATATAAGTTTAAACAAATTACTCTACTAAGAATTAACGGGAACGTTCTATAAACGGGACTTCTCGTGATTCACAATTTCCACCCCACAAGTTTTTGAAAAATAACCCATAAGATGCGTAACGTATCTCCACCCACGCATCACACTGACGCAATCATAGGTAATCGTGCACCTATATAGGTATAGCGTTCGCGTGCTCGAGCGGTGTCACTTACATTCTCGAATCTGCAGATAGCTGTCGGTTTTCCTCTCACAGGCCGCAGGTGAATCTCTTCGATGTCGGGTGTCGTTGCCTCAGGTGCCTCGCATCCGCCACGGCGCACCGCCGAGAACGTTGCACTAAGTGCAATACTCGGAAATGCACTCGGCGAGCGAGCGCGGAAGCGGTCGGACGCTATGACTCGCTCGCGAAAATGCAAAAGGAAGCGTAGCGACGGGTTTTCGTGCGCGGCGCGAACGAGAGGAGACTGCGAGGCCGCCGTGTCGGCGTTCAATGCCCGTCTCTTTCTATTTTCTCTCTCTCTCTCTCTCTCTCTTTCCATCCGACCGATACTCATTCTCTCGTTTCAACGTACGCCCCCGCCTCCGTTTCTCTCTCTTTCGCTCCCCGTCGCTCGTCCCCTTCGTCGCGCCAGTCAGTTTCACCCTTAGCGACAAAGAGATAGACGCAAGCGCAAATCTGTCTTCGCCGCGGGGGTTGCTGACTCGCTTTATCCTCTTCCCCCGCTTCGTGACGTGATTTCGCAAAGAGAGAACCGCTAATTGTCAGTTCGATGGTCGATCTTGATTTGGGACGACCCGTCGCGACGGGAGTCGACGGCCGACACCTTAAAAGACTCGTAATATGTTTGCCTGTCGCCATGAATAAATTAATAACAGAGGACTAATAAACTCTAATGCAATTTCATATTTAGATAATATTAATTTGATGTTAAATACAATTTATGTTGATCTACTTTGCATTACATTAATGTAATACAGCCATACGGTTAAGCATTTAGCGTTAATCGCAAATATGTTCGTTGAAATATTTTAACGAAAAATCAAATAATCAAGTTAATTATAAGCGCTATTTGTATGTTTTATGTAGATAAATATAGGAACGAGATGTACACACACACAAGTATAATAATCTAAATATATGAAAACATTTTTAAGTATTTTTAATATCGTGCACCAGTTTTTGGCAAGTCATACAGTTGCAATAATCGGCTATGATATTACAGCATGTTGTGTAATAAATTTTCTCCTAAAATAGGATTTCTAAGTATAAGTATATATATCTCATATAAGTATATAAGCGCAGTATATTTGAAATATTGAAATTTATTTACCTTAATTTAAATCTGTATGTTACAATTTATTATAATTTATTCTTCATTGGATGTATTGTGACTAATTATATTGTATGTCTCATAATATGTGTGTAATGTCGCTTTAATAATTTTAATATCACATTAGCAGCTGCATTCTACTTCTTTATTTACGCCTATTACCACCACCAGCCAGAATGGTTAGAACTCGCACGAAGATGTTAATTGTGTCCAAGTAAATCGAGATCGCGCTGTAAAAATAAAAACGTTCATTAATATTTTTAACGAGTTGCTATTTAAACATATATTTTGTATAATAACATTTCGTAGATGTTTTATAAAATTGAAAATTAAATAATTACCAAAAAAGAGACAGATCTAACTTTGAAAAAGGAAAAATTTCAAATGATAAAAGATCACATTATTCTATTTTCTTGCAAGACATTTTTGCCAACATATAATTTTGTGGAAAAAAAATTAATAACTTACTTATTAATCGGATCGTATGGCATATTGTAAGCGTTGTACATCGGATGAGACTCTGCATGTTTTATGATCCTCTGCGTATCGTAAAGTAGGAATCCGGAAAACAACAGAAGGCCTCCATAAAGTGCCACAGAGTACAATCCTGATCCGAGGACGCTCGTGGGTGGAAGGAACATGGAGCCCAACGAGCTGGCGAACACCACACCTAAACCGATAGCGAGTGGACCGCCCATCGCCAGGAACTTGTCACTGGGCGCGCAAACGGCGACTGCTGACAAGCCACCGACGATTCCGGCGGTATACCAAGCTGCCCGGACAACCAACAGTCCACCTACGAGAGACAGTGGAGCCAAAACTGCACCCACGATGCCAGTGTGCACTAGCCAAGCTACTTGCTTAGCACCGAATCCTTCTTTGTAAGGAAGGCCCTGCACAAGCATGCCGCTGCCAATCATAGCAGCCAATGAGACACCCAGAGCAATCCATCCCTGACGCATCACCATGTTCATTACGGCAGGAGAACGCAGACACAATGCCGCAGATGCTGCACTAGCTGCGATGGATGTGCCAAAGTACATGTAAGTGGACTTTATTCTATCCCTCACATACTGGGGCCATAAGCTGCAAAAAGAAAGTCATTCCAAGTTTTAGTTTACTTCACAATTACATGCTAGATATGTAGATAGATGCACTTGGATATAAAAGCCATAAGTTTCATAAAAAAGAAATTTTAGATATTAATTTACTTTGTACTGGATTGTCGCATTAGCTGAATATTAAATTTTAACTCACAAAAAACGTTAAAAATTGTGCACACAAAAAATTAAGAGTACTCTAATGTTAAACTTTTTATATTCATAAAAAATGGCACATTACAGACCAAGAAACATCTTAATGTCAACATGTTGCATACCCTGCACGATCTATGGCGCCTATTTGCGAAGAAAGACCTAATCCATAATAACAAAGAGCACCTAATCCCATTACTGCTCCACCAGCAACGGCTCCTTTTCCAATGTTAAACGCTGTTAGAAGAATATAATTATAAATTATATAAACAGGACATGGAAGGTTATGTACGTATGTTTTT
This sequence comes from Linepithema humile, assembly GCF_040581485.1. NCBI lineage: Eukaryota > Metazoa > Arthropoda > Insecta > Hymenoptera > Formicidae > Linepithema > Linepithema humile. The sequence goes on along the minus strand of NC_090129.1, from coordinate 25,410,183 downwards.
GATTACTTATTTAACCTCTGTACATATAACAAGACATGCAATTCGGCTTACCGGTTTCACCGGCTGGAGCCATTGCTTGCTGCCTCATGGTGGCTTGCCTCTTCGCAGTTCTCGTGTAAGAGCCACGTCCATCGCTGAACAATCTCGCGATTTGACCCTTGGACAACTGCGGTGTCTTCGTGACAGTCGGAGTTCTGACGTGCGACGCCAAGCCTGGTGAAATACCGGCTCGGCAGATTCTTGCTGCTAACAACATACTGCTCCTTTAATTTTCGTCCGCTTGTAATTTGAAAGTTCTGTGAACGAAATAGAAACGTATATATTGCGTATTATTACACAACAAATATTGTTAATAACGTTGGATTCGTTTACATGGAAATGTTTCACGATAAAATTTTGAGGGATCGAAAGACGGAAGAGTTCGTGCGACGAGATGTTGCAAAAATTCTCATGATTTACTCACATGATGCAACAGTAAGATGACTATTTCTCCACACGCGAATGATCAAAACATAACAGATCAGAACGTGACAATTGGACAGCGCATGCGAAACTAACTACTGACGACTGACGACAATGGAATCCTGTGCGCGCATGACGAAATATATGTATGTATGACGAAAATTACGTCATCGCAGTAGTGTGAAAAATAAGGTATCTTAGGGATCCTTCATTATCGTTTATATAAAATTGTATAATATATAAAATATAAAACACTTAAAAAATGAAAACAGTCATAAAATATAAAATTAAATATTATTAAATATCATAATAATAATAATATTGCACATTTGTCTACTTACTTTCCTTTTCATTATTTTCATTGCAATTACAATTTGTATAAGTTTTCTGTTTTACATTCTTCAAAATTGTATTAATTCATGAAAAAAAGTGCATTGCAAATCAGATCGCAATTCAAACTGAGAAAATGATTGCGTCGTAAAATTGTTTTGTTACATTTCATTTTGTAATGCACTGCTTTCACGTACAGTAATAAGCAGATATAAAAAATGCTTAGAAGCAATGTAAATTACTTTCATGTGTAGCACGTTGTAATAAATATATTATGTAAATAAAATTTATACATTCTAATTGTATTTTTAATGATGCATTTTAAAAGGCAATGTTTTGAAGGATTAATAGAATGCCTTCAAGTCACTTACTCTTAATTTTTATTATAATTTAAAATATTAACAATATTAAATTGTCTTAGTAGACTCTGCATAATTAAATTTTCCAAGGAAGGAGATGGGCCAAAGTTATTAAAATATTAAAAAAATTGCAACTCTTTAATATCAAAATATTTGTAAACTTAACATATGAGAAGATAGAATTTACCTAAATTTAAACAGACAATAAAATTTTATTCCTTCAGTGTATGTTTAAACATATCACAAATATTGGGTAAAACTTTATTGCATTATTTTTCATTCTTATCATAAAATAAGGTATTATTATTATAAGTATTTTCATTGCATGAATCTCTTTTAATTCTTTCTGTCACTGATTTAGTACATTTGATATCTTATAATTATTATATATGTACATAGTATTAGGCAAAGAAAAAAATTGTTTACACGCTTGTTGAAAAATGACAAAACTTTGTTTCAGGATTTTCATAAATTTCACCGATAGCTCTAAATTCAGTAAGAAAGAAAAAAAGAAAGAACGACCATTATAGCGATGAAATTAAATGCACTTTATTGTCGTTTCCCAAGCATACCGTTTGAGAACAAAATAAGATTCAGCCATTCTATGGTAGGTATGGATGTATCTTACAAATTTAACGCATTCGGAAGTGACGCAGCTTCAGCTTTATCACGACCATCCCTGAATGCGTTAAACTAAGGACTTAATTCTACGTTGAGGTACAGCGTAAGAGGGTTCGTCGATGCGTGCGGTTGATGATATTGTGCATTATGTCGCGATGGAATGGTAACGTGCGCGAACGAACAGGACTACACGTGTCATTCGTGGATTAACTAAGCGTTTCCGATCGTTGTATTCTGAATCGAATCCAATTCCAACTCATGCGTGGAGAAGTCTCTCGTACGAATAATAACGAGTGCTGTCGAAAAGTAAGTACGGGCCTGAGCAATTGTCTCTGATCTACCGTTTTTTTCTGATTAAATTTAAATAATACGACTTATCTTAAAAAAATTATTCTTACAGAAAATACTGTCTTCAAAATTTTATGTAATTATAAGTACGATGCATTTTATTTTGCTCTCTTATTACACATTGGTCATTTATTCGTTATCACGTTTGGACACTTTCAATGTCTACAGCAATTTTAATAATTAATTACGGATGTGTGGGTAATTTTTTATTTAATTAGCTGAAAGGTAGTTTATCTACATATTGGAAAAAAAAAGTTGTAAAAATTAACGGTTTATCAGAGACACTGTCTGAGGATTCAGCAAGCGTCAAGAACGTTCCGCGAACGTCGAGCACCTTGAGAGAATTAACTCGAGTCCTCTTAAGCTTCCCAAGTTCCAGTCGGCGACATAATTTCCATGATATGTGCCGTTAATCCAGTTAGATGAAATATTTCTGCTTGAAATATTTTTTTTTTGCATCTCAGACTGTCTGATTGTGAATTGATATTTTCGGTAGCTGATCGGGAATGGATTATACGTTTACGCAGTCGGGTTTGATGGTGGAAGTCGAGCCGGTCGAAGAAGAGGAGGCGGAATGTCTTCTGAGATAACCGGCGAACAGCTGTCGCGCCTGATTAAGTACTCGGATCACGTTGTGACGACGGACCATCTTGTCGAAGTGCATCGCCATTTCGTTGTAATCCATTTGATTGCGCATAAGGAAGTCTCGGTGCTGCAGTAGTAGAGTGATGCACAGGAACATCAGAAACGGATTGCCACCACCGAATTCGTTCGGAGGCGGCAGCGAGCTCTCGCCCAATTGATCCTCGCACGTTCCCGCGGGTATGAGATTAGTCAGCTCCGTCGCCTCCTCGCACTGCTCTTGGACAAGTTGCTGCTGCTGCTTCGTCGGGCTCTCCGGCTGGGGCGCGTTCTGATGCCAACTCTCCGTTCCTTCGCTATCGGATGCCGATTCGGATCTAAAAGATACATGAAGCAATTTAATAAAAAATGTAAAAACTTCTCCGTATATCGGATAGCGATTTCTTGAAATTTTAATAACGGTCTTGACCCCGTATCATATGAATTATTCCACTATAATTATGATAGTGTAAAGATTTATGTATGTTATTTTATTAAAATATGAAGGCGACACATACAAATATAAATTCGATAAATTTCGCGTCAATGTAAAATAAAATTTTATTCAAAATGAAAATCTCTTTAATAGAAAACTTTTTATACTTTTTATTAATATTATATGAATGTTAAATAAAAGAAATGATAAAGATGTTAATTTTGTAAGTGTATTTTGTTCATCAGAAAGTTGAAATAAAGCATTTAGATTTATGAAAAAATACTTCCTAGCATAAATTTTATTTCTTGCTCGTTAACATTTTTAGATTTGTAAATATTGTAAACTGTGAAAGTGTATATATACCTGGTGGTACGTTTAAGCAATCTGATCGGCGTGACAGATTTCACGCCGTTCTGATCCTCCAAAATTTCACCATCATACTCCAATTCCGCCTGCTCATCCGGAGTCGTGGGGTGATGTTTCTGTTGCAACGTGTGCAATGGATTCTCCCATACAAAAACGTCCGCCGCCGGGCTGCACCTTGCCAATTCCGTCTCGGTCTCGCTCTCCGGTAAATCGCTTTCTCGTTTTGAGAGCACGCAATCGCATTGCATCTCGCTGGGCGGCGAAGGTCCAAATACTTGCCGATCCAGCGATTCCAATTCCAGTCTTAATTCTCTGGTCATCGACGTAGTCATTGGGAAGAAGTCTGCGGGATCGTCCGGCGAGCTGGGTTCGTCTCTCAACACTCTGATCACGCCGCTTTCGCTCGAAACACGTCTATGATAACGTTTTCATATCGTATGAAATATGATTTGATTGGCATATTTCAAGGAAATTTAATGAACAAAAGTTTGATACGCGAAAATAATTACCTAAGCTCGGGTTCAGCATCGCTCGGCGTGACTTTGTTACGATTGAGACTAGTGAAGTTCAAGAACTCGTTCAGATTCTTTACCACTCGCGCACATTTCTTTTCACCGCAACCATCGTTCTGTTCGCCGTTTTTAGCCTGCTCTTTGTTAGAGACAGTCAACTTCTCTGTCAGTTCCAGGAGATTTGAGCGTTTCGATCTAACGGGTAGAGAATCTGTACTTAGGCACTTTTCTGTCGATTCGGTATTCCTTCTGTTCTTCGTGCTGGTCAAATCGTTCTCTGAATCGGAGAACGTTTCGTACGGCGAATTAGATCTGAAAATAATCATTTAAATCAAAGAATTAAAATTATTGTTTATCAGGTAACATTATTAAAATTAATCAACGATGCAAAAGAATAAGATTTTCATTTATTGCAAAATTGAGGAATATTCATTAATATTTAATATTTTATCTGTATATCTTTTCGTAAATGCTTCTAGTCTTCGTATTTGATTTGAGAAGCAAGCTTTCCGTGCCTGCAAGTACAAGCAATTATACAAGCAATAAACCTTTTCCTTTCTCCGTTAATTTCGGTAGCTGATTGTAGAGATGACGGTTCTTCCGTGCTGAAAGCTTTCCGCTTCACGTTAGCGGCAATGCTGGCTGAGGAACTTTGTCGTCTAATGGCGCAGACTTTGGTGTAGGCGTTTTCGCGAATATGCTTGACGTTCGGACTTGGAGGCGGCGATGGCGGTGGAAAAGGCACCTCAGCAAGACCCAGTTCGCCGTTTGGCGGTGATGCGGGTAAAGACGCCCAAAGAACCTCAAGCATTCTGAGCGCGTCGTCCAACGCAAATTCACGTTTCATTTCCAACAACAACCAGCGATAGCAGAATAGTAGATCATCCGCTTGATGCAATTTTAAGTACGCGTAGAAGTCAGGATCGTAGTGCTGGAGACCTGCAGGGAATTACATCTTAGAATTATGTTCAAAATATTGGAGACACAAAATTTTAATTGAAAAAAATTGATTAATTATAAAACATTAATATTTGATTAACAATTTCTTCTGAGAGTTTATAATTTATATATAAAAATATTTTAGCAGAAGATTTAAGACACGAATGGAAGAAAAACAATGGAATATTTTTACTAAAAAATTAATTTTCAATAATTACACATCTCAAAGAAAACAGTTAAAAAAATGTGTTTGTAATTATATAGATTAAATAATTGACAATTAGACTAATTAGAAAATATCAAAATACTAAAAATTAGTTCTGAAAAGCTTATAATATTTTGATAGAAAGTGTGTATTATACGATGAAAATAGAAGATTGTAGAACATTCTGTTTAAAAACTTACGGAATGAATGAGATACATTTTCAAAGACCACATACCTTCTGCGAGGTGAGCAAATTTGGTAGTCATGGCAATACCATCGAGCATGAAGTTGTCCTTCATTCTTCTCATGAGAGCACAGAGGCAGATGTAGGCTTGCGCTTCGTCCCGCATCGTGACGAGAAGAGGCGAGGCCAGGTCGCTCATGCCCTGGCAGTAGCTTACACTCGGATGATTTAAAGCATACGTCGTCAGAATGTTGAAGAGACTTGCGATATTCTGATTGTCGTCTGAGCCACCGTAAAACTTGTGATGCCTGTCCGTTCTCAGGACATCCTTCCTCACCATACCGGTGACATAAGCGAGGTCGCCGATGTTCTGTCCCTTCTGCACCAGCACCTTCCATCGTTCGCGTAAATTTTGGTACTCCTGCGCTTTCCTCTTCATATAATCCATGCGTTCGCGACCCGACATCCCCTCCGGATATACATTCAGGATATGTTTCCAGACCACCTTGCGCAGACTTGGCTCGATCCCGCCGAAATAAATAACCGCCCGCAGCTCCTTGGAGTGCACCACCTGGCCGATTGGATCTAGAAATCGACGAAACTCAGCGTCCATCAGCGGTGGCCGTGGAGGCTGAGCACTCTGCTGATGAGACGACTCTTCACCCAAGTTGCCCAACGCACGCTGTACCATATTGAGTGTCCTTTCCATCTGTGACAAAAAATTAAAGGAATAAGATACATCGAACAATCATAATAATAATGGAAGTAAAATAATGAACTAACAAAAACTCTCAAAGAACCGATAAATCGAGAAATACTAACGGAACAAAAATGGAAGTATTAAAATAATAATTTTAATTACAATCAAGATTTGCGCGTGACTTTTGGTTGAACGAAGAATGCGTAGTAAATGATTTGTCACTTCTTTGCGTTTCATGTTTTCTGACATTTCTGCGAGAGTATTAAGAACTTTCGATACTGTCTCGCTGATATCTCGCTGATATCGATTGAACGTGCGGCTGCACTTGCCTTATTCATTATGAGACCAGGTAGTTTTGGCGTCTTGTAAGGAAACCCCGTTTCCTGCTGACGCGTCGAGACTTCTTGCGCATTTTGCTCCCAGTAGCACTCGCAGTCTCCGGTTTCGCCGAATGGTTTCAGGTTCACCTGCAGATAGAGGTACGGCTCGGACGCGCTGAAAGAATCCACGTTAGCCGAAAGTACACACATGCTTATCGGAATGTTCGATTATCTGTTAATCAACAGTCGTTTAATCGGCTGGTCACCTGATGAACGCGGCGTCTAAGTCCCAGTCCGAGAGTAGGAATAGATACGTCTCCGAGCCATAATCGTCGATCGCTCGATATGAAACGGTGAATTCCCTGTGGCACGCGAGCAATCTTTACGACATTCTGTTTAATAATTTATGGCGCGGCGAATGCGCTTCGATCATTTCAAGGACATTTGCACATGCACAAGTTTATTTCAAAATGTATCTTTTGTATCCGTGATGTTTTGCCAAGTGATAGTTGGAGTAATAAAAAATGGTATGTGTGTATCATTCATCAATTACATAATTGTGACTTTTAAAAAGAAAAGATTGCATTATTCAAGTAGAAATAATAATAAATATTTAGCTTTTTTTAACATTTTACATATTATACATATTGTACATATTATCAGTGTAAAATTTTTCTTAAAAAGTTAATTATTTAATGTATTATTTCTTTATCTATTTTTTATTTTCTTTATCTTATCATTTATTTCATTTATTTTATCATTTTTTTCTATATTACGAAAAAATTATTTAAATTATATTATATTTTATTAAGTAATTAATTCATATATTAATAAGTCACATATTTTTTGAATTTATTTATTCCACATTTATCTCTTAATATAAACATCTTTTAAAAAGTTGTAAAATTTTCTTCAATAACTGTGAAGCTGGTGTATTATTTTGTAGAAACTCATTAAAATAATTATTGAGAGTTTTTATTTCTAATAATTTTGGAGAGTTCCTGATAGATTAAACAAATATTATAAATTTCTGGTCATAAATCAAAGAGTAGCAATACGGCAATATTCTATGTCTTTATTATGCTTAAATACGGTCTTTTGCGCAATTTAAATTGTTTAATAAATATTTTACAACTTTTTTATGCATAGAACTCTTATTAGAATATGTAAGCAATTAGAAAATGACTACTTTTAAAGTCAACTATGGAAATATGATAGGTACAATTTTTGCTAACGTCTCAGTTTGTTCTAAAGCATTTTCTTTGTTTTATGACCTATTTGTTTAATCTACCAGAAACTCTAGATTCATTAGAAATAAAGCTAGAACTTTCAATAATTAATGAGTGTTTACGAAATAATATATCAGCTTCACGCATACTCAATAACTGATTAATATATTTTATTTTTACTCTATTAAAAGAAAATTATTTAAATCATACCATTTAATTTTATTATTATTGCGATTTACCCTTTTATGTCGAAAGCCTTGATGAGGATGCTCTGCAGTACCTCTATCGATGTTATTTGAGGGTCCACACTGAACTTGCGATACTCGGGTTGATGCCTGGTTTCGCATTTCTAAAGAAATATATCTTCGTAAATACATCTTTATCATCTTCATTAGCCATATTTTTAATGTAAATGCATAAAAAATTTGCACATAGACATATATGATATGATTTATAAGCTCTAATGCATATTTATCACACATATGTTTATAATTGTTACAGTAATTTATTGCTTTGTTTTTACAATAATGTATATAAAATGTATTTAAATATGAATATAATGTACATAAAAATTTATTGTAATTTTTGTCCTATAAATAATTTTTTGTCCTATAAATAAGAGATTGATTTGATCACTACAGTAGTAATAAATTTCTAATTGATCATACCTTAACTTTGACTCGTACAGCTTCTCTAGGACAACCAAACATATCTGCTGCCACTATATATTGTATGTGTCCTCTTTCTCACAAATAAGTGTAATGTTTTAGATTAAATCTTCAGCTATCATGATTCTTGCATATTATAAGTATCAATCCTTTATGTTCTGATAATTCATATGTATCACCAAATTTAAATGTTCATTATTCGTTCACAGCAGTGAAACTGAGTGGACTGGAAAATTAATAATATAAATTGAAAATAATACCACTGTAATTAACATACACTGATAACTGAAGCAAAAAACATTTCTTTAAAAATAGAAGCATCTATTATTAATTTTTGATGTTATCAATAAAACAAGGTATTTTAATTAACTACACAACAAAATATTAAAGATAATCAAAGCAGATGATGAAAAAAATATTCAAAATTGTGCTAATTAAGATCAGAGAATTTAAATTTTCTATTATAATCATCAAGAATGCTTTGTTGTAATACATATAATTATCATAATTATCAATAGTTCATCACTATTATCAATAAAGTTCATACAATGAGCTTAAACCTTTGACATATCATTGACATTACTGCATAATAACACCATTATAGTTATAATCTGAAATACTTATGCTTCATTTCTTTACCTTACCTGAAAATTATTTAAACTTGACACATGCAATACTTGATTAACATTTTGACACTCTCCAATATATTTAGGAAATAAAACGTACAAGGTCTTGATAATTATTACGAGGTCGAGTGTGTTTAATCCGCGATGCTCGTTCCAGAATACAGAAGGCACTTCTCGTCACACCAAGTCATGTTTATGCTCGCTTTCTAACTCGTCTAATTATGCTTTCGGAGTGGCCATGTGTTTCTGGCGAAAGTGCAATCGGTGCTGTGTGGGGGGTCCGGCGACGGTATCGACGTCGACGACGATCGGTACTCGGAAACGCGTAACGGGGAAGACGAGGGGGCGGATGTCACCGTTAACGGCCGACCGCCATCAGCTGTCGTGGTTAGCTCAGTGATGCCAGATTTGAGACATAAGCAGCAAGCAGCATGAGTGGGGCGAATATCGCATGGCTTGCGCATGCGTGCTGCTTGCGTCTCAAATCTGGCATTATTGTGGATTGATTGTTCGAACTTCTTGGTTCATCCGTCAGTTATTTATGGTTAGAATACCGAGTAAAATTACCTCTTGGTAATAACAATAGAGGTAATTTTATTCGGTATTCCAATCACCGAGTAAGGATTACTGATATTTATTAATAAATATCGGTACACCCAAAAAAAGTTGAAACAGCCGGCCCTTAGCGATAGAAGCGCTGCCTGGAGCCTAATATTATCGCCACCTGTATGTGTACTTGTAAACTACTACAAAATCATATAGATTCTCTAGTGTGAAGGACCTGGAAGGACCGGTCGTATTGTTTATGTCGCGTGTGTGGTTCCTCTAATGATGCATCCTCCGACAATGCGTTCTGACATCCTACGCTCATGTTCGCCCATGTATACGTAGGCGTAATTTACGTATAGTTCAAAACGATGTCGTAGGAAGACAGGATTTTCTTATCAGTGATTTATGCGACACTTTCTCCGTGATAAGGTTATGTTCACCGTCGTCGACTCGACGACGGAACCAGCAGCGATATTCGGGTATACACGTTTCATTGACGCACGAACGCTTTCACGATGAGAACCGGCGGCATGCTGGACGGCCGCGAGTTCGGCAAGCGTGTGCGTCGTCTCTTGGATGGCAATTACTCATATCGCAAGATCCTGTTGATCGTCCTAGTCTTCGGCGGTCTGCTACTGTATTTTGGTCCGTCCTTTGCGCAATGGCTTTTTTCCACCACCAGAGAGCCAATAGAAGGTAATTTTGTTGTCTTCATAGGACTTAAAATGTTTATTCTGTTTCGATGGCTAAATATATTACTGTGTCTTATAAAAAAAATGCATACATCAGAATTGAGTTGATGACTTTTGGGAAATCCTTATGTATTGGAAATATTTATGTAAACAGAATTTTAACATAAAACATTGAGCAAATAGTTGACTGATAATACTTAGCTATTTTCTGTTTTAAATACGAATTGTTCTTAGCATTGTAGTGTTATTAACTTATTGGTAGTTAAGTTTTAAACCTTTTAGTTGACTTATTAAATTAAAGTGTACACAGTTATATTACAAATTGTTCTTAATACAAAAAATATATATAATAAGTTTTTGTAAAAGAAAAATATATATTTCTTAGTTTTTTAAATCTACTTCTGCATAATATATCTAAAAAATTGTAGTGTCATATATAGTTAAGAAATATTACATTTATATTAATTGTTAAAGAGATATTAATACGTTTAATATTTTTTTATAGCATTTGAGGATCATTGCATAAATGAAAGGCTGGCCAGTTTTTACTTTGATGCTATTGAATATAATGCAAATATTTTACACAATCCACCTAAGAAAAATGAACATTCTTATCTGCCCTATATTGGAAATGGTGTTTTTGGAATACCCATTTATCCAGAAGGCTGGCTATACATTAAACATGGTAGAGCGCTTTTGTTGCCAGTACAGTGGCAGCCATTGATTTCATATATTATACCCAAGGATAACTTTTATCGAGAAGCTACTGTCGTTCATTTCACAAATGGGATTGTTTATAAGTATCAGTGCCTTAGAGAGGGATATTACATAGACTCTCAATATTATGCTCATAGAGGTCTCGAGGGAATCTTAGTGCAGACTATAAAGATTTCTAATCCTTTTTCACTCTCTCAAGAGGTATCATTGAAACCGCAGGAATCTATTCACTGGGGTAATTCTCACATAGAACCCGTTAGGTAAGCAGCTTAACGATATCGTGAAATAAAATTTAACATTTATTTTCTTTTACTAATTATTTTTAATGATAGGATTCAAGTTGATGGGGTCAATCATGATTATACTCTCATATCTGGATTTGTACCGCAATCAAATTCCAACAAGATAGTAGTAGTATCGATAATTTATAAGGCTCCACCTAAAGTCGTACAGGTAAAAGCTCACAATTCTGTTAAATTGGAGTTCCTGTCGAGCATTCAGTACAGCGAGCCGATTTCATCTGAACAATATCACATGGAACGCGATATAACCAAAAAGAAGGCGACTGACGTAAGTAAATAATCAAAAGCTCTTTCACTGATTATTGCTGAAAAAATATACATTAGTTTTTATTTTACAGTTGATAAAAAAAGCAATTGCGCGTCAGCAACGAAGCTTGAGAGAAGAGCATGTGAATCTCTGGCAGAGTTATTGGTACACGAGTTTGAGAATAAGCGATTCCAAGGCCGAGGGTGCTATCAACGGTCACAAAATTAACTCCACCATGTATTATGTATTATCTCAGGTACCGCGGAGTGTTCCAGATGTGGAGAAAAATGTTGGTATGAACGAGGGTTGTTATCGAGGTCATCACACCTTGTAAGCATGATTAGAATTGCGTTGTCCCTATAAAATAATTCACTCATAACAATTAATGATTCTGTCGCTTAGGGATGCTCCCCGTTTGTGGAAGGATGCCTCGTCTATCGATGCTGTGAACGAGATAGTCGAGGCATGGTTGATAACACTGGAGAAACAAGGCTGTCATCATTTGGTGATTGGCGGTCCTGCAGCCGTTCAACAGGCAATTGTACTAAGTCTCGGTGGACTGAGATTCAGCAATCAACATCTCGAATTTAATATTGATCCGCAATATCTTCATCGCGATTATCTATTCAGGTACTGTACGTCTATTATTGTCATCAACTTAATTAAACATATAATTAAAATAAAAAGTTAATTGATAATAGATTGTATCAAAACAGTTTTAAAGAAAAAGAGATGGACGCTTTTCAAGTGAAAATCATTTCTTTGAAAGTGTCATTATTTTTCTTTGCAACGGTCTTTATACTTATATCCTTATTTATATGAATAAATTAATTTATTTCTGGAATATATTATATTTGTTTCAGGCGTATAAGTTATGGAAATTTAACGCATGTGAATATATCTGTAACAGTCGGTGAGGATAATCGCGCGCTATTAGGAGTAGCTTTGGATAAAAGTGATAGTGTTTATTTCGGATGTGATGCTGGCTGTTTGGACGCGCCGGTTCCTCTCAGTCAGACTTATACGAATTTTCCCGTGAAGTTAACAAAGCCGTTAACGGCGATACTTTACATAACATCCGATCATCAGCATATGCAAGATCTTCGCAATGCTTTGCATGTTCACGAAGTAGATGATGGTAGGTAAACAAATATATAATTTTTTATTCAAAATAATTTAGAAACTCTGTCGATATAGAATTCTGTTTTTTATAATAAAAATGTAATTTGATTATATTTCTCTGTAAAAAGAATAGACATTTTTACATATTTTTTATCTAATTTTTTTATTGCTTATTAAATTTTAAAATAACATAAAATATCGATTTTTTTGTATTTTACAAATTATATTACTGCGAACAAAATAATGCAATAAAATTATCACATATAAGCTAATCTTTATTTAGATTCATAAAAAAAATGCATTAAAGAATTGATATTTATACGATTTTTCTTTAAGCGCCGGCGCATGATCACCAGGTGATGGCTTTGCATAAACATGGACATCAGCTCGGAGGTTTGCCAACGTTGTTCTGGGTTAGCATATGCTTCCTGATAATTGTGTTCCATTTGTTTTTATGTAAACTTATTTTTAATGAGTATTACAGTCATCAAGATCGACAGCGAGTTCGGTATAATAAACCGTGATACGATTGTACATAAATTTTTCTATTGTTGCAACATGTACATATGTAATATTGTAATGTACATATATATTTTTCCAACTCATATTTGTAGCAGGCTAATTATTTTTTGAGCGCTGTGAGTATGTGCGTGCATACTTGTTTTAATGTATAAAATACATGTATAAAATACATGTATAAAATACATATGTATAAAATACATAGGTAAAAATACATATAATAAGTAAATATATTGTTTTGACTGTTTCTTTCATTTTCATTCCATCTAGGACTTTTAATCACAAATAAAATTTATTTTAAAAATTAAAAATAATTGTTTATAATTTTGATTTATTGTTAATAATAACGATGCATTAGAATACACCATCACCGTCTGGACTGAACATCCATTTGGGCGAAATATTTTATTCATTTTTATGCCTTATAATATTATATTTATTTAACTTAACAAATGTTATAATGTAACTCAGAGCTCTGCGTTAGTTGCACATTTCGGCTCAATTCTTGAGAGGACGCCTTCCGCTCTCCCACTATCAAGCGGCCGCTGGCGGCCGAGCCGCCGATAGCCTTGACTCGGAAGAGTCTGTGTAACAAATAGGCTGATGATGAGCGGGCACCTTTCAGAAAATAAAATTTTCTTCGTTATAGAAATAATATTTATTTTCACTAATTATAATTAAATATCTTTATTACATTCATTATAATAATTTACCTAGACAATAATATATATTTAAAAAATAAAAATAATTAAAATAAATCAAATTATTAAAAAATTTAACTTTTTAATCAATTTATTCATTTTTATGCTTTAGAATCCTATATTATATCGATATTACATAAGATTCTGAGGCATACAAACAAATTAAATGTATATTTTAACGTTCTAGACCATTTCTTTGTTTAAAATGTAAGGTTTTAATGCATTGCAGTAAAGAATACATTCTGAAATTTTAGCCTACCAAATGTTATGATGTAAGATTTTATTCATTTTTTTGCTTTAGAATTCTATATCATATCGGTATTATAGTGTCTAATAATAAATAAAATGTATATTTTAACACTAAGCCATTTCTAAAATTTTAAGCCTATTAAATGTTATGAAATGCTTAGAAAATTCTAAGGCAAAGAAATGAATAAAATGTGCATTTTTAACATTTGAAATCATTTAGATGTAATATTAATAAAAGGAAAAGGTTGTAAAATTGATTAATCTTATTGTTAGTGTCCAATTTGCGACAAAAATGATTTATTGACAACATTTATTATAGAATATGGTAAACGTATAATAAATTGTCTTACAATGGCAACTGAGCGTATATAATTAATAACAACTTAGAATGAATATTTATTGAAAATCTACGCATGCCAAATGGTGCTGGTCTATAATAAATGTGGCTGAGTATCCTGGAATGTTTGTGAGCCATTATAAACATTGATATTGTCGTTATGATAAATGGCAATAACTTATAGCATTAATTCTCGCCCGACCAAAATATATTTAATAAATTGAAATTTTATTCTGTCATATTAAAGTTTAAAAGTGATAAAGTAATAATTTTTCTATACACACGAGCGCATTGTTTTAAATTAAATTTTAATAATTCAAAAGTAAATTTTAATAATTTCTGAGCCACCCTGTAAAACTAGTAAGATAAAAATATATTTATTACTAAATTAAAAAATTAAATATAAATATAAATTTTGAATATAATAATTATTACAGTAGATTTTACATTATAAATTAAATATTTTGTAATTCTATCAAAAAGGCATATTTTACAAATAAAGAAGAAGTGTTTGAAAATTTATCTATCATTATTTTAGCCGGCGAGAATTAATATAAGTAATGAAAGAGAACCTTCTAAGAGCTAGTCGGAATATAAACAGAATAAGTAGACAGCGACACTTGTACATCGTAATTGTTTTAAAGTGTAATCGTAACCAGAAACAGTTACGTGAATTTCTATACACATTTAATACAAGCGACAGCCTATTGCAGGTCCGATCGCCGGCACAACGCAAATAACATCGCGGACACGTTCGCTAACTTAAGTGTGCTATTAATTGACGCATGATGTTCACATCGCGTGTTTCCGATATACGCACGACGCTTATAAAAAAACCCACATCTCCGTGGAGATTCGCGTTAATCAGTCTAAGTTCGTTCGATCTATCTACTTAATGTACGACGAGATCGTGGGATAAGATTAACGTCGCTCTAGTTAGTCTTACTCAGTGACGTAAATTATATATACTCTTTAGCCCGGAAGAGGATAGGCAAACTCGGTACGCCGATGCAAAATACTTAAAAATTAGTGCAGATAACTAAATGTAATTAGGCTCACGGAACTGCCAGTTAAACCCGCTAACTTTTCTAAACAAAGTAATGTAAGCGCCCTTTTCTTTAAGACTGAGACAAGCTTTCTTCGATTAAAAAAAAAAAAATATCAGCGGAGGGATACGCACGTATTTCAGTGGTGAAAAAAAATCTATCGTATCAGTGATGCTCCTTGATTTGTTATGTTACAATTTATGTCACCACTAGTTTCCTTACGAGAGACGCACTCGCGATGCATTATTGCACACACGCGGCGCATCGGGCAGAAAATATTTCTTTCACGGTCGAAACGAACCGATATCGAATTAGTGGCGTGTTAACGCGTGTTAAAAAGGAAGGCAATCAATAGAGGTTGTATAATGGAGCGTGATCTTTCTTAAAGTTCACAGGGTTGCCAGGAAACTCCACACACATGACGGTCTAAAAGTTCAAACTTCTCGTTCTATAATAATGTTATTTACATAGTGAATAATACGCCGCTAAAACGACGCGAATGTACAATTTCGGAATTATTCTAATCAATATCTCACGGTTCAATTATATCGGCGATGCTAATTCTGACGCAGGATCGCGCAGGACTTGTACGTGGCATATCCCTTTCGTTTTTAATTAAGAAAGAAATATCTTTAGTGTAATACTTAGCATTAAAGATAATTATACAGATATAAAAAGTAATCTTATTAAGCTTAAGTAAGATTATCTGTAACGTGAAATTTGAAAGGAACCAGAGTTTCAATTGTAGTTTGGATTTAATATGAATCTTATTCACGAAGATAAATATATAAACGGCCTCTTTAGCCGCATCGCTTCCGCACACAGATTTGATATCGTGCACTACATATATATATATATATATACATATATATATATATATATATATATGTATATATATATATATTGTATTACATATTACGTATATATTTATGTTCTTCTCTTATTTACAAAATCTTATCCGCGCTTAATATATCGACTTAATGTTTCAAGAAACGACGATTTTCTCGCTGTCCTTAATCCTACGTAATACGGTTTGTAATTATTTGTAAGGTATCTATTAAAGTTTCAATTGTGCTAACATCAATTTGGCACCGTATAATATAAAACTCTGTTTAAAATTGAGACTTCTCTGCGATCGGAACATTCTTTACGCGGTAAGCCGAGAATTCTCATTCGTATTCGTTATTATATGTATATGTATTCTTTCCACGCTCTAGCTAATATTAATTTCAAACACGTAGATATATGTTATCAATCTATTGGTAATCCCGTTGCTTACTAAACGAGTATGTGAGATTCTGCTATAGATTGTACCGCGCAGCGGTATTATCAGTTCATTGGTTTAATTAATCGTTCTAAGGTACATGTTTGGTGTACCGGAATACACTTCCGCCCCGTTTTCGTTTTCGCCAATCATGTCAGTGTTCCCGATTCGACTTTTCTACAATTAAATCCGTCTTATTTAAATAATAATTTCTGTGAGGCAGATTTGAATAACGGTATCTCTTTAGGTACTTTTTGGCATCGTTCTATATCATTCGAGTCCTCCGTGACGCGACGAGATGACAAGAAGATATGATTCGATCCAATAGGATCGTAGAAGTTCTAACTAGAGCAAAGTTAGAATCGTGTCGATTCATCTGAAGCTTTAGAATGAGATATCGCAAGGATTTGCACTTAAACAAGGTGTCACCCGTGCGAAAAGGTCACTACGAGATTAGCACTGTTCTGCACAGAGTCCATCAGTGTCTTCATTCGTTAGTCGGTTTATTATCGCAGGCAGTTGTATATGTATGAAGTTATGTACGCTCCTTCTCTTCGGGCCGATAATTTAACATACAGTTTCGTCGTATGTCTAGTTAACATTATTTAACAATCGTTTGTGCATCTCACTACTCGATTTTTCATTAAGTCGAATAACGATTACTCATCAATAATATTCTTTTTTTTTACTCCTTAATTAAATATAATACAATCTCTAAATTACATATTGTTGCAAAATTATACAGTAATATAATTTTAATTTTGTCATAATAATACAATATATGTACAATAAAAGCTTTCAAACGTTATCAAACGTACGTTTATAAATAGTATTAATCATAATAAATTGTAATAAAGAGATTTATCTTTACATAACGTGAAATTTCTAAATTGCTTATTGTTGCAAAATTATAAAGATACTTATGATGAATTTCAAATTCAAATTTATTGTCACGGTAAAATAATATGCAATAAGAGGCTTAAAACATACGTTATTTGAAATTGTATTATCTTATTATTTTTGGAGAAAATATTTTGATGACTTTTATCGTTGCTCGACTTAATCACGCGGACACTGATATACACGAAAAGTAGTTCGCGATTCTAGGCACATAAGTACACACGTATAACAACTATTAATACATGCACGCAATGTCAATGCAGCGTCTTTTTATAATCCAACATTCTATAATATTTTGTACAACCATTAATTAAGAAGTATCCATTTCTCGATGAAATAAAAGATTCCACGATTCTGCTTAACTATAATTGTAATTTATGTACATTTATAGACGCTTTGTCATTAGATGTCTCATTAATTTAACGACCATGAAACATCGACGGAGTACAGGCTGAAATCCGCGATGTTTCTTAAATCTAAACCAAAAAAAAGTTCGGATACACATTGTAAAAATAAGAAAATGTACAACAAAGTAAACTTATACAGATGTACATTTTTCCGGGAAACAAAATAATTTTGATCGTTCTGTAAGAAAAGCATTTTGAAAGTTGTATCCAAACTTGATTTCGGCGATGCATAGGTATTTCTTATTATACGTCAAGATTCGTTTTAAATAATAATAATAAAAATAACGTAGTAAATAAATAATAACATGTCCTATTGTACAATGCGCGCACACAGCCACACAAAAATTGGATTAATAAGACATTAGTATCTTTCGATATTCTTTAGATTAATAACAGCTCTAACGAGTTTTTCAATAGATTTTGTCTTCGCTTACTCTCTGCTACGCTCTACGCTTTTTATAATAGCTATAACAACATTTATATAACTACCGCCGAAACGTTTCGTCGAGTCTTTCTTAACTAACAATTCTTATCGTGCTGCAAGAGTAAAATCGTTTTGATTTTGGCTTTTTTTATACAGGAACGTTATTTTGGGGTCGATGTGATCTCTCCTCTTTCCCGTAAAACGCAGTGAAAATAACTTTTCATTCGGTACTCGACACGTCAATGCATTAAAAATCGATTTATCGTTGTCTCACTTTTAGTGCATTGTATCTCAAGTTACGTTCGAGCTAATGTGTGATGTTAGATTTTTGGAAACCATCGTAACTTGACGCGTCATTTTTACTTGAAATTAAATAATGACAAACTTTCTACACTAACAATGTAAAACATGATAAATTGTAACATATGTTTAATTTGTATCAAATTCATGTATATTTTTTTATTGCTTTGCACATAAAGTCGAATTAAAGATAAACTTGACAGCGGATGAATTTTTAAAGACGATTAGATCACTTCGACCATATTCCTGTTTCGAGTATTTGGCAACTGGCATTCCTACACATGCTGTTACTATTATTATAATCGCTATTCTTGTTTCTACTGCGCTAACTAGGACTGAGATTATCGCTATTACTAACATCCGTATCTGCGATTCGCCTTCGAGCGATAAGATGCGAAATTACTTCGATTAATTTGATTATCGACTTTTAAATAGTTTCGCATATCCTAAAATACACTCATATCCGTTCATAATTAATTAACGTATGTACAAAGTATTCCAATATCACTGAGTGAATTTTAAGAATTTTCCCCGTGACAGTAATTTATTATTAGAATCACGCACTATTAATATCCGGAAATAATTGTGACACGAATATTAAACGAGGAATTTTATTATTCTTTGAACATGCATATGCACTCTGAATCTTTCACATCGCAATAAAACGACAATATTTGTAGCACAGTCGTATGTAACAAACATGAAAGTAAAATTAATTCCAGCATGTCTTTGCATTTTCAATCACCAAAAATCGAACAACTGCAAAACAACGAATAATTACGTAGGGGACAGTTACGTACAGGAATCCACGTATTGAAGATATGTTGCTCTCATGTAAAAAACAACGCGAGCACAGTTCTGGTATTTCGTCCATTGTTTCCGCGTCGAAATGTTTGAGATACTTACTCAAGGTTACTCGATCAAAAACTAATACAAACTCCATCGTGTTATTAGTGTACACACGTAGACAAAAAGAAGACCTTTGTGTTCACGAGAGATGAATGAACCAAAAAACTCACTCGCGTGATACTGGAATTTATTGAATGTCGGCAAGAGCATAGCATTCACGCATTGACGAACAAAGCACGACGGTTTCAGATATGAATAACTATACAAAATCGTAGTCTGCAAAACCACCATTTTTACGGACGATCGAACACGTCGCAGTGTCGAATATCGGAGCTTTTGTATGCGGTCTTAATTGCCATCCCGTGCACTCAAAATTATTTCGGTAATGTTGATGACTTTATTAATCCGTTTGTAGTTATTTAACAAATTAATATGTCAATACATTTCCGTGCATTAAAATGGAATGCTTTTTCAATTTCACGTTTATCTGTCATTTTTCAAAATCAAATAATTGAAATAAATGTTATAAAGGCTCCAATGAGATTAAATATGAAATTGAAAGATAAAAGAGGCTCTTTTTGCTTCTTTACGTTTCAATCAAATAATCTAATTTAAAATGAAGATATCCGTCAGATTTAGGTGTGCAATTGTACGTGTGATGTCGCATAAATCACGCAACGAGTATGCGAGTGCAAAGGATTGAGCAAGGGTTGTCATATCGCTCACATCTCGTAGGAAGATACAAAACGTCTGGCGCTTATAAAATGCGGTGATGAGATAAACGATGCCCCTCGCGCTGGTCGGTAGATCACTGAAGGGTGCTGAAAGAAATCCGTCGCGATTCGAGGTGATCGTTCGAATACTACGAGGAGAACTCGGAGAAGGTCGGCGAGTCGCTGTAGCTTAGCATCTGCTCTTCGTTCGAGCACGAAGCCCCTTCTTTTCTCACGCGCGCCTCCACTTTCTCGGAGATGCTGCTGATCGCGGCTTCGTTGCGATCACTCGGCTCGAGAGGGAAACAGAAAAAGATCTGGATTAGGAATCGCATTGCGCGTTATATCGCAATGTTTGCGATGTTTCGCAATGACACGAAGCTGAGCGTAGAGTCACTCGTCTCTATCAGTTTCTATGTTTACGGTAAAAGTTGAAAATAGCTTTGAGCTGTTTTGCTGAAATAAAACAAGATTTAAATAAAATACAAACTAGTTTAACAGCTTTGGCAGTAAAAAAATTTCTCGCGGACTAACTTTCAATCAACGAGGGAAAATCAATTTTATTCGATCAGACTCTGCGGGATAGCTCGCTCTTTCAAAACGGCCAATCGCTCAATTTGCCGTCAGCCCCGCGGGAATGATCTAACCAGAAGTTGTTATCGAAAGCGAGGAAAATCCGTCACCTGATCGGGGTCGCGGCGCGGCACGGCCTCTCGACTCCTCTCGCGCTGGCACACCGCCAGGTTCATCGGCGGGCTGGCGCTCAGCTCCGGCAGTTCCTGCACGATCGACAACTTGCGCTCCTCTTCGTCGTCGTCGTCGCCGTTGTTGTCGCCGCCGCCACCGCCGCCGCCTCCGCCGCAGCCGCCGTCGTCGGCGTCGCCGTTGACATACACCTCCGCCTCGGTCTCACGCATCCTCGCCCGATGCTCTGGACAGGGAGGGAGGTGTATGAGAGCGACCTAGCTAACGGAGGTCTCCTCGACCGACGGACTTGCCAGCGCCTGGGTCTCACCGTTCGCGTGCTTCCGCTCGTCCGCACGTCCAGCCCCAGCGCGGGACATCGGCGGGCTGCTGCGCGAGCCCGAGGTCACGCTCTGCATCGTCTGGCTGCGACCGCCGGCGAAGCGCATGCTGTACACCCCACGATTGCCGCTCTGCAAGCCGCCCGTCTGTGGAGTGCCCACATTTTTTTTTTTTTTTTTTTAGCATTATTGTGATGGCAAATTGGACGCAAGGGGCGAGAGAAAAGGTTCGATCAAGCGAATCCGACCGGCTGCACGTCTGCGCCAGAGTTATTCCGTGCAGATTCGCAAATGTATAAAGATAGCATATACGAGTGTCTTGCATAATTGAATGGAAATTCTCTGCTCGCGCATAAATTCTGCAAACAATGCTATGACTTATATGGTGAGCATTCGATTGATTGAACTGCTGGCGTGTTAGCACATGCTTTTACGTCGATTAGAATCCGGCCTTTACGCGGTGTGCACTAGTGCATCCAGTCCAACTCGGTGTAACATTCACAATCAGTCTTGTTTATGGATAATGTTTGAATACGGTGCCTATGTGTTCATTTATCCCGTGCGTGTTTACATGCACACTGTTTAATTGAAATATAGGCTTGTGAAAGATCCGTCTTCATTCCGATTATACCGCGACATAGCAAAGCTGCACAGAATTACCTTTTTAATTGTACTGAACATTATTTACGAAAAAGAAAAAGACATAAAACTTTGCAGTTTTTACATTATTTTTTAAACGTTCCGCTGATAAAGATATTATTAACGGCACGCAAAAGTTTCCATCGTTTTAAGGCCATTTTCTTTAGTAACATTTCATAAATGATACAATATTTTTAGTCAAAATATTTTCCGACATTATCTGTCGACTTTTTCCCGTCCTTCGGACGAAAGATGAATACCACGATAATAGAAATCTCTGTTTTTGAAGCGAATAATTTATACATGAGAGATGAAAACTTTTGCACGGACCTAATATTATTCTTGAGCAGCTTTCCCGTTATATCTTAGTTTTGAAGAATAAATTTTCTTAATAGACTTTACGATATATAACGGAATTTCACTATGTTCCTATGAAATGTTTTGAATAGCTCTCCCTCGCGCAAGACACCTGTGTTCATAAACACAGTGTGGAAACCAGGACAAACAGTTTCGATGATGGGATCTGTTTTAATTCGATAACGAGTATCCAGGAATTAGCCAACCGTAACACTAACACACGGAAGGATTGGAAAGAGAAATGTGTTGATCCGAGAGAATTGAATCTGTAATTTCCGTCATTCTCACCTAATCAATAAACCATTTAACAGTAAATTTCAATTTGTCATCGCATCTATCAAATTCTATAAAAAAGCGTCTTACATCAGAATGTAATAGAGACAAATATTATCAAGTAGAAATTGATTCACTTGTGGGAGAAAAATCAGTAATTTAGGAAAATATATACGACAAAACGCAAGTTGGATTATCGAATATAAAATACAGCTTTAATTCTGTCAAATTTAATATGATATTATTTCAGAAAAAAATATGACATAATTATTTCACAGAAAAGTAAATATACAACGTTATTTCTTATAAAATTCGGAAAAGCTACGTTTAATTTCCGTCTAATTCTAGGGAAATTTCGCGTATCTCGTTCCTCGGATTAATTGTTAGACGGGATAAGTAACAAAACCAATATTGTACATACGTTAGGGTGTCCGGGGCGAACGTTCTTGTAGGGCTGGAACAGCACTAAGTAGACCTTGGGCGTGAAGAGGCAGCCGAGGGCGACCGAGGCGGAGATGTTGATGCACATGCACATGCTCGCGATCTGAACCTGCAACGTAGGCAGCCCTCCGCTCGACTTTACATGTTAACACAAAAAAACGCGCCGTGAGGCTCGTCGGGTGGAACGTGTAAGTATGTAATTCGCGTTCGCGGCTCGCAATTCCTCACATCGCACAGACCTTGTAGTCGTTGTTGGTGCCGAAGTAGATCGGCACGAAAGCCAGCCAGACGATGCACGTGGAGTACATAGTGAAGCCAATGTATTTGGCCTCGTTGAAGTCCTCCGGGATCTTGCGTGTCTTGAACGCGTACAGGGTGCACATCAGAATCAGGAACATGTTGTAAACCAAGGACATCATTAAGGAGAACGTGGACACGCGGCAGGTTAGCACCGCTGACAGTGGATACGGATGGATCTCCGTCGTGTCCGGCGGCTCGATCATCAGCCATACAATAGTACCGACGAGCTGGACCGCGGTGATTCCTGCACACACAGGTGTGTCACGTAATTCATGATCTAGCTCTACGATCCGTCGTGCTTTAATAACGATACGCTGCTTGAAAGCCGAATATTTGCATTATCGGTCGAGGAATGCGTGGATGAAATGGGAATTTCGAACACTCCATATATGTATTCAAATTAATTTCTCCGAAAATTAAAATTTGTAATTTATATGAAATATGTTCAACCAAATTGGAATTATAATATAAAAAGATGACTAATAAAATGATAATTTTGAAAAATACTTATAAAATTTTTGAAGTGAAAAAAATGGCATAAAATACGACGTCTAGTTTTCACTGAATAAACTGCAATAAACGCAAATTTAATTATAATTTTAGTTGTATTTTAATTTTGATATATATTAAAATTATTTAATTTTAATTATACATTTAATTAATTTAGTTAATACTAACGACAAGTGTTCGCGAGATAATTTCTATTTTAGAAAAGAAAAAATAACGACGTAAAGTTTTCGTAAGGATCGAACTATCATTTCCTTTCCTCTATCTAACAGGGCCCTTTTATTTCAGGTTGCGTCAAGCATCGGCGTGCAATTATCCTCTCGAGGCCGTGGCTTGTCGACGTGTTTACCAAGGTGAGTGCAGCTTGTACTCACCGATAGCGATTACCACTTGGCTCTTGGGTGATGTGTAGGAGAGTCTCTTGATTTTCTTCGTGCCTTGGTTGAATATCCGCGATATACGGTTGGTCTTCGTGAGAATCGCGCTGTAACATATACTGAGACAGAGACCGAGACCGATTCTAAGGTATGTGCAATTCCAAGTTGTCGGCCTGCTCAGTATGACGAAGCTCATGCCGTAACACGAGAGTATGCCCACCAGCAGAACGTAACATAGTTCGCGTCCGGATGCCATAATCACCGGGGTGCGATTAAAGCTGCAGTTCACACATGGAAAATTTATCGAAAACATGTTAAGAGCAGTCAAATAAAAACAAGAACTATAATCCAGATTGTTTTAAAGGTAAAGTTTATATCGAGAAAAATATTGTTTATCAATTTTGTATCGGATTAAATAACTTAAAATGTTAAACCGATAAACAATATTGCACTGTTGCAAACATGCCATTTAATATTTATTTATAATTATTGATGTTTTAAAAAAATATGAGATTTTTGTTTAATCTTTGCCCAACGCGGAGAAAATTTTGTGTAAAAAATTACTATGTACGGCAGTGGACCATGAAGAAATTATAAAATTTTTTACTGCGTTTTTCATGTGAAACATGATAAAAATTTCGACTTCATGATCCGCGGTTACTGCCGCACGTAATAATTTTTGATATAAAATTTTCTCCGTGAAAAAGCAAAATGATTCTTCCTAATAACACAATGATAATTTTTAATAACCCTTAGAATCAATGTGATTCTGTGAGAAACATACATGTAAAAGAGCTGAAAATCTATTATCGCACTATTGATGTTGAGTTAATTGATTATTAATTGAAATTATAACCTACATAATTTACATGAGCAGCGTGGATATAATAATTAAATAATTAGTTGAGCTAAGTAGAAAAAATTCAAAAAGAGACTCTAAAATCTGAGGTTTAAAAGTTCCACTTCTTTCCCACACATTTGAAGTTCAATGCGGCAAATCTTTTGATCCTCTAATTAAGTTTAATAGATCGCTAATTAAGCTTGCGATTAAATTTTCGCTTCGAAAGCACCGGCTTTAGATCTTTTGAAGCGTCCATGTTCGATACTAATATTCCTCACTCGATCTCATTATATTCTCATTGAAAGAGAAAATATCGGACACGTATTCGCCCTCATTCATCACTCGCATATTATTATATTCAGATGAATGCTCTTTGAATAGAATGCGACTTACCGTATGAAGACAACCGTGGTGAAGAGAGTACTGAGAATCCCAATGGACGCGAATATCAGTGGTACCAACGCCCAAGGACTCGTCCAGGGTATAACTTCCGCGGTGAGCTTGACGCAACCCGTCATCGTGGAGTTCGGTGCGTATCCGGGGTTACAGTTCTTGCACGTGTCGTTGAATACGTAGGCATCCTCTCGACAGGCGACGCAACTCCAACAGCAAGGTTCCTACGTGCGAAACGATTGGGTTAAACGAATAATTAACAATCAATTGTCCGTCTTGAATTAACGATTCGCAACGTAGCTTAAAATCCGATCGTTAATGACCGTTATTATCATCATAACGGTTTGATAATAATAACGTACGTATTAATTATAATATCAAAAGCGTATTTTATACCCAGGAATACCGGAATAAATTTATAAAGCTAAGAAAATAAAAATTGGAGCGCTTAAATAATCTGTTATCGTACTTTTCCTGCGTTGATGAAAATTCTGAATAATTAAATTTCAATGAGAGAGAAGTGGCTTTAATGAAGCAACGGAGCTTTGCGGCAGGGTTGTAAAGGGACTGTACACACGGCACATACAAGCGAGCTTACGCTTTTGGACAAGCGGATTTTGCTGAACAAGAAATGTCGGTTTTGTCGGTTATCGTTGTTCTTGTCTAAAGCGTTTGAAAAACGGTCACGTAAAGTGCATTCCAACATGACGCACGGTTCAATGGTGGCCAGAAAAAAATCTATTTTTTTATGCGACTACCGAAAAAATATCGAGCTTCGTTGCGTCAACGAGATCTCTATTGACGTTTGTTTGGGTTATGGCGAGCAAACAGATCTGTACTATTTAGTACGGTGGAGTTTCATAGAAAAAATGGATTTGTTGCAGCGGATACAACATGTTCCTCTTCTATTAGCATCGGCTTGCTTCCAAACTCCGTTGTTACGCTGTGAAATAATAAATGGTTCTCGTCGGGAGAAAACTGACGGTTTCATCGCAGTTTGGAACTACCCGAAATTATTCGAGCTGGTACTCGCCGAAGTAACATCCACAAATAATAATAATGGGACTGTAAATAAAAGCGGACAAAATGGAACAAGAAACGACTAACAAAGATATATATAT
This sequence comes from Linepithema humile, assembly GCF_040581485.1. Taxonomy (NCBI): domain Eukaryota; kingdom Metazoa; phylum Arthropoda; class Insecta; order Hymenoptera; family Formicidae; genus Linepithema; species Linepithema humile. The sequence continues at coordinate 25,383,645 of NC_090129.1, read as the reverse complement.
TTCAGACTAAAGCGAGAAACTTTGCGTGCAAATGTATGCGAATGTAGCTTTACAGGCTATTTATAATACAGGCAAAAATCTTGTGTATTAATAGTGTAGTATTAATTGTGTCGTGTGTATTAATTGTGTAGTAATTAATTATCCTTTGTACTTCAATTAGTATGCTGTTGCGGCTATTTTTGGCTGATATTGATTTGTCATTTTAACTAATAATAGCTGTAGTCAATAATAAGCTAATAGTTAACGATTACTATTATTATCATTAGTTTAACCGCCAATCAAAACTCTCGTGATCATTACAACCACTATAGGCGGCATTATTCGCGCGACGGATCAAACTGAGTATATGCGTGATCACGCAGAAACAAGTGAACGCAGCGGTGATTATCATTTTAATTGTCATTATAGCGCTATTCATTGATGGATATTTGTCAAAACGCGCACTTTAATCAGACAGTGAATAAATCTCATTTATGATACAAATCGTGCACCAATTATCGCTCCTCCGCGTATAGATAATTAATTACTCCGCGCTTAATAAATTGTTATCTATGAGCGTTTATTGCATTCGATCGCTTATTTGCATTTTTGTCGCGCTTGCATAATACGCAAGCTGATGCAAAAAGTTCAGCGCATTTTAAGCGTGTTGCAGAACAATATTTGCTTAGATCGTAAGGTTTAATTAACAAATTAATTATGCATGTGTTGGTTATTAGCATAAATTTTATGAACCAAATTCGACTTAATTAGATTTATGCAGATCGTACAATAAAGTGTATATTTTTTGATCTAGAGATATTGTAAGATATTGACAATCTTATTTTTCTACATTTTTGTTAATTACTATTCTCTGTTTTTTAATTACAGGTTTAATTTGAGCGTTCGTAAATCTATCAAAATTACATTCATATTTATCAGAATTAAGCAATCAAGATTTTTATTTAAAAAAAAATTGTTGTAAGTTGATATAGTTATTCTAATAAAAAATTACAGAGAAAGACTAAATTTACAATAAAAATATAAACAAATTTGATTGTGCCATAGGCAATATTTTTATTTTTTTGGTCATAAAATATAATTATGTTATTTATCTCTTAGAATTTTTGCTGTACTATAAAAATAAAAAAAATATATTACGGAGAGAGAAAAGTAAAAATTTTCAATCTGAAACAGTAAATCGATCCCGTTTATTCGCGCTTCTTGGTGGATTCTATTAAGTTCATTCTGTACGCGTAAATCACACTACAAAAGTCTTTACAAAGTCTCATCGGGGATTCATCGGAGTGCGATGCAAACAATATGGAATTTACTGGGGGCAATCGTTGGCAAAGCGCCAGCTACGGAATTGCATCGTTTTCGTCAGCTTTTCACGAGCGTTAGACGCCGACTTTCCTAATGAGAGGCTGTAATGAACATCGTGAAACTTTCGCCATAACCAACAAGCTCTCTTTCGTCGTCATTGAGGTTGTCGACGCGGATGATCGAGCTTAAAATTTCGCATGAGCTTATTACGGGTGCGAATTGCGGAAAAGTGATAAAGCAAAAGTAGTTGCAACGATAGAAGGAAAGAAAGTAAGAGGAGAGAGAGAAATTAGAATGAGATCGAAGAAATTTTAAGGCCTAAACTTCCCTTTCTTTTCAGGTTGAATAAAACTTAAGCTAAAATCAAAAAAGTTCCTTAATATCTACAAAAAATCTACAAAAAATCTACAAAAAAAAAAAAAAAAAAAAAAAATAACAGCGTTAAAAATATTGTAAGATGTGTGTGCAAGTTTATAATAATGCAAAATATATGAATAAGTATAGCAGAAAAAATAAACGATGAGAAGAACACATAGTTTGTCGATTAAGGTCGCGGATGATCGCCCTTAAGTTTGGAAGCAAATTTGAAAGCAAATTGCGCAAAAATGATAAAGTCAAGGCAGCTGTGGTGATAAACGAAAGAAAGGCAATTTTAAGAGATTTACTTGTTAGATTAAGGCTAACGGGAGTTTAAGTTGAAACTTAAAAAAAATTTCTTATTTCTTACGAACAAAATCGACGTTTTGAAGGAATGATTTATCAAGAAGATAAAATCAATGAAGGAATGATTTATCAAAAAGATAAAATCAATGAAGGAATGATTTATCAAGAAGAAAAAAGTAATATTTTTTTTTTATTTTTTAATAATTATATTTCAAAATAATACTTTAGAAAATACAAATAAAGATGAAGCTGTTGTTATTGTTCTCCAAAAATTGAAAAAATGTTTCTCTTATTAAAAAAAAACTCTAGCGAGTGCAAATAAATAAATAAAATGTGTAAATATTATTACATATCTATGCAGCTTTTATTTTAAGAATTTTTTAAAAGCTTGATTACTCTTGAATAAAATTGTTTGTGTGAATTGTAGCATTTCCCTATTCAGTAAAGATTGTATTATGTATGATTTTATAACGAAAAGAAGAGAACGATTGAGAAAGCATCTCGCGAATATTCTTTTCTTTTACGTTCTTTAACAGGAGAAACTAATAATAGTCATTGTAAAGGATGCAGCGATAATGAAACGTTGGGTGATGCCTCTGGCTGCGCTACGATATCGGGTTCTCCTTGTTTGCCCGACATCAACTTAAGAAAAGCTAATTATCAGCGTTACGGAGTTCTGGGGGAGGGGAGCAAACTACCGATGTCGATTCCGAGAAAGTTTGGTGCGTGTGTCATTAACTTCTGATAACCAAAATGTTAAAGGGAACGATTTAATTCAAGGACATATGAACCATACGATCTAAATGGATTACAACTCAAGGGACTTAAACGCCAAAAGGCGGCTCCGCGAGCTTCAATGTTGGAATACATAATCGAATAGATTTACAGTCCCTAAATTAATTAAACTGAAATAATTGGATTAAATTGATTAAATATTAAAATAAAGTACTAAAAATACAACAAAAAATGAAATAAATACTAAAAAAATAATTCCAATAAACATTCACTGTAAAAAAGCAAATAGATTTAAAATTGATTGGAACACATTTTACGCAGAAAACGAAGGAATAGAAGAAGCAAACAAAATAAGAAAATAAATAAAAAAAGTAATTAAAGTCTTAAAAATTTCTTTTACATATTTTTGAGTCTTTATATATATTTTTCATAATTCTAAATAATTACGGAATTATATATAACACTGATAATACCTAAATACCGAAATTCTTGTAAATGCAGTACTGTCAGTCTAATTTTATATCAAGTTTTTTACAAAGATTAATATCATTTTTCTGTACATTTTCTCGGAAAACTTGTCTCGAGAAACTTGTTTCACTAGCATTTAAATACTTCAATTCTGCGACGGTTAAGACTCGGAGTCTCATATCCATACATTTGTAATTTAAAGTCCAGGAGTTATAATATGAAGCAAGACATCTACCGCAGAGTGGCAAACGGACAGCGTATGCAAAAACCGTGTCGTGCGGTACAATTATTCCTCCTACATTATCTATGTTCCGCATGTATGGTTGGCATCCTAAGGGAAGTTGCGGAAAATGTCAGGGATCGCGAATGCTCTGGGATTAACCGGGGATTGGGGCACAATTACAGATCTACTTTAACTTGCATGAAATTCTGCTCGCTGAGAGGACAGGAAGTGAGAATGGGCGAGAGGCGAGGCCAGAAGTAGAGAAGATAGTCCGTGTTCACTTTATTAGACGTAACTCGCATATCACGAGAGTTTGTGGGAATTGTACAGCCGGATCCCCGACGGAGTTTCAGTCAAAACGTGTGTTAGAATTTAATTATATAAACCGCGTAAAATAAGTTGACTCGTCGTCGAGGTGGTCCCATAGTTTCGTTTCGTTATAAGAAATTCAATTAATAAGTTCGCATTTTGCGTATTTCAACGTATTATACGGCGCTGTGTTTGCAACTGCGGTATATGCATCATAAATTGTATCAATTATGATGAAATAAAAGAGAGATATGTAGGTCGCGCGTTATTAAACAAGTTGGTTATTAAATATATCAACTTCGATGCGTCAATAAGTCGCAATGAGTTTTGAACCACTGTTTCGAAATCTGCATTAACTCTAAAGCCGATGAAAATTAGAGGCAAACCGTAAATAAACTCCGGCGCAACAACCGCCGGAGATGTAATAGGAATTTGCGAGTGTTACTCGCGAATGGACAATTACTTAATGTACTGATTCCCATTTAACCGCTAATCCGTTGGTCAACGGTTTATTCGTTGAGTTTAATAAATCCCTAAACTTGTAAGCTTGATAATGTAAATTGTATTCACAAAATGTAATATTAATAATATTCATTTTAAAATATGTTAATTCAATCTTGCATACCCTTCTTAAATATTATCTCGTTCAATATTTGCAATTAATACTCATTATACTGCTTTAATCTCTTGCTCTCTCATTGTTCTGCAAATCGATAGATCTGTCATGAACACCCTATCAGCTAATAGAACTGCGCAGCACTCAGCGGTTCTGGTTATCCTCAGACTTTGCAATGTGCACTTACTACAAAATTGCGGACGTGTCCCATCGGGCAGTTATCGCTGCACATACTGTGTGGAATGTGACGCTCGCCGACTCCAGTCGCCCATCGTGTCATGTTGATATCCAAATTGAGCCTGAGGGAGTCAATTAACCTTTAATTAGCAAATCAAATGCGTCACTGACTTTACGTTGTTATACTGAATCTGCTATTCAAGCAAAATCAATCTCTTCATATTTCTACAAGTATACGGCAATAAAAAGTAATGCATAATTTATAAACATTCCAACACATATTTCAATTTATTTTGTCCATCAGGATTGATTTGTGTGTTCTTTTTATCTTAGAAAAATGCAAATTATTTATCACAAATTACTAGCGATATGATATTTATAAAGAATGATATGATGAGAAATATACTTTTCTAATGCAAAATGCACGTTATCACCGTATGATTGGACAGAATATAGTAAAATCATTTTGTACAAATTGTAATAATACGAAATACAATTTGCGAAATAATTTCAATTTTGGTGAGTGTTGACAGCTGTATAAGCACGGAGTGACACTAATATCAATTTAGTAACTGGATTTACAGTAATGCGTGAGATATATAGGATAGTTAAAGATTAATGCGACAGTTCGTGCAATTCGTACGACAAATGACAAAGTTTGCGGATTCCATTTGAATTTGGAGGCCACTACTCACTCTTCCCTCCACGTGCCGATGAGAATGTAATCGAAGCGATCCTCTTTCCTTTGATATTGATAGATGTTGTAAAATCCGTAGGCGTCTCCGTCAGCATTGAATTTGATCTCCGTGTTTTGTCGACCTAAAATAAGATGGAAAGTGCTGGTTCGACATTCTAAATGCTACAGCTTATGCTAATACGATTATAGAATGTGAAGCGTTTCATCTTTTTCCAATTTCTTAGATTAAATCGGTTTTTAGTGTTGTCGCTGATGTCGATTACATAATAAACACTATTATGGGTGTCGTAACAGTTTACTTTTTTTAGTTATTAATAATAATTACATCTGACAATAATAATGAAATAAAATTAAAAAATCCAACAATAAAATTCGAGCGATATTAAAGTAGAATTGTTTTCAATTAACTTAAATTAAATTTATAAAAATATATACTATAAAGATATAGAGATATTAACGATATATTATTCGAAACATGTTATAAATTAAAAAGGCTGAAAGGTGAAAAAGAAGTAAAACCTCATGAATAAGACGGTCCAAAAGGGATAAACAGACGTTTGCCAGTGTAAGATCGAAGCGAATTTGAACGTTCCGTCTGCGGAATTTATGCCAGCTATTTCACGCGTGGTTTATTTATAGGGTAGCGCGTGAGAGGAAAGGATTTGTACGCTTCTTTTCACCCTTGTTAAGGTTTATCCTCTTTCCTTGGTTTATCGCTCCGCTCTTATCATAATAATTCGACGCAGGCAAACAGACAAGCGGATGTAGAGGATGTGTAAAAAGTGTTATTTTTGAAGATCACAATAAGAAAGAATAGCGGAACGAGAAAAAGCTCACGAGAGAAAGTGGATTGTTGTACAAGCGACAATGCCGAAAAGAAAAGGAAGATTTTGTACGCCAAGGCGGAGAAAATTATAAGCGACTATTAGGGTGAAAATCGTGAAACAAAAGCTCGGTTTATCACGATGGAGATGTAAAGAAAAAGATCACAAAAGTTGCGATAATGTAACAATATCTTCTCGCCATTATTTTCGATAAACCTGAAATGCTGGTGTTTCCTTTAGCCGAGTCTCTCCTTAGAACTTCTGTTTACTTTTATCTTAACAAAGAAAGTGAGTTTAAAATCAAGTTACAATGAAAAATATGAACAAAGAAAATAGGATCCCATAGTATAAAAAATGTAGCATTTTTTATAATGAATTGTTCTGTAATATATTTATAAAAAAAAGGAAATAATTATTATAATTAAAAAAAATAATGTGCACAAATTTTTGAGAATATTCAGGTCGTAAATGAGAAATGCAATACATATTTGAGAAGATAATATATGGAAATTTTATAGATAAATATTGGAAAAAGAGTGACACACACATCACATATACACATATGCACATATATATATACAATTATTAAGGGGAATAATTTATGAATATTTTTTGTTAACCTATTAAACTATTGTTACCATTACAATTTTCGCCGACAAAGAGACAATAAACATAATAACACGGCACGCTTAGTTCAGTGAAATTCGTTTAGAAGTTTATTCGTCGGCATATGAACAAGAGCACAACAGGGTGCGAATAGTACTGGATTGTCAAGACTAGCAAATAAGTTTGACAAAGGAAAATACGTCTACATTGTTATTCCGCGCACATAAGCGCACCAGATTTATGCTGCGCGAGCGGCTCGCCGGCGAAACGCTCAAACAAGTTCGCGATGCTTGTGCCAAGTTATCGTTATCGTGGCAGCAAAGCTAACATATCAGCCGTGGGTGGGAAATTGTGTTTCACGTGCAGTGAGTTATCATCAATGTTCGCGTTATGGTGAATCGCAATTCGAATCGCGATTAAACGTCAATCCAAACGACAGACTCGCGCCATTGAGAGCAGATGTAAATTTTCTCGCTTCTACAATAGTTCCTGATTTAGTAGTGTTAGACGAGTTGTCACGCTCCTGCCGAGAGAGATTCCATTTTTATATATTGTTAAATAAAATAGAAAAGTAATAAATAAGGAGCAATAATATAAAAAATTTTAATTGTTTCCTTTTTCATGCTTAATAAAAAAAAAACGTGCAATGCACTGTTAACAAGAAACGTAAAAGGCAAATAAATAAAACACAATAATTAAGTGTTGGTAAGAATAGTTAAGCAAAAGAATAAAAAAAAAAAAGACGGAAAAAAATAAAAAGATAATGTTAAATGAAACTTTTCCTTCCCAGTGCGGTCGTTTTTATTACCAAGCTTATCTGTGAAAATGTTGCAGGAAGAAATGAAAGTACTTGGGATGCATAGCCTTTTTCTCTCAAATGTTCAACAACCGCGAGGGTGCGATTTTCTTTGCAAAAAAAGAAATCCAGATAACGCCGAAGTTTAAGCCAGACTTTTTTCAGACGAATTTCGCTTCCAAAATCCAATTATTGAAATAGTGTATAAATATAAATTCAATTTATTGCTTTGCGGTCAAATAATGCACTTAGCGCGTATTATATTTACACATTGCATAACGCACGCGGTAAAGTAAATAATTAAGTATATCAAACAGGGAACATTCCAGTCAGTTTTACGATAACTGATATTTTTATTCCCGTTATTGCTCTATCCGCAGATTAGTTTTCCAATAGCACAAACAAAGAATTAAATCTTCGTAATGAATCGGGAAAACAGTATCGGAAAATTTGCTCCATATCGGAAAATTTGTCCAATAAGATTCGATCCAGGACCGTTTACAGAGCAAATAAACTTTATTTTAAAAATATAACTAGTAGAGAAAAGTATATTCTTGATGAAATCTATTTAAAAATTGAAGATATTTAGACCATGGTTTTATGTATCATAACAGCAGTTTCCATTTTTAAATATTTTAAAATGCATAAATGTTAGAATAAAGTTTTGACTAAATTAAACTACGAGAAATTCACTCTGCCAAATAAATGAAAAAAAAATTGTTATTTGTATATGCCAAGCTATTTGTCTTGTTTTTACATGTAAGTAATCTAATATTTCAGATTTGAATTGAAATTCTTAAAGATATTGCGCACGGATTAAGCAAGGCACAAACTTCTGTCACTGATGTACACCGGTTTTACGTGCCTTGCAGTTTATCTTTAAGATTCCACCATTTATATCGCTAATATTGATAAATGAAACTATTTTGAAATAAGATATTCTGATATAAACCCAGCGTTCCGTTAGCACACAAGTGCCTTGAGAAAGTGAACAAAGTAGTGGAAGCGCGGGATTAAAAGACGGCTGACGGTGTTGTGAAAATATCGGAAAAGCTGAGAGAAAAAAGAAAGTTCAAACGTTATGCAATATCGTTACGATAAATCTTGTCTGCTATGCGATCGGGGGGGAATGGACGATCAGGATAATCGCATTGCCATATGATAGTGCGCCGTAACGAGGGGCAGTCTTAATTGTATCACAGTCCACCAACGTGAAAGTGTTACGTGCCGTTAAATCGGGGAAAGTGTTTTAATTGCAATATCGATGAGGCGTCGAAATTCGCCGCTCTTTGACGTCACTGATAGATCGCTTCATGTACGGGATAACACAGTTGTAGTTCGATGTACGCAAAATTCTCGCAGATATAATGGATTCATTTGCTCGAGCCTCTCAATTTAACGACCCTTTCACATCCGGCACGTGAGTAACGCTAACAAATTTTTCAATTAATCAATACTGCATCACGTTGAAAAATATTGGCGAAACGCGCGAGATATTTCTACGATAATCAAATGTTTGTTCTCTACAAGTGTTATAATGAAAGATATAATTTAATTTATGTAAAATTGAAATACATATAGATTTCATAATTGCAAACTCGGGTTAAAGATATTATATTGTTAGAGGATTTTGTAACTCACCTACGAAAGTGACATTGCGAATGTGTTGGAGAAGTCGTGGGCCGTCTGGTGCCGGTTGAAGTGTTTCGCAGAGAAAATGCGGTGTGCCTAAAATATTTACGCACTCCTCCTCGATGACGTTGTGAACAGCATGCGCCATAGCGTAAACCGCATCCACTGAAAATAATTTGGAAATCTCTGGTGAAATGTAACAATTTCGACAAATACGATAAATACTACATTTATTTGATCCACGCTGGGGGAGCTAAATAAATATATTATTACATCATTCATCATAATTATAAATAATTTAAATACTTTCAGCTACTTTTGCCATTAATCTAATACTAAAAATCACTAAGCTCATTGTAAAACATGGGAAGCGACGCTATAATAAAGTAAAGAGCAAAAATCTCTCATTTACATTGGAAATTCTTGAGAAAGAAAATTACTCTCTTATATATAATAGTTATAAGCGCCTTTGTCTGTGTATAATCATCGTGCTCGTACAATTTTATTCTCAAGATACTTGATTCGCCAAGAGCTCGCGATCAAATTTAATTCGAGCCTTTGTTCAATTTATCAGGCATTTCACACAATCGTTGTATTGTTTCATTGCGATTCATCTTGCGAATCTTAGTTTGTTATACGAGCGCTGTCATCACTTATTTGCAGGATTACGGAGGATGCCGATCGGAACGCAAATTATTGCTTGCAGAAAAAAAAGCGAAAAAAAAAAACGCCTCTCGTGGCAGATAATAAGATAATTTAAAAGATTTATCCACCACCGCGCGGCGCAAACTTGATCGGAGAGTGTTTCCGATTGCTTCGCGCGCTCGACAAGACCCTGTCATTTATTTCACGTCGAAAAGTAGAACAAAAGAAAGCCAAGGGAAAAGAGAGCATGAGCGAAATCTGGAGAAAACCGCGGCGGTTGATCCTGCGCAACTTTTCACGCGCCACTGGCAGTGTTTGTTAACGCAAAAACCATAGCCGAGAAAAATTGCTTTGCTCGGTGTTCGCCGGTGTTGTTTTCCTTATTTCCGTTTGTCGTGACTTTGCTTTGCGGAAATTCGTGGAAGTTAGTTCGATTTGTCCGGTCGGAAGTGCGCAATCTAATGGATTGGGCATATAGTCAGCTGCGGTTAATTGCAAACACTAGCGAAACGTTTACGGACAGCTGATAGCGAACTGGGATTAATTGTGTGGAATTTATGTTTCTCTTCGGAATCCTCCATCGCTTATCCTAGATTTATGCATTGTGCGTGAAACAGGACCATATCGATCTAACAGTAAGAAGCCGTCACTTGCGGAAAGTGTTTTTTGCATGAAAATGGAAGACTAATTATTGATTGAAGTAAATAAAAAAAATGTCTCAACGAATAATCTTACGTGTTTGAAATATATGGCGCGTATTTGTTTTTTAAATATTGTATCGTATATTATAAAACGTAAAAAAATATTACAACTCAAAAGAACTCTAAATTGTTTAGTGTATATTATGAAGTTTATAATATACAAATACTTGGTTAATTGCATTTAATATTTATTTTTGATACGAAATCATTGTTGATATAAATTTGAATACTTTTTTATGTATTTGGTGTATTTTTTTAATCATTGTTCAAAATTTCCGAAAATTTTTTTAGATGCAATTTCATTAAACGCTTATAATTTAATTGTAACTCTTAACTAGGTCTTTCCCAAAAATCCGAAAAATTAACCCTTTTTCTAATTAAAATATTTTAATTTACACAAAAGTTTTTAAAAATGCTATACGAACATATGCCAATATTTTTTAAAATATATCAGAACACAACTCTATCTCTAAAAAGTATTAATAATTGCGATATAAACCGTGAATGTATACCGTTAATTCGCAAAGATAGTTTAAAGATATAACTGTCGGACGCTTTCAATGTAATTAACAAGCTATTGAAGAATTGAAAACGTCATAAACGAAACAAGACAATGTTAGGACAATCGCTCGGCGCAAACTGTAGATTTCATGATAAGTCGGCAAACCAAGAAAAGTGTACGATTAGAAGCGTATGGTTATTTTTTGTTTATATTTATTAATAATATTTATTATATGTTATTAAAATTTGTAGTGTACAACAAAACAAAAAACAAATTCAAAGATACTTTTTCGGAGATCCTTTATTGTAATTATTTAATGAAAATTAATCTGACAAATACTGCCAAAATGAGCGACAACGAAATAACCAGTATAATAGAAGTGGATATTCGTTAATTATGCAGTTCCGCCAATTATATCGTAAAGAGCAAATGGAATGAAACTAATGAGATACAGATGTGTATTATGAAGCAAATGAACAAGTTAATACAAAAGAGCAAAAGGGTAAGCATCTAGTAATATCTATTATTTACGCTTATAATTTCTATATTCAAATATTAACAAATTAAATTGTAACATAATAGAAGCTAACCGGATTAACGGGGCTAACGAGAATATAATTTTGATACAAATGCTTTCAAGTAATTCAGACTCAGGATAATAGAGAACTGGTTCTATTTTATTCAAGAGTATGAAAATGTAGAAGAAGATCAAACGGCAATTAATACATAATATGCAATTAACAACATATAATGATAAAATAAGATCATCAATTTCTATTAATTTTGATACGCGCAAATTAGTTTGTTATATGAATCATTAAAAATAGAAAGTTTAAATAAAAAGCAGAAAATACGCTCTAATGCCACAATTGTTAGAATTTAATTAAACTATTGTTGCAAAGGATATTAATTTCATTTTTTGCGCTTAATATTTTCTAAAAACAAGACACATTTTTCTCCTTTTTTGGTCAAGAGATTTAATTTCTTTTACCAAGGGCGGAACCGTGCGCTTTTCAAGGAGATAAAACGCGTATCTTATTAATGAAATATGAACTCAGTTAAGTTAAATGTATGGAAAGAGAGTGGTAGAAGGAAGCTTTAGAAATCATCTAAAGCTGCAGTCAGATGAAGGTATTTACTAGTTCTTCGATAGACCAGATAGTATAGTAGAGGATGTTGTCTTGTAGAATTTCAGAATACTCAAATAAAATTCTAAATATAAAATAAAAAAATTTGTTATATAATAATAGCAACTGATGCCATGATTATGGCGGTCGGGATATAGAATTCTTAAGTGTTCTGCTTTGAAAGTAAAAGTTAACCGGATCGCGCTGTGTATACATATTATATATGTAACGGAAAATGGAGTGGATAATTTATAACACGGAAGATGGGCAGCGGATAAAAGGAAATCGCGCGGTAAATAATCGATTGAGGCGCGCTGTTATCTCATCGCGTGTAAGTTTTGTCATATATTGTTGGAATTACGGTCGAACAGAAACGGCCAAGTTTTTCCCGTTTCTGTTTTGGGGCTAGAAAAATGGTCGAAGGGTGACGAAAAGTTGGAGGGCTGCCGAGAGAATGCTCATCTCCCTTTCTCTCTTCCTCCCCCCTTCCCTCCCCCGACAACTATCTCTGCACATCTTTCTCGTCCTTTCTTCCGTACTGATCATTTCTTTCGCACTTTAGGTATAAACGATGAAGTATTTCCCTTCGCGCGAGACTCTCGCGCACGTTTCGTAATTAATTAACCGCTGTGACGCGAATGAGAACAATTTAGCTACACATAATTCCTTCCTTGCAGTAATCGTAATAGATACATGATGATTTAATTATTAGATTTAATTATTAGAACGATAATAATAAATAAAAAATTTATTAAACTAGCGCAATAATTCTAGATATACTTTGTCAGCTTTAGACAATCTATAATTTCCAAAATACAAGATTAAAAAAACTATTTGTTATTTTATGTGAAATTATATTTCGTAAAAAAATGTATACTCTGTTGTTTAAAAAAAAAATATTTCTTGTATTACAAATTATATAAAATTATAAACACAATTTTGAATTCTGTCGCAAATTATAGATCGTTTAATATAAATGCCAATTTCAATATAAAATCATAAATATATTGCAGATTAAAATTTTGATAACAACTTACATTTTTCACTTTTTATTTTTAATTATTAAATAAAAAATATAATTATTAAATTAAAATTATAAATATTAAATTAAAAATATTATTAAATTAAAAAGTGAAGTAGAGTTTTTCATAAAAATTAATAATCGCAAATGTTAAAACGTATAATTTCAAATTTTTCTCGCAAAAATTTTGCATCGTTTCCACCAATAAAAGACTTGAATTCATAGTAAAATAGTGATTAATTGATCAAAATCCATCATCAAATGGATCGGGTGGAAAGTTTGCGGCAAAGTATTTTATTATTAAATTTTATTTAGTAACAATATGCAAATGCGGGATCGAGCAGTTAGCAATACGTGGGTTCGCTCTCGATTACTGCTTGCTTTTTTTTTTTAACAAATAAAAAACGCTCACCAGCACACATACAAAAGTATTTTGGAAATAATAAAGGTTCTACAAAATAATTGTTATTTAGTCTATAAGGTAGAAGAGCACGAAGGACCTCAGCAAACTTCAACATCCGCAGACTTCATGAAAACCTGGTTACTTTGCGACAAAGAAATAGAAGAATAAGAAACTCAAACCGAGAACAGTGATCACGAGGAACGAAGTGATGAAGACTTAAAATAGAAGAAATTGCAGTAAAGACATTCGGGGCCGAATGTGAGTGCAGGACGGCCGAGTGTAGGATTGGTTATGTATATGTGTGTAGTCTGGCGAGCGTATTTTGTGCGTGTGTGCTGGTAAGCATTTTTTATTTGTTATAAAAGAGCAAGGAGTAGTCGAGAGCGAGCCCGCGTGTTGCTAACTGTCCGATCTCGCATTTGCATATCGTTAAATAAAATTTAATAATAAAATTAGTTTCTACAACAATATTCCGGGCATAAATTAAAATTCTTTAAAAGACGGTGTGTCGACATAAATCAATTATTGTCATACATTGTTATAGCATAAAAATAAAATAGACAGTTAACGATGTATATATTGATAATAATAGAATAGATCTATACATTACCAACAAAAGGCACCAGGCCCTCCTGTTCGTAATCCTTGAGGACCTCTACGCCAGTGCAGCGCTTCATCTCGCTCGACGCGTTTACGCTGAAAGTGCACTTGTGATGCTGCGACCAGAATTCCCGGAACCAGATATTCCGGCAGTTCACAATCTTCCCCGGCAACGACTTATGGGGAACATTGCTCTCCGTTTGACCGCCACATTCGTCGCCCATTCTCGGCCGCAGGTTCAAATAATAGTTGTCGAAACCTACAAGGGAATCGAACCATACTTTTTACAATCGAATCGTTCAATGGCGTTCTATAACTTCGATGCATCATACTTTTCACCCCGAGAAACTTCTCGCGCCTGCAGTCGCAATAAAATTGAAATAAAAACATTTTACACGACTTTACGAGAATGTTACATTTATCGAAATAGATTTACTTTTCATATTTAAATTTTGAACTTTTTAAAGTAGATAATCTTCAATGCTTTCGATTATCGGAGTACAACTTTACAGCTTTCAACAATTCTGAGCGTGATTTTGGAGGGGAAAAAACTTGTATTTTTACTTGTATAATTATATAAAATTTAGAAAACTTTGTAAAATTTTTTATTCCTTAATTTATAATGTGGATCTATCAACTTGATGCTATAATAACAATATTTTAAATAGAAATATTATATTGTGTTTAATAATGAGCCAAATTAATTCAATTAAAATTCTATTGTTTAATTTATCTAAAACGTATACATTTAATATACTTTAATATTGTATATTATTTGAGTTATTTTAATCATTTAATTTACTTGTAACTCTTTTAGTTTTTTAACACGTCTGATCCGCTTTACCGAGTCAGAATTGAATTTCCTTGTCCGGAGTTGCTTACTGTACAACTTTGTTGCCGCTACAGCGATATCGTTCCAACTTTGGCTTGACGCTCATTAATCTCACGTGACAAGTGAGTAATATTTTCCACTTCCGATTATGTCGCATCATCCTAACTCTTGGGCTAGCATTTCCAGACCGAAGAAACGAACGTGATGGGTGGCATTTTCGTTCCGCGCTAAGTGATTAACGTACGAACGTCGAGCTGTCGTTAGCTGGACCAAATTGTCAGAAATTAAGGACTCACCAAGTTCCAAAAAAGATTAAGATCGTTGTCAAGATGTTCATTAATTTCATAAATTATTAGACTTGAAAAAACGACAGATGACCGTTTTCACGATTGCTTTAATTTTCATCAGAATCTTTTGAAGTAATATATAAACTTATAAATATTATCACGTTTAATCTATTTTTCAAGAAGGGAAAAATAAGACAATTATTAACTGATAATCTAACAAATTAATTTTCTATTATTATTATAGCATCAAGTTGATAGATCCACATTATAAATTAAGGAATAAAAAATTTTACAAAGTTTTCTAAATTTTATATAATTATACAAGTTTTTTTCTCCCAAAATCACGTTCAGAATTATTAAAAGCTGTAAAGTTGTACTCCGATCGCATTCAAATCGAAAGCATTGAAGATTATCTACTTTAAGAAGTTCAAGATTTAAATATGTAAAGTAAATCTATTTTGAATAAATTTGGTATTCTCGTAAAATCAGATAAAGTATTTTTAAAATACTTTTAAAAAACTTGAATTTCTTAAAACAATTTACCAATTTAATTTATTTCTTATCATAATTAATATTTTTTTTTGTTTTAGATGTATGTAATATTAATAAAAAAATGTTTAAGAATTAATTGGGATTGCAAAGTTTATTCTGAATAGTTTATTACAAAGACTTAATATTCATACAGGTCTTTGCCGCGAAAAACTTCGAGAGTAAAAAATTTAATTTGTCTTGTTCTGTCAAGAATGGGGTATGTTTTATTTTTAAAAAAAGAGTGTTAAAAAAGACGAAAGCAATCATTTTTACGAAATTTATTAGGTAACTTTCGCTTGAAAGATCTCTATGAAAATAGCTGTGCTTTTTACGCAAACACCTCGTGCGATATAATAATACGGGCATGTGAAAGCTTTCGCGTATAATACATTTTTCATGCACGCCGTTCTTTGATCAGGCGCGCGTTCGCTTTTATATCGGTATCCTTAAAGCGCGGATTTCGACGCGGATATTCTGAGAGCACGTGTCTTTTTCATCCGAATAGGGGGATTGAAGCGATCCGATCTTACTAGGAAAATCAGCCTTACCATTGTGTACGTCTTATTGTACGAATTTATTACGCGAGGAATTTTTCGGTAAAAATTAATCATAAGAGAAGCATATGAAAATTTCTTCACTGCATATGTTATTCTGCACAAACCGATTCTAATAAAATATCACACACTAGTCAGCACAATATTTTAAATTAGCGAAAAATAAATAAATTTTGCCATTAATTTCATCAATCGATAAAATTTCTTAATCTGTATTTATTTGCGTTAAAGCTTCCTGCGCTCAGTTGTGATAAAATTAAAGTAAAAACATTTTACTTAAGAATACAAAGTTTATTGAAATAGATTTGTTTTACGTATTTCTGAAAAACTTCTTAAAATAATTTATACAAATTTAATTTACTTTTTATCATAATTAGTTGTTCAATTTTATTAATTAATTAATTTTATCATACTTCGTGTAATAGATTACTGCGTACAGAAATGATTGATTTCATTTCTCCCTAATCTAAAATAAACTCAAGGCAAACATCCTCCCAATTAATTCGATTATGACGCACAGAATCGCATAACGAGGATTCTTTACCTGCGAGGGCGTTCCTGTAGGGCAGAATGGTGATGGCACCCTCTGCCACAAACTCCTGATCTCGAACGGGGTGAACTTTGGCGCCCCACGAATCGCTGCCCACCCACATGAAATGGCCCGTACGATTGGCCCTTACTGTTGCTTGAAGTAACTTTCTGCAATGAGATAAGCCAAATGATAAGGATGGATGAGTTATGAACAATGATGCTGATGGTGATTGCCACCATTAGCCTACTGCAAGTAGGATAGGGCTTCGCGCAATCAGTATTGTGCCATAGATTATATTTATATAGATCGTTCATGTTTTACTGAGTGACAGTTATGCAAACTTTTTTTCTTAAACAATACAAATAATGTAGTTTATTATAAATTAATAATTAAATTACTAAAAAATCAACATATTTAATTTAAGTATTAATTACAAATATATTCAATGTTAAAATTGCAAAACTGCTAATAAATGACAAATTTATATCAAATTTTTATTATGTTACGTAATAGATTAACAAATTCAAATGGAATACAATTTAATAATCTTAAGTTTTTTTTTTCATGTAAATTGCGATGGCTATACATGCTTCTAACAATTAACCAATATAAACCATTGACTTATACTACTAGCTACTAACTGCATCGAAGAAATCTCATCTGTAAATCCAGAGATTGACTTATACTACTTGACTCGCACTGCTGGACTTAAACTACTTAACAAACTTTAGAATTGACTTGTACTACTCGTAAAGACTTACTCTTTATCTCTTTGGTTTATATTACCGAAAGTGTTGAAAAAATCTTTGATTTGTATTACTAAAAAAGTAGCGGACATTAATTCATATTGTTCCAATTCTAAAATTGAGTATTTTTATATTATGTAACAAACAAACAAATTTTATCATGTGTGCGATATAAAATATATACGATAAAATACATACAATAAATATTGCTATGTACACAATTTTTGTTTTATTTTTATGTAAGTAAGTTTTTTATGTAAGTAAAGATATTAAACATGTTTTAGCAGTATAAAAAATTAATGAAAAATTTGAGGTAAAAATAGCTGAGTGCATACAGAATCTTGTTTTTTGTGTACAATAATAAAATTCTCATCTTGACGTATTATAATTTTTATATATGCGTAACAATTTTTCTAAATGCATAAAATTATCGCTACAAAGTTATAATTAAAGAAAAGGTCGTTATATTTTTTTCGATTTTTATATGCATAGACATACGGCACCAGAATTGTTCGTATCTTTCGAAAAAAACTGATAAGACCTGCTTGATCCGTGTCCGATCCAACCGAACTTAGCAGTAAGAAAATCATCGAAAAGATCCCCGTACATTACGGCATCAGCGTGAGTTCCGTAGGGAACCACGATGAGATTCAATCGCGTTAATCCGGAAAGATATCGACGAGGGGAAGCGCTGGCAGCAAGCCGCAGATCGATATCAACTTATCGGTCCATGGAAATCGAATAGCTCGGGTAATGGCTTTTCTCCGGCGTCGGGAAACCCGGTCCAGAAGTCAATTATTTGCCTCGCGAGTATCATGTCGGAAATCGCAAGCAACCGGGTGACATCGCGTCCGATGGAATCCGATGGACGAGCGGCAAGATTCTGCAACCGGTCGTTATTTCATAATCCCCATGAGTCCGGAAAAACAGCGTCGTTCGCATGTTTCCGCGTGACGTGCAATTTCTTTCCTTTTTCGAAACATTTCGCGCCGTAGCTTCCCCCCCATTGCCTTCGTCTCCGGTGTCAGAGCAATTTTCAAGCGCGTGACTATTATGCAAAAGTTATATACAATACGTGACGCGATGTCGCGGTGTCCGTTCACTGATTCGCATATTAGTTTCCTCGATTTTCTTCGGCTTTTGAGAAGAAAGTGCAACTTCACTTCTTTTTTTAAGTATAAATAAAATATTAATTAACTTACTCTTTAGATTTATATATAAAAAAAAGAAAAATTTCGCTAATCTTAAATTATTGTGAGAAATGCAAATTACATATTGTTGGAAATAACATGAACGTACACGTTGCTTCATCAGAGTGCTAATTGTAATTACACAATGTTAAATCTTAATGCGGCAAGTTGGGACAAAAAAACAAATGTGCGTAATAAAACAATTCAAATTAGCAGTTTTTTAGGCTCCATTCATATCTCAAACTTGACGTGGAAAATGGCTGCGATTCTGAATTTTGTTTATCTTATATGAAAATCACATGCGATATTAGCTTGCGCTGAGAATGAAATCTACGCGCTAAATTTATGATATGAATGCGGACCTTAGTCTGCACAATTAAGCTGTTATGTATAGTACTGCTGAGAGCTAGATTTGGTTGATTTAATGCTATAAGGCTGGTTAGGTAGCCGGCAATGTTTCATGGCTTAATTACAACTTCTCCAAAATTGCTTGGGGAAAAATTCTTCATGTAGACAGTATTTCAACGTATTACACGGAGTGAAAAGATTGTGCTTTATGCTCAATCTCATTGAGACTTATTTTCGTTTCAAGCGTGAAGCAGCCAATTGAAGCAGAACGATATTAAAACATTTAATCTTTTATATATATATATGTAGTTAATCAAGAAGAGTTATTTAAATATTTTATGACTCATAGATAAAAATAATGAAACATTATCCGTACAGTTGGTAAAAATAGGATTAATTAAAGCCGCACTCGGATTTCTTTCTGATTAAAGTGCTAGACTGATCCTAAGCCGCGTGTCGTATTTTTCGCGAACATTACATGCCGGTTTTACGCGGAAATATTTAAATTCTTAATTTAAATCGCGCCGCAGCTTTCTTTTTCTCTCTCTCCGATGTTTCCACTTTCTTCATCTCTATATACTGTGTCGCACGTAAACCTCTTTCCCGCACTTGCATCCCGATTCCGCCTAAGAAGATTAGCCGTTGGAAAAAGTAACCAAAAATCCCTGTTAACTAGATACAGAAAATAACGTCGTGTTCGAAATGGCTCAACTGAAGTCTAATCAAACAACTTTCTCGCGTTGCAAGAAATCGAAATGCGACCGTGCGAAAACTTTTCTAACCCGACGCGCGATTCAATCAACGTCTCCGTCCGGCTATACGTTGCTTGATTTATACTGCTATTTTTACACACAGGAAATTCAATATCTTTGAACAGCAGCAATCAACGCCACTTTGTAGCTTTCTAAGGAAGAAATGCTCTTTCTTAGATATAAATATAGATATATATTATTTGAACGATTTGAGAGGTTACGATAAACTATTAGCCCGTGTGGCAAACATCTTCTCAATAATTAAGTGGTATCTCAAATTTTATTTAAATAATGTTTATGATAAATCTATGGATGCTTCATTATCTACATTTAGATGTGCACAATGTGCAAATATTTATCCTTTACACGCCAGTGGATATTTTATTTTTAGAGTAACAGCAACTTTGTATTTATGCTTTAATGTTGCTTCTCGAACAACATCGTTCGCTTCCACAGTATTGGAGTAACTCATGAAAGTTGACGACACGTTATAGAATAAAGCGAAGTGCAAACGTATGGGGACGATCGAACGATCGATCTTATCATGATATATCGGGGTCATGGATTCCGATCGCTACCAGGAATGTAACTACCCACTTCGCCGAGGGAGGGGAGGCCAAAGGATAAAGGAAGGAAGTGAGGAGGTTGTGCACAAGCGAGCCTCCTCTCGGCTGAAAGTTTGACCAGTTTCGATTGCGGATTGCAGGAAGCGTAAGTCGAGATAGTATCGACAATAAATCGAGAACAACTGCGGAGATACTTCTCGGAACTACGTCCGAAATTTTCAGAAAAGCGCGCCGCACATAGCACAAACTCGAATGGACGTAATTCGCTCGCGAAATTATTTTACGAGTATTTTCTTCGAGAAATGGATCGTTGGATGGTTTACGCGTTGCAGACCTGAGTAAACAACCACTTTCTTTCGCGAAATAAATTGCCAACTAGACAGAAAATTAGTGGGTAAAATGAAAGACAACAATCATCGCATGATCCGCATACAGGCTTTGATCTCGGATATGATTTTTTTCTTTCTCACAAGTTTCTAATATTTGACAATGAGTATATTATGTTTAAATACACAATTTCAAGCTTTGTAAAATTTCAAAATAAGATTTTCAACAAAAATATTTTTTAATAAAAAATAAAATTTTAGAATATAAAGTTTGTTCATCGTTAATATTAGAAATGTGAAAAAAGTGATAATGACAAAATCTAAAATTTTCAGCAAACAGATATTTGAATTGTTTAAGAATCTATCTACTATAAAAATAAATGCAATTTTATCATAAAATATTAAAATTTGAAAATATACAAGATGAATAGTATCATAATAAAAATTGATTCAAGTTTATTGATTGCTAAATACTTAGAGAAAGTAAACAACTGCTGATATTTTTGCTGATTCGCACGTTTGACGAAGAAATAAAATTCCAATAAAATTCTTTAAGGAAAAAGAATGAAATCGTGTCTAACAATAGAACTCCCTTCTGGTTTACGTCTTTTTTTTCGAATGTCACCTATGACCCCAATTAAAAGACCATTCTTTCATCGAGCCAAGTTACCGTAATAGAAAAAAACCTTTAAAGAGTAAACGACGTTCTCTATTAACGTACGTATAGTTAGGAATAACGCGGTCCACGTGGGAAAACATTTCCTAGGTTTTTCCGAGACAAGTATCACCTCCCAGGATTCTGGCAGTTCGCCAAAAATTCCGTTGCGGAAGTGCCGTCGGCCGATGGCGCGACTCCAAGATATGCATGCTAGGTGGTTGTTCAATAATGTATCGTTTCCCCTCGAATGCGCAATAAAGTCCCGCTTTAAATAGACAACCGAGCGCTTCTTTCGCGAAAGGAAAAACTTTGTTCGATACATCAACTGGCTCGAAAGCGTGACAGAAAGAAGAGCAAGAGAAAGAGACAGAGCAGAGAGAGAGATATTTCTCGTGCGTTGGTGCTACCCGGAAGTCTTCCCCCCCTCACATCGTGGGGTGCATCCGGTGGGTGAACGGAGTTCTGATCGATTAGAACAAATTTTCGCTCGAGTAATACGATGCACATGTGTGACGTGCCACGTGTCGCCAAGTGAACTTGGTCTGGATGCTAATATGTCAAATAAATGCCATATGTGCTGGTATAAACTATCTTCGCTTAAATATTTATGAAATTATCCATGCTTTATTCTAAAAAAACAGAATAAAAATAGATTGATTAAGAAAATGATAATTGTAAAAAAATTTGAAAACTTATTAAGTTGTGCAAGATTTGAGTAATAAATTAATTTTGTCAATCTTTTTAATAAAAAATAGTTGCGCAAAAAAATTCATATATACGCAGAAGTATAGGTTAAAAATGTGCTTTTTTCAAATACAAAAACTAAATCTAAGACTCATCGTCAGTTATATATTTTTGTTCATAATTCCAGTCAAGTGTATTACATTTCTTCAAATAAAACAATAATTAGCAATGGGAAAAATTTGCGAGATTTAACATAAACGTTGTTAGTAAAAAATAAATTTTTCCAAGAAAATTTCATGCTTTTCTCGAATCTCTGAAATTCAACTTTAGATTGGTAGGAAGAGTAAAAAGATGATAAGAAAAATGCGGTGAACCTGATATGAGACATACTAGATGCTAAGATACGTCTTATGTAAAGCAATCACACACCATTCCTTCTAGTTTTAAAAAAATATTTTTCCGTTTCATATTATATTCATATTATATAAAAAGAAAAAATAAAGAAAAATAAAAAGCATAAGAAAGAGATGAGAAAATTGACACTGAAAGAATTTTTATGAAAGTTTACAATGCCGTAGATAAATTATAATTCTTCACGTACAGCTGCTTACTAATCATGAGTCGTCTATGTTCTATAGCTCTCGGCAAGTTTGCGAACAGAGGAATCTCGGCATTTAGTATTAATCGGAAGTTTCACACAGAGCGAAATCCCTGGGCGCGACGCGAACCAGATTGAAATATGTCGTCTTCGAGCCAACATGCAGAACACGTGTAAGATGCGATTATCCGTGGCACGGTGGGTCGTCTCGGGCCACGCAAATGGAGAGCAACCGTCGAGAAAGGCCATACATCACGATTTCATCGGACTTACGTCACAGCGCAGGAAGAGCACGTCGGCGAACATTTCGCGAATCGTTGCTGAAGCGGTTAAGCTTATTCGTTTGCAAGTCGCATGCACCTCCTTGCGCTTCGTTCACATTTACGTCACTCGCGAAGCCGCGAAAAAGAAGAGTTTGCAGAGCAGTTTCGTGCAGCATTGACGTTTACGAAAGAGAACGATAAAATAAAAGGGGAAAGGAAGGGTGTCTCATACTTTATGAGAAAGAAAATGCTATGCAAAGTAGGTAATATTGTTAAAATATTGATCTCTAAAGAAAGTAAGGTAAAAGAAAAACATACGTCGTTCTCAGTTCTCGTCTTAGTTGAGTTTAATACTCAGTTTGAGTATCAAAAGTTCAGGACATAGTTAAACATTTTTTTGACTTTAATAAATTATAGCAGTCGAAAAATGCAGCTTTCTGAGAAATAGCTAAAAAATATTTTCTTGTATTATCTATATAATTTTATAAATTTCTCCTTGAAGACTTGCTATAAACCAACGCTTTATTGAACTGGTTCTGTCCTCAGGGGATCGAGAGTACATGTATTTAGGAGACACACGAGAAATCTAGTAGCCGAGTATCTCTATATGGTTACTAGACCCTGTACGACCCACTAGAGTTTCAAGCACTGCCTGTTAAAATGTCGAGATGCTGCTTGATATGCGAATATATATATATCTACTTGCTATGTTTTGTGTACAGAGTGTGATATAAAATTCTAACATTTATATTGCCAATCATTAAAACATACTATTTTAACAAGGTCTCTAAATTTTAATAAAAATAATTACTTCAATATGATTTAAGTTATTTTGACCAATTAAAAATATATATAAATAAGAAAACCAAAATATTATAACTGTAACAATAAAGCATGATGATAGCGATATCATTTTCGAGCAAAACTTTTCAGGAACAGCAAAGAGATAATTTTTTTCGTGCGTATTAAGAAATAAAAAACGATGATAATTTTATACAAATTTTCTAATATTTATCGATATTAAAATAGAAATCTCTAGAAATATATAGAAGCGTAATGTCATTATTTTCTTGTCTGATTTGCATTTCGCTTCACTTCTTTATGAAAATTAGTTTTCTTTACTAGTCTCTATGTCAACTGCAAGAGTTTGGTATGTTTTTCTTGTATATCGCACAATCAGCAAGACATATCCATTATTTCGCTGTTATCGACGCTCGTGAGAAATGCATTCCTGTAGCTGTCGGTTGCAGCTGAATGGCATTTAATTCAGCGCTCATTTCTTCACGTTCAAAGTGTCCTATGGGAGTGCATGATTAATATCAGACTGCTCTGGATTTATTTCTTTTTACAGAGAGGAAAATGCGCACGCGTTGCGGTCGCCTCAAAGCGTAAAGCTGTGACGAGACACCGAGTTCTCGTCTAGATATTAAAAAATATCAGAAAATTTCGCGAGACAGTTGTCGCGTGAAGAGAACTCGGAAATGTCTCGCGGAGATTAATAACAGCGCCGAGATTGGAAGAAGAAAAAATGCTATGATGTCTTTAAATAAAAGTCGGTGTAGACATAAAATGAGGGTTTGCTGCATTCAGAATAAACAATCTTTTTCAGACATGAGAATTCATTAAATTTTTGTTAGAACAATTATAATGCAAATAGCTATCAGATAAATAAAAAATAAGTATGTAATATTAATATAATAATAAGAATTAACTGTAACTAAGCAGAATAAATTAAAAAAAATTTTGATCGATAATAATAAAGATTATTAATTGCAAAATTTTTGGATTCTCTTAAAAATGAGAAAAAATTTCTTTTTTATGTCAAATTGTAGTATAAAGTACACATTTGGAGTATTTTAAGTCATCATATGTATATTAATTAATATCACTTTTCAGATGACGAGCGGTCGAAAAAGTCTGGTAATGGACGTCGCGTAATACGATTATCTGTGATCGATTAGAAATCGAAACGAGAGAGCGGAGTTGTTATCACCTCGCCGCGGGAAGAACTCGTTAACGCGCTAATCCTGCATTTTTTCGTTCCCGCTGGGAAAGAACGATTACGTCGTTTCTATGCGCTTTAAAGTTCAAAAGCATACAATGTGCGATCTGTATATTAGTATCATCGTAATTGGTTGGCTCTAAGAGCAAACAAATGCAGATATTCAACAATTTTATAAAAATAAAATTTTTAGTGTAAGATATATTTAAAAAATATATATATTCTCTATTTAAAAATTTTTTAAACATTTCGATTTTCAATTAGCAAGAATTAGCAAAAATTAGATATTAGATCAAATATTAAACTCAATTTTTGAAATAAATCTCTTTGCCGCACATTAAATCTCAAGTTATAATTTTATTAAAATCAATATCTTAAGAAATTAAATAAAAATAAAGCTTTTTTCTGTTTATTTGTACCACTAAAGCTCTTTATTCGAAAATCATTAAACCTTTTATTACCAATAACTCCAAAGCTACTAGTGCTTTGCCAGAAGCATTAAATTAGGTTTATGATCGACACGATGTCGTAACTTACGTTTATGGACGTAAAGTGAAACTATATCGAGCGATAGGTTGCAAGGTTCTGGAGAATTTCCAAATTTTATTACAATAGTCGCATATATAATGTTTAAGACATGCAAGGAAAGTTTAATAATTCCAATATATGGCTGTATTATGTATAGTATGTGGCAAAGCCCCGAGATGAGAATATAGCATCAAAAAGTTTGCATTTCTGGAAAATTGCATCGATAATTCATATCTATTATTTTTATTGTTCCTTTTATTGTTTGTTTAAATGCTCTGTTTAGAGTAAATATATAGTACATTCTTCAATTGCGTTTTCCGAATTCTTTTAAAATATAAAAAAAGTTTGTTTTAAATAACACAAGCAATAAATTTGACCTATTGGTTCCCATTTCCAAATGTTACATAACTTTATACATACATTTCATTTAATTAAACTTGTTTTCCATTTTAGAAATTTGACGTAAGCAAATAAAATTGAATTTTAAATGTGTTTTAGTTCAAATTTAATTACTACTACAAAATTTCTGCAAAAGTACATAGCTATTTTGCAATTTATATGAAAGCAAATATATTGTACATGTACTGTTCATATCTATTATTTTTATTGTTCCTTTCTGTTTGGTGTTTATTAAGAGAAAGCAACATTCAACGTAGTTAGAATAACTCTCTTTGTGGTAGAACGCAAACTCGAATGCGAAACTAATAAAGCTTCCGCAACACGCAATTATTTAGCCGGAATAATGAGATAAGAGTGAAAAAGGTTTTCGATGCGTGATATTAACAGGTTCTGTACTTTTTTTGCGCTTCCTCTCTTTAGCCGGCTATTGTTGAAGCAACTGAATCGAGCAGTTCGGTTGTTCCAATAAAAATACGCGACGCAAAAAGATCCGATCGCGCAGTCACGCTGGGACAAATCGCTATGTTTAGTTTTCGACTCTTCGAGGCACCGTTTCTCTCGCGTTTTGCTCGCTATCCAATATTTGCTCGGCATTGCAAGTCGTTTGGTATCGTCGAGAGCTTGGTCACCTTCGACGACCATTTTCGACATCGCGAGAAACTTTCAAATAACACTCTATGTTAAAGTACATCCTACGATCAAACAGAGCTCCCGGAAGAACGATGGCTTTTCGAAAATAAACTGCAATGCCAAGTTGCGTTTTAGCAAAAACAGAAAAATATTGAAATTCAGTTAAATTCACTTCAGTCAAATTTACTTTATAGATGGTGGGCTTAATAAATTGCCGTGCGAAACTTTAATAAGTAGGAATAAAAATAATATATATATATATATGCAATTTCACTCTTACAATTATTAAATTATTTTTTAAATTATAATATTCAAATAATTTTGCAAACGTGAAGCTCTTTAAATAAAATTTTTTTACAGTTTTCCTCTTTACGATTACAGAAAAAAGGATTATGATAAAGTAGTTGGATTTTAATATTTTTCCAAATTGCATTAAGTACTTACTCTCGGATTCTTTTGTTCCTCGGAATGAGGAGAACTGATAGGACTGATATCATTGTTCCGCTTAACGACGCAATTATCCGAATATAAATAGCGTACTGACGATCAAAAGATGAAAAAGCTGAGTTGGACATTGCAATAATGCAAAAACGCTATGACTTTTTATAATGAAATTTTGTAATGACATTGCAGAAACGCTGAAGCGTCCCTTTCTCTCTAACCCCTCCTCTCTAACATCCTGCTCCCTCTCTCTCTCTCTTTCTCCATAATACAATTTTGCGATGAAAATGCTATCGCATGGAATACGATATCTTTACGTAATATCGCATATTGTGATAATTACGCTCATCGTTGGATCGTTCAATAATTGATTAAAATAAATTTTCAACCTGCGTCTGTTGAGCACACTGAAGCGCGCGTAATTATCATCACAATTAGCAATTGTACGTTACTTCAGCCCGGTCTCCCTTCTATAATGAATGATTTTCCATTGGGATTTGACTGAAAGCTCGTAAGGGATTTCGAGTGAAATGTGATGCGCGCACATGTGCGTGAATATCAGCCATTGTGTCGCAACATCGCTATTGTTAGTTGTTAAGTGATTAATAATGCGATTCTTCATTGATCTCGTGCTCGACGACCAATTTCGGTAAAACTCGACAGTTTTATTTCCACCATGTTCCAATAATACATTAATTGCAAGAAAATAAAACTTGTAGAGTAGATTTTAGTAAAGGATTAAACAATATTCATTTAATTTGTATAATAACAAGCACACATCTCGAATGGTTAATCCGTTTAATTTAGTAAATATATGGATTTATTTTAAAATATTAACAGTCTCTCACGTATCAGAAAATTAGCTGTCATGGGAAATCATTGATTGCGTTTATAATGGCTCGAAGCTTGCAACACGAGAACTTTACAAGGCCAATTTAAAAAGCAAATGTAACTAAGAATTATCAAATAACAGTCAAATTAATATTATCAAATCCTTTATTCGTATAAATTTTATTATAAGATTAAAAAAATTATCAAATAACAGTCAAATTAATATTATCAAATCCTTTATTCGTATAAATTTTATTATAAGATTAAAAAGAAAAAAAAAACAGGGCGAAAAAACAAGCGAAAACCTGTTTTTAAATAGCGACGTGTTTTATTTGCAGCCTTTAGGCAAAAATCATCAGCGAGAAATATAAAAAAAAAGCCAAATATTGTTTTCATGTTTATTATCGCTCAATATACACACGAGCTATTTTAGTGACGGCGTGTTTTTTTATCGAATTGCAGAACCGGAATTTCGAATTACAAGCGCGAGCGAATCGGCGTACGTTCGTCTTTGTTCGTGCTTTGCCCGTCTCTAAAAGCCAGGGAATATCGACTACGTAGAGGGCGAGATTAATCGCCGGGTCTGTTATCTCGTACGCTCGGTTACGCTTCGTCACTGAAACGCACGTCGGTTTCAAAAATCCGGTGCTTCATTCTGCGGACACGTAGGTCAAAGTAACAAAAACATTATCCCTCGAAAATAAACTCAGTTTGGAGTGGGAAACATTATGGAAGAATAAAAATCCACGACATGATAATAAAATGTGGAAAGGATATTTGAATTGCTTTTATAAAAAATATCCTTCTCATTCGTGCGGTATATTGTACGGAGAATTGTACGCAATTATTCACGCTTACGAGGAAAATTTCTTCCGCATAACTCAGAACTCTAGAATTTTCTTCCATTTCGTTTCGTTAATCATCCGTTCGCGTAATTCTATTTGCGTTGATTATGCAAAAGACAAGTAAGATCATTTGACGTAGCTCGCTTTGTCGTTATCGCGACAATTAACGGCCATAATTAGCTTAGAATTAATTAGAACAAACACAAACGCGATAAGCGCACATGCACTCGAGTGGTCTGTTCCTAATTGCGGGCATTGACTTCCAGATTCGATATTGTTTCTAATGATATCATGTTGAACCTTAGAATGTCCGCAATATCTCTCGCAATTATATCTCTCATATTATATTCGTCAATATCGTTATGTGCTAAATTTCGATTTAAGAATTTAGAAAAAATTTTATTTCTTAAATGATGTCGCACACACATCAATGTTAAATTAATGATAAAATAATGTTAATGATAAAAAAATGCTATAAATAAACATTCTGAACTGTAATATATTAATTTTTTTGTCTCATTGCTTTTATGCAAAATAAACCAAATTGTATATTAAATTTATATGCAAATAATTCATTTCACTTGTTGCATTTTCTAAGATATGTGTTTCAAAAATTGTATACATTAAATATATTTTTGTACGCTTTTTGAATTCCGCCGAGCATTGCAAGAGAATATTACGTAATTTAGAAAGCTTATATAAAACTATATATTGTTCTCATATTTGAGAACGTTTCGAATCCCTATAGGACGAACATAGTAGAAGTAGTAATAGAAGTAAAAAAAAAAAAAACATTTTCCTCGCAGTCCGGTAATTCCATTTTTCTGCTCTGTGTGCAGAAAAAGAAAATAAATAACGTGCACGAATCGTATTTTTCGTGCTAGACGGATTTCAACAATCGTGCTTTTTGCAACCTTTTCTGTTCGTACCGTATTTTACGTAATAGTGGGTGCATTTAAATGCAACAAAGAGGCGCAATCCTACCTTATGTTATCTTCGTCGACGAATATTATGACCCCTCTAGCGTTGTGCTTCGAGCTTAGACGTTCGATTATTCTGTCGAAGTCCTCGGTCTTGGCGTTCCTCAGAATCTTCTCGCTAACTGCGACGCAGATGTTGTATTCCGCCGAAAGGGCAACGAAGCTAGCGATGCCCTGAAAATAGAATCCCAGCCACAAATAAATTGCCTGTAACATACAACAAGGACTCGAGTTCTGGTGATAACGGGCGAATCTTGTCTTCTTGGTAAACAATTGGAATGTAGGGAAGAATACAAAGCTTCCGAGCGCATCTACCGACTCATATTTACATACTCATTTATCGTTGGCGATAAATCCGGGGAAATTTGCATGAGAAATCGTGGCCATTAAGTAGCAGGCTGTTATTCGGGGTGCTCAAAGAAAATGTACGACAGCAGCAAGTCCGCGCTCTCCCAGCAAGTTGAAATGGAGTCTTCCATATTTTGACAACAAAAGCTTCTTCTACAATATATGTTTAGAAATATCTCTCATATTTTATGCTTAATGACTCGAATCTCTAATTAAATTTCAGATAATCAAATAATTAAATCTAGAATCAAATCTGAGACAATATTGATTTTCAAGATTACAAGTATCTCCATTAAATTTCATAGAATTTGACATTGAGTCGCAGATAATTTTGAAATAAATAAAAAATAATTAAATTCGATATTATCGTACGAGATGTAAAGCCAAAATAAAGTTCAAAGATGATATTAGGAACATGCAAGATTTATAAATATCTATTCATACAATCGTCCGAAATGACCTTCGACTCAACGTACGCCAGGATAAACTGCCTGTCTCGCGCGCTTTCGCCCTAAACCGTATACACGGTCTACATGGTAAATAGATACATCGATACGACTCGTCTATCTTCGCGATAGCACCCGGTTCGTGATATATTTCTACGTATATGTGGGAAACCGGATGGAAAGAAAAGACGACCAAAGAAAGACGCAGAATGCACCGAGTTGCCACCGCAGGTGTTATCGGCATGTTGCACAGCGCAATAAAAATCAGCGTGATCTATCACGGTGCATGCCATGATGAAAATGTGTACCTTCGTAGATTCTAATATATTGTAATAATTATATGCCGCAGCGACTCGCGCGTGATTTCCGCGATTTTATGTCATCCGAATTAAAATGTTTACCGATAATAAACTCTGAGTTCTATCTACAAGTGCGATTGATTATAATCTGAATTATCGTTACTTTGTTTATTATCGGGATCATTGCAATATAAATTCTTCTATATAAAATTTCCAGAAATGTTACACTTCGTCTTCATGATAATTTTTTTTCCTTCTTTCGATATATCACTTTTTTCATAAATCAATACAAATATAATTATGTGCTTCTGCATTATATTGAATTTTTTAAAATAAAAATATTTAGAAAAACAGTTTTTCATTATAGATTTTGATCAAACCCTTAATTTTTGTTTAAAAATCTCAGATTTATATTTTAACAGTTTAGTTTTAAAGCAATATTTATTTTCTCAATACATTTATATGGTTCATTGAATTTTTCGACTAGCACTGTTCGACGTAATTACAACAAATAAGGCCAAGAAAGCTTTTATTTCTTTGACAACACCCGGAACTAATTTTCTGTAGGATTAGGATTCTTCTTTATTGTCTATTGTCAGAGCGACTCTAGGTAAGAAAGCGGAAATTGGTAAGACTGCCCAACACCAGTGTGGAATAAAAGCTCACAATTCTATTAAAGGGCACTTCAAATTACACAATGAATATTGTTCCGCTCTTCATTAACGCATCTCATGCTGAGTTCATAAAAACTTCTTAAATGTTAAATGGTTTAAAGCTTAAAAACTAGTAACGTTTTAAAATTTCTTTTTGAAAAATAAAACAAATTTCAAGTTTTGTCGCAGAGTATAACTCTAGAGATAAAATGTTTACCTCAGTGCGTGAAGTCCGAAAATAAAAACTAACTACAAAGCAAACAGATGCAATCAACTTTTTTATGAACTGGAAACAGTTAACTTTGAAGTTGGAAAAGTTAAATTTCACTTTTGCACTCAGCCCTTAATTTGTACTGACAATGAGAATGTAAATGCGCAGGAGGGAATAAAAGTTTCGAAAATAGGATTGCAAAGAAGCAAAGAAAATTAAACAAAAAAAAATTGCGAAAAGAAAATTAAAATATCGATAGTTAGACGCAATCTGAGGCTTTGTGGGTTCGATTGGTGTGCTATAAAAAAACGGACAGTGACAAAAAGAGAAAGAAACGGACAAATGACATAGTTATCTGGGAAATAATGAGTATTGTTACGACAAAAAGATGTTGCCTTATCGAGCGATTTACTTAACGAAGCTCACTTCCTTCAACAATTGGTCGTGCTTGACCTCATTCTATTTCATTTCTGCATCATTCCGATCTTTTTGTAGACCTCTCCATCTATTACAGGACTCATTATGCGTATTTGCGTCTGGGGACAATTTTCAAATCTTAATAGTCTAAAACTCTTTTCAATAAAATTCAATGGTAGTTTTTTTTAAGTATACGGTTTCGGCTTTAATGTCTTGTTAACGGCAGAACGAATTTAAATAGTTGAAAATAAAAAAATGCAATTGTCATGAGAAAATTCTTTGCACAGTTTCTTTGGGCTTTGGGTTTGTTCACAATGCGTTTTTCGTTCCACAATTCGCGATAAATAATCTGGACACATTATCCTGTGTCATTATAAGAATATTAACAAAGCCACATTCGTATAATCGCTTTAAGCGAGTTTATGCCCGTTGAAATATGCATCGCATTTGCAACAGCCACAATTATACTGCGCGCCCAGCATTTAGCGAAGGAAGTGCCTCATAAATTTCGTTAAAAACCAAAGGAAGCGCAGGCGTTCCATTATCCTCTTGTGCACTATCCTGGTAAGATCAGACTTTGTAAAGGTGCATTTTTTAAATCTATCTCCGAGAACACCGACTACATCTTTCGTTATTATTCATTTCGAGTGTTTGTTATTTATTTTACCATAAGATGAATTTGCTTCGTGTATTTTTATAACTGATACAATTATAGATCTCAAGATTGAAATATTTTTCTTTGTCAAAAATTTGTTTCATTTCATAGCTATTTGATAACTTTATAATCTGAACGAATTTGTTTAAATAGCATTTCTTCTTAATATTTTAATAAAAACTGCCGTTTTTAATGCACTTAAAAACGAGATTGACAGTAAGCTAATTCATGTGAGATAATCATAAAATCATTGTGATACCTGCTGGGGATTAATTAGACTGATCACTGGCACTGGTTTAATTACTTGGAACGCGATTACTGCCAGTCCTTTCGAGAGAACGCGTACAGCCAGTATAATTCACGACGTCGGCAAATTTGCACGTTCCAAGACGTAGAACACACTATTGTCATGGACATAATTGTCGGAAGGCAGCCATTCCGTTAGTATTCGGCTATAAAATCGTGCTTCGATGTTCGCGGTGAATATGAAAAATTCTTGCGCGGCATTCCTCAAACGTATAAGAAAAATTATGGGTATTACCAGTCGAGTTATTGCACCCGTTGAATTATTATACCTACTCGTCTTTTCTGTAATTACACGTAATAATACAGAACGATATTGGACTTTTCATATTGAAAGTGTTGTATTCAGACTTGTAATTAATGGATAGACGACTAACAAATGGATTAAAATAAATGGGAAAATTTAACGATAATGAAATAACAATCGCTCAATAATGAATATTCTTGGTGATGCTAAATATCAAGTCGATCGTTACTGCGCTAGTTGTGATATTAAAAAATCCGAGCTTTTAGAAAAAAAAAATGATAAGATTTTTATTGCGTTAAATATTTTATACGGTTGCATATACTTTGTAATTTCTTCCGTATGCAAAAGTTCGCGATTAAAAAGCGAAAAATTCAAGAAGCGTGGAATCAGAAAGGTTTGTTTTCCACAATTTTTGTAAGATTGGACTGCTCTGGTAATCTCTTCGCGCGGAATTCCCCGTCGCATACTAATCGCCTAATTTAAACAGCGGATGGCGCCTTAACATCGAGTTTTCTTGCTTGATTGCGCAATTAGTTTCATCTTCGCTTGTTAACGCGGTCGCACACAACGATTTCATATCGTAATTACTATCGTTATAATAACTATTATTTAACATTAGCATTAACATGATCATGCAATACGATCTAACGAGATGACGCAAGCAAGTATTAATACCACCATATTGTACTGTATTAATACATATATTACGTAAATATTTTATTTTTACTAATTTCTCGACTCAATTACAATGTTAAATATTAACAGTGTAAAAAAAGTTGAACAGATCACATGTTAATATAATATAAAAATAATTTCGTAATAATTGAAAATTCTGAACTCTGGCGCTTTAATTTATAATTATATAATATAGTAAGCGTATACCGTCATTAAAAAGACAGAAACGCATTTTTATTTTACATACCGTGCAAATTAGATTTATTCATCACTATTAATTTGATCTCTCATATATTACGAGCAATAATTATAAAAGAATTTAATACGTTCCAATATAAAACAATTTTAAATCAGATATCTGTTTTGCTGCAAAAGTCGATATTTGTAAACTAATTAAGATTTTATGTTATTTATAATTATATTATATAACAAAATATATCCCTTTCGTTAAACATTTTTATAAAATATTATTATTATAGTATTTAAAAAAAAATATTTTTATAACAATTTCAAAGAAAAAAACCGTGTTGTAAAAACATTTTTTCAAAAAAAAAAATATCATTCTATTATTATCAAACATAGAAGCATGTAATTCATTAAATACAACCGAGTAATAATTATTTTCAAATTTAATGTATAACGTGTTGACTTTTTCAATTTTACAAGTGTAGCACTCACTTTTTCGCCGTATTCGCCTTCCACAGCAACCGTAGAAACATATTTCCATCCCAGTAGATGGATCACCTCAACGATCGCTTGCGCTTGAAAATTGTCTGGCGGTACCACCCGGCTGAAATACTCGAACCGGCTCTTGTCCGAGAGCTCTGTACTGGTGGATGCGTAACTCACTTGCGGTATCTGCAATCAGGATAGCCATGCAGTTAGAGAAGCTGGAAATTATCGCTGTTTTTATTCGAAAAATAAATTTCTTTTATTTAAAAAAAAAATTTTTTTTATTTGAAAAATAAATAACCCCAAAAACGCTGGAAACACATATACCGAAAGAAAGAGAGTTTCACGTAATATTAACACATAAATTTTTCATGAAATAACATCTATCGCGATGCGTACAAAAATGTCGTTTACGAAAGAAAGAAGATACAAAATGTAATTGATATGATATGGGATGAAACTACCGCTCCGTCCGTTCGACAACTACATACTTACTGACTCCCGGAGCAGTGATAGTAGAAATAAGACGCGGAAGCACATCGAGAACCGCGTCTTATTTGTACCATCACTGTTCCGGAGTTACTTATCTTTCTTATATTACTTCGTACTTCCACCACTCGCGGGGATTGGAATTTTTCAGTCACAGAATCAAAACATGACGTCGTACACATTCCAGCTTAGTTATAATTCTTCAAACTTTATTATTGGTCAAAATTACAATGCCAAGTACAATACGCGAACAAGAAGAGAAAGAGAGAGAGGAAAGGAAAAACAAAACAACAATTTATCTATGAACAATTTTCTCCATAAAAAATCTACTTTGCCAATGTAGTAAATATAAATAAAAGTATAACGACAAATCATTATAATATAAAGATGTATAGTAATAATAAATAAATGACAAAATAATGAAGGGGATATCGAGTTGACGCCAGATATAAATAAATCAAAAATCTTCTTTATCGTGTCTTCCTAAACAATTGATATTGCAAACAAGACAAATCATTACAGTTTTTCCAAAATTATTTTCACTGTAGAAGAGAGGGCCAAAGTAAAAGTGACATATAGGTCTAAAGTGACATATTCCCATTTTTCAAAAATTAAAAATTGCACTTTCAAAACTAATACATATAAACCCGATGATTTATTTAGTTAGTGAACTTATTAAAAACCCACAGTTTTCGTATACTCTTTGCTTGTTTATACGTTAAAGCTTCGAGTTCTTGAAGTTTGAAAGTTTTGTTTTTATAATTTTTTTTGAGTAACTTGCATAGTTTAAATAGTGATAAATATCTTTTTTGGTAATATCAGGTTATTTTATACACATGCTTTCTAAAAGTGTTCTATTTTTATTTTTATCTTTATTGCATCTCTCACGATAATTTAAAAAAGATTTAATTAGAGTATGACGCACACGCACGCACACACACACAAGCTGACATGCTCTTGTATATATATAATCCGCGTTCGATAACTTTAATATAATGCCTTATATTACCAAAAAAAAATTTTTAGCGTTATAAATAGAAAATTAAAAGAAAAGAATAGCAAACGGTTTTATAATAATAAAAATATTACCGGAGTAAAAAAGACAATAAAAACCAAACGCGTGGGTGTCAGCGTGCGTACAAAGGACAATTTATTGTCAATAAAAATACAAGATATAAAAAGAAGAAGAAACGTTTCGCACAAAGATGCACAAGTTTGTGCATCCTTTATTTTGCAAGAGTTTAGATCGTTCGTGTGTACTCGTGCGCACTTCAGACTACTAACATTCGGACGAATACGTGCGCTTAGCCTTAGCCTTACACCCACACGAATACCAAAACGATCAGCTTCACGGATCAGCGACACGGGGTCACCCTTTAGAAATTCGTGGTTTACAAGCAAATAAGCTGAGGCAAACCTCACCAATAAACAACCTCGAATCCTCTCGGCAGGCAGGACGTGGTTTCTGGGCAACGGACCCTTGGCACTTTCACTCTAAGCACGGAAAGACACGCGGCACGTGCTACCACGAAAGCAGCCTAGATCATAATCGATCGTGCGATACCGTAATGCGTAATCGCGCACGCAATGCACGACGGGAAGCCAATTAGCGATCCTAGTCGTCGCACAGTAGTGTGCTTATTATGAGCGCCGTATGTAGCTATTATCAGGGACCTTAGGAGCCCTTTCAAGCCCTTCTTCTCGATGGCAATCCCTCAGACCGACGGAAGTTGTCGAGATTCGGCAACGATCCTGCGTTGCCTGCGGTGAAAGCAGACGAAATCATCTCGTCGACTTCCGCCCCCGCTTTATCAACACCTCAGTACAGCTTTGGTTCTTGGGCAGGATCTATTCGGCGATTCGGACGTTTCGACATCTTCTCGTCTAGATTCGGATCATTGAGCTCTATACATAATGGAGTGAGTCTTGGAGGAGTGAGAATAGCCTCACTGTGCAAAAGAGAGTTCCCATCGATGTTCTCGAAAGCTCGATATCCTTTTCGCTATCGTTTTTCCGCATATTAATGATTGAATTACAGCCGTCCTTCGTCTCGATCTGCCGTGGCCTTTGTATTCCTCAGCGATTTCCCACGTCGAATCTCAGCGTCACGATGCAACAGCATCATGACAAAGTATTACGAAGGGCAAAAGGAAGGTGTTATTGCGCCCCGCCCGTTCGGCCGAAAGTCAGAGGGATGGCAACGTCACAGTGAATATAAATGAAATATTAAAACGAGAGATTAAAATGGTTTACGCGTGATCACTGTACGGTTTACATGTCCATAAAACTAAAAAAGATCCAGAACCGAAACGTTTCTTGTTCTTTCTTTTTGTTAAAAATTGTATTTTTATTGTAAATTGTTGTTTTTTTGCCCAACATTCGCGCGTTTGATTGTTACTGCCCTATTTTTGCGCTAGTAATAAAAGAAAAGAATTTTTGATTTAAAAAAGCATAATGTTTAATTTCAGTAAATATATTATTGCTAAAAAAATTTCTACCTTTATAAAATAAAATAAATAAATAAATATGTAATTTTATTTTAAATTTTAAATAAATTCGTACTTAACAATATATTGTAGTAGATTTTCATATTTCCGTCATAGTCTGTAATTTTTAATGGATATGAGAAGCAATCTAAAGTAACGCGTACATTTTTCCCATGATTTTTGCTTGCGGTTTTTATGCGTTAATTTTAGATTACACCACATATGGTAACCAAATTTCTCCAAACTAAATTTTTTGTGTCAGCACAAAAAAGATATCACAGTGGCGCACGGTGTGTTTACGCGTGATAATAATTGCCGGTTACAACTCTACCAGACTGAAAAGGATCCAAAAATTGGACTGAAATATTTCTGCAGCATTATTCTGTATTGATTTGCAATATCGTTTGCTCCCCGACATCCGCATTTTGATTCTTATAGCTGTTTTTTGTTGGTTTATTTACTATCATAGAACCTCACGTCAGACAAATAAATTTTTCCGCGTCTTAAAAAAAAATTATCTGCTTGAAAACTATATAAAAACAATATTACGAAAATCATAACAGCTGGAATAATCCTTAGCTTATATCTGTGTGAATATAATTTTTGTATTTTAAACTTTCAGTATTAAGAGATAAATTTCGTAAACGATATGATGCGACATTGGCGCGTTTCTTCTATATTACAACAGTCATTTTAAGCGTAAATCATATAAAACACTGTGAAGAGATACGCGCGCGTATAAAGGTTAAGATCCTGCGTCATTTGACGCGCGACCCTGTTTCTCGTCACGAATACGAAGAGAGCTTCGTAACTTTACAGCATCTGTGCAGGCAGCATCGCGAATCTAATAATCTCGTATCTGCTGAAAGCGACTGAGTCTCTATCTCTCTCTATCTTTCTGGCTCCTTTAGCTGCAAGGGGTAATTTCATTTTTGCACAAAGAGCGTGCGCTCCGCCGAGATAGTTTCCCGTTGATAGCATTGTTCCTTAACGGATGTTATTGGCATTATCACGCGTCCTCATCGTTCGCACGTATAGCGCTGACATATGCGCGAAGACCGACAATAGCACATAAAAGCCGCACCCGCATTATCGCTTCCCGTATTAATTTGCATCCATTTGTTTCGATGGTTGCCGTTGTGTGACTATTGACGTGACGTAAATTATAAATTATACGAGTGATCGATCGACACTTTATTATAGATCATATAATTGACACGTAAATTGTAGAAATAATAAAAAGAAAAAAATATATATGTATATATATCTGGGTTGCATAAAGATTAGTGTAAAAAGCTTTTGTCTGTTACAAATCTATTGAACTGGAATGGAAATCTGTTAACAATTAAAGTGAAAATGCATTTTATTTTGTTATTGGTATTAACTTATATTGCACATACCGGAAGGCAGATTTATTGTCAATTTGTTAAAAAAATGCAATAATTTTGTAATAACGTTATTTTCGCCACCAATTGTACTGTGTAATATAATTTATATAGTTGCAATTAATTAATAATCGTGTATTCTGAGAAAAAAAAGAAAGAAATGAGAATTCATAAAAGCGTATTGCTTTTTTCTTCATGGTTTAAATTTATGCGACAATAAGTGCATTAAAATCATATTCCACACATATGCATACTGGTTTTATTAATCATTTAAAAAAAAAAATTTAATGCAATATAACAAGGTAATATGCTTTCAGCGATATTTCTATAGGAGATTTATTGCGCGATATCCTTTTCCGTACTTGAGTATTTAGTAATCCAATATTTTAGTAGGTAAATAAGCCTGAAATTGAGATTCTCTCTGTTAAAACAACTAGTCTCGTGAACTGGAAATTAATGGTGGAATAAAGCTTTCCTTCAGTTCTTTTGCGCCTTTAAAGCTAAAATCTTAACAAATTTTTTTTGTCCTTATATCTCGACATACATCTTGATTAAAAAAGCATTTTAATTTTTTACATGAAATATCAAGTGTAACTATTATGCAGAATAATTTGCTCTTAAAGCCTAAATCACGCTTGAACATCATTATGCTACTGGCTTTCTGGCTTTCTAGCTATATATGAAATAGTTAAATGGAATTAATTAGTTAATTAACGCCTCGAGGAAGAGAGAAAGAGAAGCTGGATTGTCACACCTTAACACAGTAATGCTAATTAAACTAGCATTCTCTTAGCACTTTTAGCGCTAAATAACTGTTCAGTTTTCAAGTTCCTTTTTTTAATTCAATACCTATGCACTCATCGAGATGAGACTCTAATGACTACACTTGCAACTGCAAATGCTCCGCGGCACGAGAAATGTCATCGAATAAGCTGTCGCGGAAAGATAATTACTAATTAGGACATCTTAATTGGGAAGCCGAAATCAATAGAAACGATCTGACATTACAAGGGATATCTAATTACCAATCGGTAGCAGTTAGATCCGTACTCGATACACTCACTGTCTTGCTTCGTAAACCAGTACGTCATTTGCACGGGGCCGTAATTCCCATAATGAAGATGGATTTCTGTAAATGCGACTGTAACCGCGCATCGATCCGAGCGTCACTTATGAGTATATATTTTCTACAACACTTACGTCGCTCCTAATTCGACGACAAGACTATACTATTTGTTTAGTCTTTAAAAAAATGTATGTGTTTTCCAACGTGTCCTTTAATAAAAATGTGATCAATTATGTGTCGCACTCGAATTCAAATTCTAAATCGACAATTACACACGCGTGATTCATAATTGTACATGAATTATTCATTAATTCCCTCGGGGGCAGTTTAATTGATTTTGGACTCAATTAACGTTTCGTCTCTTCACGCTGCGGTCACATCTGTGTCACAACCAAAACTCAGAACAGAAATATCTGCATATTAACTGACCTAATGAAAATTAATTCAGTTTGTTCTGCAAAGATTAGATCCACATTATATCATGCAAAATTGTTAAAAATCAATAATATATATTAAAAATAATAACAAGAGATTATCAAGTATTTATAAATATATTAGATGTAAAAAAAATGTTAAATAAGCTAATAAAATGTTAAGTAATCCGTAATTATTTCAAAAACACTTCTGTAGAATGCGCTCAACGTAAATGTCCTAAATGTCTGAAGTTTTTTTATTTCCCTAACAAAATTATTTCCACATAGTAATTTCCGCTCATCTTTCTTTCAAGCGATTTTTAACGTTCTCAGCGAAATGTTCGCGATAAACGGCTCATTGCAATTCCAATGAGTACAGTTGCGATTGCATGTGATGCACAGCTCGCCGTCAGAATCGATCCGAACGATTAAAGCACCCTGGCGAAGGAAAGAAGCGAACTGAATGAATTAACGACGGCCGTTCGAATAAATAGGGCGTTTAATGAAACGAGTCGCCGCGTAATTGGTCGTCAATTTCGTCTTTAATTGCATATTGATCAATGTTGACCCAAAGATAATGTAGATTCAAAAATTGTGGTTTCATGCAAAATCAAATGATACTAGTAATACAAAATAATTTCAAAATTATTAAGAAAAAAGATGTAACAAATCGGGCAAATAAATATATCGCTCTTAAATTAACGAAATTGTCAAAGAAAATAACGAAGAGAATTACGAAGGAAGCAAATTAATAAAATTGATTCAAGCGTTTCAATATCGGAGCGTCAATAGAATTGAGTAAATATTTAAAGTCTCAGTTACCGAGATATATAATACTGAAAGATCGTAGAAAAGACAGTAGCGAGTTTAATTCTCGTTCAACTGATTCTATAGACATAAAAGAAAAGCCTGGAACGCTTTCTCTCGATCATTTTCATTACTTTGTAAAATAATCGTAGAACAATTAGGATCAGTTGTTGTACGATGTGCATGTTTGTTAGCGTGTAATTTATTCGAATTAAACTTGATTTGATCCTCGCCTTCTATTGACAGACTTTTAATTTGCTTCTTGCAGTTGACGTAATGCGAATGTGTACGTGGCACAAAGAGTTAATTGTGCCCTACGGCGTACAAAGGAAGAGCATCGCATAACCATCGAGTGCAACGAGCGGCTTCATACCGGGAATCCTAACGAACGAGTTGCGTTTGCTATGTAAATTGAATGCGACGCGCGCGCGAAAGTCTACGGCGCGGCAAGAAGAGAATTAACTCTCAAGTTGAATAACGAGTGAAATAACACAGCTATTTTCCTAGTGTTTGTATATGTCCGTCTAAATTTTTCATCGTAATCACAGCCATTCTCACCATAATTCAGTAAAATTGTACAATTATAAGATTTGCAAACTCGATCGTGTTATAATCTGAATTAATAATGGTAACATGTGCTCAATGTGCTCTTGATTATACACTGATAATGTTGCAATATTGACATATTTATATGTATAAAACACAAAATTGATTTTAAATTGAATACAAATCATTATTCTTTCATTACTTAGTAATTTGTATAAATTTTAAACACATTAATAATA
This sequence comes from Linepithema humile, assembly GCF_040581485.1. Lineage (NCBI taxonomy): Eukaryota > Metazoa > Arthropoda > Insecta > Hymenoptera > Formicidae > Linepithema > Linepithema humile. The sequence goes on along the minus strand of NC_090129.1, from coordinate 25,341,718 downwards.
ACCATAATTTTATTTTATAAATTTAAAAATTTATATAGCGACAAAATTTTCAAGTCTTTTATATCCATTTGTTTTGAAAAGATCTATTTAATTTGAAACAAAAAATTTTATACAAAAAAATTTATTTTTTCGTCAAAAATAAGCAAGATTTTAATGAAAATATTGAGATAAAAAAACATTAAAAAGTTTTTTGGAGTGCATTTTTCCGCATTTATCTAAATTTCTTTGAGCAAAATCGTAAACCAGTGAAGAAAATCGCGGAAGTATTCCGCAAGTGTCTTTGTGCGCAGTAAAAACACATCGGCGGAAAGTGAACTGAAAAGGGTACTTGGCTTCAGCCGATAAACAGAAAGGGAAGTAGTTTTCAAATTCAAGTAGGTCGTTATAAAATAATGAGGGGGCGATAAAAGTGCATGTACAATAAAATCCAAGGTAACACTCGGTATAACTCGCGCAGCGGTGCATTTCAGGTTTTCTTATCTGATATCTTTTCATCTGCACAAAATGTGAATAGAACTCGAGAGTTTAATCCGCATGTTCGCCGAGTCTCAAAAATTCCAAACTCTTATCGCACTAAACGTGTGAACTTTGCTATGATTAGTCGAGACGAAATAAAAAATATCTTTGAATCTCAAAATATAGAATTTAAATATAATTTCAAGAAATGTGTAAAGTTAAAAACACAATTTAAAAATATAGCTGTTTACTATTATTATGTTATAGTTATGTTAGAAGGTAAAAATTGACACATATGAAATGTAGTTAAGAGACTGAATAGAAAGTTAAATAGAAAAAGAGTTATAGAATTATATATCCAACGGAATCTGCGAGAACGTAATCGTTTGCATCTCGACAAGAGCAGCGACATTCGCGAAATCCATTCACGCGTTCAACGTCGATGGAGTGGCAGATCGATAGAACGTCTCGATGACGACAGAGGCTCCTTTGGCAAGCCGATTTCACGCGGATCACCGGATTCCTTTCAACGAATTCGTGCTACGCGACGTCTTTTTGAAGGCGCGCGAGGTCTTATCTAGGTCTGATAAGAAGGAAAACGGTGCCGCGCGAGAGTGGCTCTTGATCCTTACGGATGAGTGACTATGATTGATAGTTGAGCTCCGTCGTCGTTACCGGTCACGAAGTTTCGGCAGTGTCATCCGTTCTCGAAAAAGTCGACAAAATTGCCTGCTCGCCGTCTTTGTCGTCAGATTTTTCCTTCTTTCTCTCTTTCTCGAATTCGCTCTTTGTAACTTTCGTATCAAAGAAAGCTACATTTTCACGCGTCTCGCAAGGACCTGCCGATATCCGGCTGTGCTTTCTACGAAGCTGCCTCTCGAACAGTCTATTTTCCGCTTTTCTATCGCGGTGGACACACGTTGCATAACAACATCTCGAATAGCACGAATAGAATTCGAAAGAAATAGCAAAATGTCTCTACTTTTAGAAAAAAATCTTCTTTTATTTCATTTCATTAAAAAATTTTGTTTATAAATTTTTTCTGTACTTTTAATTTTTGGAATCCTGATTGATATGAATACAACAAAATTTGTCAATGTAGTAAGAATAATTCCAAATATACTTTTTGCATAAATATATTTGAAACGTTAAAACCTATAATAATAAATAATGAATTTTTGTTTGTGTAAATATGCTCATATATTTTGTAATCTGTAATTTAAACTTGTAGAAAGAATAATGCGTAAAATATAAAAAAAAATACATATACACACAGGTCGAAAACTGCTAAAATTTTTGCATAATTTTTATCAATTTTATACTTTTTAGTTGAACTAAATTAGAGGCTGAATAATAAGTTAAATTTCGAATAAAAACACAATCAAAGATAGAAATCAAATATACTACTTGCCACTAATCGCAGATCCATTAGTGGCATTTCGTATATGCGAAATAGGTCGATTGTAAATAGTTACCTTGAAAAGCCGCAAGATATTGGCGACCATAATGGAGACTACGCTGAACGCAGCACCTATTACGCCAGTTACCGGTTTGTGAGGAACGTAAGTGGGCGTCTTGCCGTTCTCGCACTTGTATTCCGATATATCCTGAAACAAAGAAAAAATTCCAAGATGCATTTTCGTTTTCACGTAACGGTATAATAGAAAATATATTTTTTTTATCAAAAACGTTATTTAAAAACGCTCTTGAAAGGGTTGGATGGAATATCCACTAAAATTTCCACAATAGTGGTACATTTGGGTTTCTCTGGCGCCCTTAGGCGCTCTATTTGCAAACCACATTCACCCAGGCCGATCCTGAAAACTCAGCACCCACCATACTTTTTCGACCAGGAATGGGTCGAGAGTATCCGCAAATAATACCGAAATCTCTGGGACATTTATATTTCATATTCGCTCAAAAAAACAAATTAAAAATGTTTTTAAAATTACAAAATTTTTTGCAAAATAGTATGGAAATATAATTAGAAATAAGAATAATAGCAGAATGTAAAGTTGAAATAAAACGACTGGATAATTATTTTAAACTTCGTCACATTTTTGCACGCTTTATGAAAAACGCGCTGCTACATTTCCATACGTTTTCCATTCTGTTTCTTCTCTATTCGACGAAGCATATAATTGCTGCGTATAACTGCTCCGACAGATGAAATTCGGTGGCAAAGTTGTCATGGAGTTCGTTTCGTCGTGCGCAACTCGGTCACGCTCGTTAGATCCTTTCTATGTGTTATACCGACCTACAGTTTGCAATTAAGGAATCCTATGTAATTTGGAATCGGTGCGAAAGTGTACTTGCTATTACTATGCGGAGAATCATGCGATTGTATTTCCGCTCGGGGCGGGTAGTTGATAAACAAAACAATTACAGACCATCCGCTAATAGAATTAATCCCTTGCATCCAGCTTTCCCGGAGTTTAAGCCATCAAAGCAATAAAAAAATAACTATATTAATTGGAAAATCATATACGGTTTTTAACGTTTGTAATCTCGTGCATTCTATGAAAATATTTATTTTTCACACAATTTTTCACACAATAAACAACGTTGAAAATAAAGCTGTAGTACTAGTGTAATACATAATAAATTGTAATAGTTTTATATTTAATATCATTTATAAATATATTTCTTTGAAATTATATATATTAATTACATACAAATGTACATTTATTTAATTTATCACAAACTGTCGTTTAAAAGATAAACAGGAGCGGCTTGCGCTGTTTATGAATTTATGCAAACTTATAAGTTTCTCACATTTGCTGTATAAATACTTAGTTAACTCAATTATGTAACATTATAAGAAAATTATTATTCAAACATTTAGAAGATAAATAAAAGGAGCTTAGAATGCTTTATTTATGCAAATTACTCATATTTACTGCATAAATATTTAATCATCTGTAATTAATTAAAGATTTAAGATAAATATTTAACGCAGTTCATTTGATAGAAGAAATAACTCGCATTCATTGTAGCGGTAACTTTATATATGATTACAAAGTACAACATAAACCTAACAGAACTAAATTGCCTCTGTTATTTAACGCGCAGTTTGTACAGCGTGCTGTAGCAGCAAGCATTCGCCCACTATAATGTTTTCGAAACCAATTAAATTTTGCTAGAAGTAGATTTTGGACAAACGAATACGCGGTCGATTCCGTGTGTTCAGCGTCGACAAGAGTTTCCGTTCTCTTTACAGAGAGTGTATTTCAACCCGTCGCGATCTTATCGTTAATCCCTTAAATATCGCGGAATATCCCGTTATTTAGCGCAAACCGCGACAAAATATATTGTGCTGCTTAATTTTTAAGCCGCCCGAGAATTATTTTCACAAAGCTGCAATTCAAGGATTTTGCCGCAAGAAAGAGATAAGGGATTATTTTGATACATTTCTTACGGGAGATAAAAAATTGATCTTCAAACTTTTCGCTTTTCATTCTTTTTTTTCCAAATATAAACAGCCAATTGTTTATGTCTTTTATATTTTTCAATATTCTATAGATAAGGCGAAAATTCGTATTAGCCATTTATTTTTAGTCTATCCATTTGTAGTCTATTACTGTTTAAAGCTTTTAAATTTTTTGTAGAACTTGGTAAATTCCGCAGTCAGCGGAATTGCACATGTAATCAATCGCAAATAAACCGAAATTCACGTTCGAAAATAAAGTTTTATGCGGCAATTAAACTTGATTGATTTTCAAATTTGTATTCGAACGATTTATATTCATAACTGTATTCACGATTTTCTCTCTCTCTCTCTCTCTCTCATTTACTCACTTACGAACTCAACCAAGTTCGTCGTTACGAGATTTTATCGTGCATTCAACGCACTTGTGAAAACGTCTGCTAGCGGAAAGCTGGCGAAAGACCGAAGATACTATTCCTTGACATGCCCAGATGATTTAAATATGGTGAAGCAAACGTCACATAGCGCGCGCGTTGTGTATTTCTATGAGAATGTGCCTCGAACGACTGCATAAATCTTGAATGCAACGCGCTGCCACTTCAGGTTATTTAAATATCGCACTCTGCTATTTAAATATCGCGTCTCTCCGGTAGACTGATAACATATTAATGCGATTTTTTCGCGGATAACTTGTCGTATGTACACTTTATCATAACGGAAACGTTAAGTAGCGTAAAATGTGCTGCCATAGACAAGGAAAAAAAAAGATAATATATTTATGAATGTATTACGTTGAAAATATTCCATTACGTATTATGAATAAATACATATTTTGTCATACACGTATTATCGATTATTTATGCAACAGAACAATAATGATCGTAACATCGTTAAAAAGATATTCCCACCGGTCAATAAATCTTCGCTCACATCACGGCAAGAAAATAATGTGCAAAATAATATAAATTTTATTATTAAAAATATTATCATGAACATAGGACGTAATAATCATTTTGTGTAAATTTTTCAGTAAATAAATTGACGCATATTATAAACTGAAATTCAAATATTTAGAATCCCCTTTTAAACATTATAATTATTTCCTCATTATAACTCATATGAAATTTATATCAAAATGCGTAAAATTTATACGTCTAATGGTTAAAAAATAAATAAAAATACATGTAGATTTCATATATATTAAAATATAATTTATACCTGTTAAAACACAAATTAAAGTGTCACACGTTCAACTATAAAAGCATTAATCATCCATATTAAATAGTTTCAATACCAATAAAAGGATCTCATAAGGCCTTTATTACTTTCGTCGATATCACGAAGTACCTATCAATTCTTAGGTATATAATTTACGATTAATCATTGTCCATTATCCGAGTCATTCGAGTATTAGTTATATCCGACATGATGAACGAATTGTAAGATACAGAAAGCAATCAGTCGGTGAGATGTGATGGCTCTTGAATTATGGCACCGTTCCAAAGTGTTCGGCATCTTGAGTGAGTTTTGAAAGAGATTGAAAGCCAGAAAAAGAGATTCGTACCTTTGGATCTATAGTTCTTCATCCAAGGCGTTCTTCTGGCGAGATAATCACTCTTGCTCGAACGCGAAAAATAAATCCCAACACCGGATTTGAACATGCATTATTCACGCTGAGAAAGATGCATCCGGTCCAGAGGTGAAAAATAGAAAAGAAATAGAATTCGACCGATCGATGGCCATAAATTAAACGCACTCCGTAATACCGGTACATATTTCCAATATGTTTCGAATTCCATCGGAACACTCTTTGCATTAAAAGTATGCGCTTTTAATCATGTTGCAAAAATGAAGAAATAATCCTCTTTTCTTTTCAAAGAAAAAATACGGTCATATTTTGAGTCGTAAAAATAATTTTCAGTTTAATTACAAAATTATCTTAATAAATATTAAAAATATATAAACGTGTTACAAAATTTTCATATAACTTTTTTAACTTTAAAATATGTATCTCACGTTTTATACGAGTTACAAATATGATACACGGTGTGTTTAAATAAATATATGTTTAAACAGAGAACGTGACTGGCATTTCTTTATTAAATTTATTTCAATAAATTTGCAAAAATATACGACAAGTAAAAATGTAATATACAACCATATCAGTAAATCATCTAGTTATTATCATCACTTGTCATTTCCGCAACATGCCATCTATTATAATATGGAGATACGTCATTATAGACACGTTATTATAGAGAAAATAATGACTTACTGATGTGGTTATGTATTATATTTTTATCTGCAGTATATAATTTTTTAGATTTATTGAAGTAAATTTGTTATAAAATATTCCAATTACGTTCTTCTCAAACATATTGTACGTTCTAAATATAGCATACGATAAATTAGAAACACAGGCGACAGAATTATCCAATTTTTAGTGAAATGCAAACGATATTATTCGTGTCAAGAGTAACTTTCACTTTCAGAAGTCGTAATGTATGAATAAAAGAGAAAAATCACACAATGTAGATTGGTTTAAAGCGGCGTGTAATAGCGATAATACGGGGTCGACAAATATTGTACACGCAAAAGAAAATTTTTATAATAATCTGCGACTCCCATTGCTCCTTCATGATTTATGATTCTCACGTGATAACTGTTCCCAGGAGCGCAATCGTAACAGGGAAGCGAAGGCAATTGCTTGTCAGGAAGCGCGGAAAATAAATGGCTTCAAGCGAGTGTCGCGTCGTGCGAAATCAAAAGGTAGGACTTTTGGCGATCGCGGAGGTGATTCTTCAAGACCGTGCAATGTGTCGCTCGGTCGAGATAATGCAATCCAATTTTGCGGTCTATGAGAAACGACAGAAAGTTATTGCATCCGGCGAGTTTCCCTCTATTACTTGCATAATTAAGAGAATAATTAAAACTTGTAATGCGATAAAGCATAATTAAACGTGATAAAGGATGTTATCCACGCCTTCTGGTAAATTAATGTAAGATGAGCTTAAATTTGCAAAGCAGAGACACAGTTTAGACAAGGTTTATGTTAATGCATTAAATTCATATAAAATGTTTCGTATACATTTTCAGTCGAAATTTAGAAGCAAGATTTAAATAGCGTGGCACTTAATAGTGGCATGCTAAAGTCTCAAAAGCAATTATCAAGCTTAAAATTTAATTGAAAAACAAAAATGTTTTTTTTTCTTTAATTATTTGTGTACAAACACATATTTGTAAGAGAATTTGAAGTTTCGCTGTATTAAATTTCACATGATAGAAATGGATGTTGCTGAAGTGCATGCAATATAGTAACATGTCAATCCCAATTTCTCTAGTGTTATAGCGTGCAAAATTTATGCCGTACTTCGTTCTTGTGAGTATCGCGTTGCTCGCGGCGACGTAGACTTCTCTCTTTCAAGTTCGCGAGATAAATTCTCGACGTGAATAAAAAGGGAGCCGGGAGCAAGAGTGACTTATATGAATTTACTACGATTCCATGAATCTTATTCAAGCGGAAGTGCTACTTCCCGCAACGGATACTTTCGCATGTTGAAATACTTCTCAGAATATGAAAACATTTTGGTTAAAAAAAAATTTGCGACAATAATGAAACCATTTGTATAATCTACAATGCAAATGTGATATCATATAGCCAACAGATTGCATATATTTGCAAATTCTTTTTCTAATTGGGTGCTTTTTATAAGAAATCAAGCGCTACTTTTCGTTACTTTGAGATAAAAATACATCTTGAAAACATTTATGTATAAATAACAGATAATTAACTTTTTTCTACAAAATGACCTAAAAGCAATTAATAAATAATCAGTTTCTGTCACAGATGTCCATGCACATCTTAATAAAATGTTATTAATCTATAAATATTTTAATTTATATATTCTTTATTTTAAAAAGTTCAAAAGTTTAGAAATTTGTCTATTTTTTAATAATAATTGATATATTTGTAATATACGCGTATTACATATTTATTTTACTCTGTTTGATATGAAAATATCAAATCCGTACTTAGAAGATAATTGAAATGTCACTAGAAATAAATATAAAATTTTTGCACAATAAAATTTGTGCAATTTGTGTGATATAAAAATCTCATGTCTATATGTTATATATTAAATAAATTTAGAAACGCAAGTGAATAAATCAAAATTAGAACAGCCGCTAAATTAAATTAACTTCTTCCATCGCGGAAAAGTAAATTGAATTCGCGCGTGAAGATAAACGCAGCTCGGAAATCGTAAGTTTCCATCGAAAGAAAATATTATATAGCAAGAGCAACGTGTCGCTAAAATTATTTTCGCCAGTGCACGTAACAAACTAGTTTACTGGCCCGCTGCAGACCACTTCTGGACGTTTCTGTCCTATATCACGTTCGGATGGTACGTGACTCACAATTAGAGAGACGTTCTCTTATCTCGTACCGTGCGGTTTTTCTGCGTAAAGTTTTGCCGATACGCCTGTGTCAATTGAACGTGGCTAGCATTACGTGCGCCGAGATGAAAGGCGAATTCAACGCTTGGGGCGGGCCGATTAAACTCGCAAATTCCGATCTGCCTCTTCAGAATCTTGCCAGTCAGCCTTTTTATGCTCCATCCACGTGACGGTACTTATCGAAGAGCTTTCTGCCAATAGTCGATAATTTTAATCTCCAACGCACTATTTCGAAATATTGATTCCGTATGTAATACAATTTTAATTCCGGATGAATACATCCTCAAAATGATTGACGTGAAGATGTCTATTTTTTAGTCATTATTATTATTTAATATAAACAGATCATACTATGTATTATTCTCAATAACGCACGTTCGCTCCGGGATGAATAAATGCGGAGTCGCGCGCTCAACTTTGTTTTACTCACTGAAATTATTCCAAAAACAGCAAAAAAATCTCATCAGGTTATTGGGCGCCAGGCGTGATAGTCACGTCACACAAATAATTATATTCGATTCAACACTCGGTAGCTTCCCAATCACTAAATGATAGAGAGCAGACAGGTTCTATTTTTATAATAAATAAAGAATGAAGATAAAAAAGCGATTCGCAATATAGTAGAACAGTGAATTAAATAAAAAAATCTAAATATATATTGACATCAATAGAAAATAACCGCTCCGTGTTACAAAAAGTTGAAACTGTATGTATAATAAAATACTTTCTATAAAAAACATGAAGTGTTAAGTATTAATGATCATGAACTAATAGAAGATACTGAATCTTCCGGTAGTAACAATAGACAATCGATACGCAATTAGAAATATTTTCGGATGCACAGAATAGTATTTTAATTAATAAAATTTTTTTTTAGGTCAAAAAAATGGTAACACCACGATATCTCTGTAGATTCGCAAATAGATTTTGCGGTGATCGAACAACTTAAATTTTAAATGCTCTATTAGACCAAACTCTATCTCGCGTACACGAATTATTTATTACGCGGTGACTTTGAACTCTCGAAATTCGGTCGTGGCTCGCTGACAATACAGCAATAAAGATATCACGGAAATTTTAAATAAAGTGACGGAAAAAGACGTCATGTCACGTCATTTGAAAATCTTGTTATATCCTTCTACATTCTTTAAAAGAATCTTTTATTCTTTCCATAGTTTCAAGAAAAAGATAAAATATATCAGAAAAGTTTTTTTTAACTTTAAAAATATATACCTTAAGTTTTACATCAGATTTTATTTTTATTGACCTTAATAACTAACTAAAATTTTTAAACTATAGCAATTTCGCGTTAAACTGAATCTCTGTTTTACTGTAGAATACATTTGTCCCAACCTGGACACATGTACTGCAGTTGTACAGAAGTTTTAGTGCTTTGGTAGTAGTAGAAAAGTTCACGTTTCGAAACTTTACGAATCAGTTTCTTATTCTATTTTTTTATTATTACGGTTAATATAGTTACTCATCATCTTGATAGAGCGTGAAGATGTTTGATTCGTTTTTTATAACATTTCGACTTCTTTTTCTCATCGATGTTACACACTGTGACAACAAACTCGAAGAATGAGTTTTCGACTCTGCAAACCTACGGACTTTATTACGGCTCTTCGTCAACTCGGTCCAGCGAAGTAATAACGTTGGTTGCTGAACAGCGCAAAAAATTCTGGGCCCAACTATCATTTGTCACGTCCTGACAACGAAAGAAAGAAAAAATGCTCAACACCACACATGTGAGCATCGGATAAAAACGTTCTTCATATGCGCGTTACGACCGTCAGGCACAAACGACAATGTTTAACTTTTTGCTATAAAATATCCTCTACTAAACCTCTGTAGATTCGTCGGACAAAAAGTGCACGTCAGTTGCGAAATTTTTCAAAGGTGATTTTGTATAGAATTTCTTTGACAACTTTTTCCTCTTTGCATATCTTTTATCGAAATTCACACAATATTTTTTGCTCGTACATAAAAATTTGTGTGGCTTGCAACTTTCATGTTCCGGATTTTGCGTTTCGTGAAAAACGATAATTTACCTCTTTCGCTTTTCGTGTTTCACGTTTCGTGGTTTCGTTGCTTTTTCGCAGTGAAGAACAAGATCATTAATCAACATTCTGAACTATGTAGTCTATACCGCACTTTCAAAGATAGATGGTGACAGCAAAGGTATTGCAACTCCAAGTGTATATATATATATATATATATATATATATATTATTATTATTTTAGTAACAAAAGTAAAAAAAAGTATTTTCAGGAAAGGATAAAACATAATTTTTTCAAATAAAAAAATTAACAATAAGATACTTTTAAAAATAATACAAAAATATAAAAATTTTATATAACGATTAATAAAAATCATTATTCTTTTTTAGCTAAGTTTAAATTTAAATTTACTTTATCGAGAAAGTTATCTTATTGTCTGAAAACAGTAAAATAAAAAATGTCAAAAGAGTATAAAATACTATAGTAAAATGTCACAAAAATTCTTTCGTGAAAAAATGTATTTGTAAAAAATCTAACCAAAAGAAAAAAAATTTTTTAAAAAGCGTGAAACGCGATAGGGCGAATAGGTGGTCTCGAACAATTTATTATAAGAGTAGACGTGAAATTTCCGCCTGAATTGTTGTCACGTCAATTTGAACAGAATTACAGGAACCGACTATCTCAAAAAAAATTTATTTCGTAAGGTCCGCAATTTCCGATTCATATCGGATTCTTTTGCCAGCAGCCATCCGTAGATATCAAAAAGTGCTGGCTGGCGGATCTCACCCCTACTCTCATTCAAGCTCTTCGACAGATCGTGCCCCATCGAGCACGAGGTTAACTGGACGCGGCTGAAGATCGATCGATGACGCGGAATAGTCACTTCCAATCTACGAGTGTTAAGCTCGATTCATACCGTGGAGACGGCAACAATCAATAGAGCAATAAACCAAAAAATATGAGTTTTTTAAGCTGGTGCCTTCGATATATCGCAATATATAATGTATTGCAAAGATTAAAATAATTAATCACTAAAAGTAACGTGTAAATTAGTAATGTAGTAATTTCAATAATTAAATTTTTAATAATTACTCAAAACTGTAATTAATAAGTTATTTTTTTGTTGTTTTTACTTGAAGAGAATACTTCTCGTTTTCTAAATGTAATCAATCATTAATAAACAAATTCGTGACGTTTATTAAATATTGCACAATAAAAAGTAAATTGCTTCAAAATTATGTAAGAAAAAAAGAAAGCCGATGAAAGTTGCTACAATAGGCGATATATACGAGTATCCAAGCTTTATAAAATCACATTACTCGAAATAATTAGGTCAACTATTTTTCTGCGTGAGCAATTAAATAATCTATTTCTCTTATAATTCTTATGCAGATCAATGAACAATCTTAATGAAATGTAACTTCATTATCAAGAAACGATTATTTACAAAGATGTTATTTCTGTTCTTAAAAAACTAATAAAACTGTCTGTTTTATCATAAATTTTCATCTTAATCGTCAAATTAAAGAATTCTTCTGATGCTCTTATAAAAGTCGTTAAATTTACCGCGCACAAACATAAAGCTTATCATGCTATAAGTAGAAGTCTGACATTATCTTCGTCAGTTGCAATAAAGGCAGACATAAAACTCTACTTAGCGCGAAAATAGCGATCATAAAAATATGTTTGCGAAGCAGTTGACGCACCACGATCAAGATGGTTTTGAAGCGCAAAGGATCCGCGCGTTTAATGAAATACACGTTCGCTTTGCTCTAGCGAATAACAAGCTGCAGTAAACATCCGATTGATAAACCACTAAATTAATTTTTAATCCTATGCAAAAATTACATTTTAAAGAACGTCAAGTCGAAAAGTCCGAAACAGGAAATAAGACTGCTTGCAAAAATATAATTAAAAAAATCTCTTGATTAATTCATATTTATAGGAAACTTCTAATCCATATTTTAGTACTAAGAAATCTAATGTTAAATGGAAAAAATATGTAGAATAAATATAAATTGAATTTTCAATGAGTAAGGAAAGAATAAAAATTTAACTTTAAATCAATTTAAGATGCACCCTCCTGCTTTCTCGATATATCTCCCTCCCAAAAAGTGTAGAACTTGAGATGAAGTCTTGATATAATGGCGATAAATTGGACGTACGGACTATTAAATGTCACTCTCTGAACGTACGGACTGTCATCGAAATGTCGTTTTACAGAAGTGATGTGGGTTAGCTAGACATCACTGACGGCTGACATTTCATTCATCGATTCCGCAAGACGGCTATGTAATGTATACGTGCATTGGTCAGCAAGGACGAAATATCGATTCCTAGACGTTAACCCAAAACTAAACATGTTTTGAAAGTTTCTTGTCATTTAATTGATCGACATATTCAGGATACACGAATACCGATAAGGACACGTGACATTCGCATGGAAGACATAATGATAAAGTGTAACACATATACGATAGTATGCAACAATAGTCATCAACGATAATGACAGTTGATGATACATGAATAACAATGTAAAATAGTATATAATTTTATAATATTAATGTAATAACATGAATAAATAATAAGATTAACGTCTCCATATGTCATGCTGATTTAATATTGTTTTGTAGTTGATTAAAAAATAGTCAAGTAAATAACTTACGCAAAACCGTACGAAACAGAACTGCTTTTAATTGTACAAAATATGTATGTATTAATTGAATATTATTATTATTACTTTATAAAAACAATTTGTGATAGTCAAGAATAAATATTTTGTAAACGTTCGTATCATTTCATTTTTCATTCTATATGCAGAAATGTAAAAATAGCAAAAATAGATTGCAGGAAATATGAATTTCTATTCACACCACAGAGAGGTAGCAGTGCAAAAATGCTTTTATTTATTAAAATATTATATATATAGTATTTTAGTTATTACATCAAAAAGCTTTTTCTTGCCTATGAATAAAATTCAGATATGAAGAAAATTTCTTTTGTTATTATTTATATATATATATATATATATATCATAGCATAATTATAAAAATACATTATTACTTCCATGGGAATGCAGTTTCTTTTCACATACATTGTGTATATAAATAGAAAAAGCGCTCGATGTTTATGAAGTTAGCCCCACACTTTAAAAAATTAAAATAATTGAAATTGTACTGCATTGTACTAGTTTTGTACCAAATTGTACCGTAGTTAATTTTTTGAAATCACGCGCGGATTTCCAAAAAATCGAAATTTTTGAATTTTTTGAGTAGCCCCACACTTTTCGAAAAATGATTTGTTCTCGACTGTACTACATTGTACTAGTTGTACCGAACATTGTACCGTTTGAAAAAAATTCCTAACAAATTTGGATTTTGAGAAAAACGAGAAAATCGAAAAATTTTGGACATTACGTAATTACGGCAAATCGGCTATTTTTTAAGATATCAAAACGCGGCCAACGGGGTTCGAAAGAGAATCGTTTGTACCGGTTTGTACCGCTTTGAATTTCGTTTGCACCTCAACCGGACCGGAAGTACCGAATTTTGCAATTTTTAACAATACGTAAATACGGTAACTCGGCTATTTTTTAAGATATCAAAACGCGGCCTACGGGGTTCGAAAGAAAATCGTTTGTACCGGTTTGTACCGCTTTGAATTTCGTTTTCACCTCAACCGGACCGGAAGTACCAAATTTTGCAATCAGTATAAAACATATTAGCAATGTTCTAATAATTTATAACACAATTCTATCATTGATTTTGTGATATATATTACATAAAAAATTCATCAACTAATCGAACTAAACGTCACATTTATTTGCACAATTATGCAAAAAAATTATTATATCCAACATTATTAAATGTTCATTTTACTATTATATTAATAAATTACTTTTGTTATATGCTCTATCTATATAGTTTATTCTAGTTTCATATCTTCTGCAAAATTAGATAGGAGTGTTAATCGTACAGTTACTTGGCGGTAATTTTCGGCACTTAAGGATTATTAGAGGGCTATAAGGAAGCGAAGCAAGTGGAAAGGAAAATTAGGGTGATCGATAAACGTCCTGTTAAGGCTTCATCCCGTACTACAAGTGTTTTCGATTTTTCTCAGACACATGTGTCAATCACTTCTTCTTATCCAAAGTTTCGTCATTGAAGTGGTTTTCTTGCAACTTTTCGCGGTGATCAACGTCGACATCGAGAACATGGAAGTCGTTTAGTTTCCAGCTCGATAAAGTTCTTCGAATATTAACTTCACAAACTGATTTCCATCGCTAGCTAGAAACTTGATGAAGTATTCTCGCTTTGTAACTCAAAAGAGTCCTCGTTTGCATTTGCAATTTTTTTGAGATGCAAGACTATTTTAAATGTTAGAAATTGTATAGCATTCTTCTAATACTGTACGTAATATAATATTATATTACGTGTGCATGATACAAGTAACTTGATAGTCAGCGCGAAGTGAATAATGCGTCCGCGTAACCAGTATAATGCATCATACAATACAATCGCAAATTTTCTTTGTTCAATATAGTTACATCGCGCAGCGAGTAAGAAAATTCCTCGTTATAATTCTTGCCACATTGATTAAACTCAGAACGATGTGAGGCAACTAATAAGGAAAGCTGGCGGAACTTCGTTTCAGATAATTTCCTTTGAAGTAAGTTGACCGTAATATAATCCACACGCAATTCATTTAATTTTAAGTTATTAAATTATAAAAATACATATGAAATATATTTCCTAGAAAATACATGCAATTTAATCCTAACTTTTTAACTAATGAATCAATTATATTTGAAAACGATCTATTTTTTTTTAATAAAAATATTGAGATACTAATATTGATAAATCGATTGTAATTTGTACACATGTTTCGAAAGTATAATTGCGCATTGATGCATTATATGCACTAATTTTATTAATAAAGTAGCGGAGTAACATACAATTTTTATTTTTTTTTTTAATTATTTACTGTCCACTTTTTATGCACTTACAGTGCATTAAAATATAATTCTAAATACTGTACGTAATATAATATTATATTACGTGTGCATGATATAAGTAACTTGATAGTCACAGCGCGAAGTGAATAATGCGCGTGTGTAATCAGTATAATGCATCATACAATACAATCGCAAAATATATTTTTATGAGAATCATTATCACTGAAAGAAGAAACTTTAAATTATGTATTTTTAAATATTTACATTACAAATGAGACATATTTTAACATTTTTGAATTGTATTCTATAATTTACATATTCCTAAACATTCGCATTTCACTTGCCCATCTTGCTAAATGTATATTAAACTCTTTGGAATTTTTTGAAATCTTTTTGTACATCTGTATTTTTTAAATAATATCTTTGAACGTAGATCTTATACCTTTATATTTCTGAATTTCAGAGAATATATACGACACCGTTTATATTCTTAAATCTCCCGCGTTTTTTAAAATCCTTGCCAACCTCGAACATTTGTGTTTTTAAATTCATGCATACACCTGCTGAATTCTCAAATCTTGTTTAGCCAGAGATTTTGTTCTGCGGCAGTATTGCCTCTTCACATGTGATGGTCGGTGGCGTGCAAGTCTGAGGTGAAAATAGGAAAGTTCTTGAAATTGCATTCTGCGCAACGCGCGGCGGATGTCATAAAACTTGCACTACAGAAACACAACCGTCATAGCGAAAGTAGGTGGTTAAATCAAATATCGAGTCGAGTTCTCTCGCAATAACAAGAGAATACAAAGACAACAGCGGGACTTTGTACAATTCGATTTAACTGTCTTAACAACTGTCTTAAACAACTGCTCTCGCGTATTTTGATCTTATCAATTTGTTTATATTTCATTATAAATAAAATGTGCAATCTGTGTTATTTTCTTTGTTCCATAAGTGATTCACCAAAATATATTTTAATGCACTGTAAATGTATGAAAAGTGGACAATAAATAATTTAAAAAGTAATAAGAATTGTATGTTACTCCGCTACTTCATTAATAAAATTAATGCATATAATGCATCAATGCGCAATTATATCTTCAAAACATGTGTACAAATTAAAATCAATTTATCAATATGTGATGTTTTTAAACGATTAATTCGTTATTGTAAACTGCGGTGTAAAAAATTTAATTAATTTAATTAAAATTTATTTAATAGCAATATTTGTCAAAGCGTCAATATTTGTTATTGTGGCAAAACAAACTTTGAAAAAGTTCTACTTCTATTTCTGTTATTCAATCAATTCTGGTTGATAACAGTAACAAAACATATTTTAATGACACGGAAATATCGAGTTTTTTTCCATTATTCCACGAAAAATGCTGAATGAAGTTCGTTGGTCTATTCGCAAAACGTAACACTCAAGCAAAAGTACTTTCTATACATCGCTTTTAAAAGTTCGGAATACTTTGACGAAGAAAAGAGCGCATTATTGGAAACCGATATCCGTGCAAGGAAGGCAGACAGACTGTAATTACAAGACGTTACATGATACTGGTATACCATAGCAAGCCATTAAGCAGTTTTTTTAACGTAACTCGTAAAAACCGTTCCAATTTTATGTTTTTCTGCAACTAGCACTCTTTCATCTACTTTTTGGATGCCTCTCCTATCTAGAACGATCCTCCTATCAGATCTTAATCATTTCTCCGTGGAATTAAAATTGATAGCCTTTCTCTAATTAACATTTCGCATGCTTAAATATTTCTTTGTTGTATGCTTAGCCAATCGATATGCGATGCAGCGAAGCTTTATTTCGAAGTTGCATCGTAAATAAAATATTGAGCTATGTTTCGTAAATGTTGTAGTCTAAATAAACCAGTACTGTTTTGTAAATCTCTGTTCAATGTACATGTATAAATAAAAACTTTGAGCTATTTTTCTGTAATTTATATAAAACATTCTTGCTGGAAAATATTAGCACAGAATTTAATAAAAATATTTATATTTGTTCTTTTTTTTTTATTGTCAAAGTATGAACAATAAAAACTGATGCAATTTGACTTATTAGAATTGATTACAATGTGCCTAAATATAGTTAATTTTATCGACTTACGCTTCAGAAATTGAAAGATTCTTTTCATATTTTCTTTTTATAAAATTCATACACGCTGTTTATTTTAAACTTGATTAAACGTAATGGAAGGAAATTGTTATAAAATATAATACGTCAGAGAACACACTAACAGGATATCTAAATCATAAAGTAATATCACATTTATCATTGCTCCTTGGCGCAACGAAGTCTCTTCATTATAAGACAATTTATCATAAAACAATACAAGTCGCCTACATTAAAAGCGTCTCGTAAAATAATCTTACGTCGACAGTGCAAGCCGATGAAAGCGCAGGAAATAAAGGGTAGCGTACTGAGCTGAGAAAGTAATTAGTCTTATCCATCATCGCGATTGATCGTGACGCAGCAGGAGATATGAGAGTCTTTATCTTCTCCATTTTCCGCGCGAATATATACGCGCGTGCGTCCGTCACTCAGCTTTTCTTATCCGCATTTTCAATTGACGGCTTACCCGCCGCAGGCACTTCATTAGCGTTTCACTTTTTAGCGATCTCCGAGCGTCTTTCGCTTGATAAACGATGAAATGCGCATTGCTATCGTCGCGCGAACGCCCGATCGGATTGTCGTTACATTTTTATTTAATTGTTGTTTACCCGACAATCGGATCAGAGAGAACAAACAATATTGCAAATTGCTACGGATAACGGATCGGGGTCAGCACGAAGGTAAAACGGCGATTTCGAAATAAATGGCGCGACCATTCCAGCGATTTGATCCAACCAGATGTGATACGATCGTCATCGGATAAATGACATCATCATCGACGCTCCATTCGCTATCCATAATATCGCTTCGTTGATGAGCAGAGTATAGTGACGGATAGCCTCACCGTTCAGATAAGTCCATCGTAATACCCATCGGCAAACTTCGACTTTAATAAACCTTAATTTGCAATATCACGTTAGACACTGCAAGATGAACTGAGATTACATCGCCAGGAGAAATTTTATGCGACACAATAAATGAAAAATTTAATTTGAGGAGTAATGATTTGCAATAATTTGTCAATACAATGCTGCGTTGCTAATTATAAATGGATTTTGGCATTATAACATTTCATATAAATTTGTATTTTGTATAGATTAACATTTAGTATAAGATTTCACTTTGCATTACTGTAAATAACTTAATCCTGTGATTAATTTCAGAGAGAGAGAGAGGGAGAATAATAGCGCGAGTATTATAATTATTATCCTATTAAAATTGGTGATAAGCTCTTTCATCATTTAACATAAACAAATAATTCAGTTAGTAGCTTCAATATTCACTTTTTAAACGCTTTAAAGATTTTTTCTCATGCTAGTCAAAAGTTTCCCGGATGGAAACTGATATTTTACCAAATGTGAAAATCATGTTTATAGGAAATGGTAATAAATTCCAGACAGAAAATATTAACACGGAAATGGTAGCGATAATTCACGATTGCCGTGGGCCGGTCACTAAATATTAGAATTTACCATATTTCATGTACGGAATTGTCAACATTTACAATTTCCATCTTGAATTTTCATGATGACACAATGTAAACGTGCCCTCTAACGTTTACCGTATGCGAAACGCGGTATTGCGGAAGCTGTCTAATATTTGCGAACAGATTTCGACACGGTGTTCACAGACGGTTGATAAACTAGTGCTTCTTCCCGAAACCCCTCTGTCCTTTGTGTGCAGACTAATGAACGCACCTGTGGAACTCCCTTCGTAACTTTGCGTTTCATTTTGCGAGTTGACACGTAGTTATCGCCGTAATCGAATTAAATTTCGTCGGGATTTAATAGGTTAACAAAGCGCAATCTCTTGATTGCCAATGTTTGATAAAGATTACGCGTGATTAGTACTGAGATTTTAATCAATGTGCAGAGAGGTTTCAAGAAAAATTACATTATAATATCATAAAGGCTCATATTTCGCAGATAATAAGATTATGTAACACTGTAATGATGATTGGATATTTCTGCACTCTAAATATAAATGTACAAATGTTTTAATATTCAAATTTGAGAAGGATTATTTCTATATATTTGTATTTTCCCATATATTTAAGTTTTGAAAGGTTTACATTTAAAAAATGTACATTTGTTAAACGTCAGATTTTTACAATTTTATATCTGCGAGCTTAAATATTGTTAGATGTCCCGTTTCCTCAAATTTTTGCATTCCCCGAGAACTATATATTTTAGTATCTCGCCTGCCGCAAAGCACTTCCCGCACTTGCTTCTTTGCTTGGCTTATCAGTTTCTTCTTCCCGAAGCTTTGATTCGTTAAACTTTCGTAACATCGGATTTTCGAGTCTTCTTATCCTAACTTTTAAAAGTTTACTAACTATGGCAAATGGTATAGGTTCTCACGTGCGACTTAAAATTTTTTTTTCGTCGAAAATCTTTTGAAGAATGAAATAGCTTGATAAAACTCAGAAGAATTTCTCTTGGAACAATCTTAACGGGATAAAGACTTATTGAATTCTTTATCCACAGAATCACGATCAGCATAAGCGATCAGCATAAACTTGAAAAAATGATTTATCCGCAAATATGACGTTTAAACAAAAATACGAAGCACATTTAACAAATTATTGCAACTCAAATTATGAAATTAATAAAACGGAAAGAGCCAGTAAAAGTGTACACCAGCTTATAATCAATATCGCAAAATATATCATTGCAGGGAGATAAAGTATTTCAATATTCAAGTAAAACGGCTTTATAAATTACGTAATTTTAATTTACGTCAAACTCAATTTCTCAGGAAGGAAACTAAGGACGTGTTCGTGCATGCTTGCACTGTCGTGGTTTGTTCTCTTCATTGCACTTCCCAACTGCAATTTCTCACAGCTGCCGGGAATGCTGGCACTACGTCCGATTCACTTTATTTGTTTTCCCTACGACTTCCACATATTGATATATGAATAAAATTTGCTAAGGAAAATCGATTGAAAATGAATGTCTTTATACGGCTCCGTTATTATCTCCAATAAATCACCAGCTGTTAGATCTTTCTCTGTTTATCCTTCGTCACAAATTGAACACTTGTGATCGGAAAGATTGTGAAATTTATATTTCCACAAAATTATTTTTTCGTCAAAGAGATTTCACGCGCTAAGATCAAAAAGAATATAAATTCCATTTATTAGACTTTTAGTACGTACTTACAGTCTCTTTTTATGTCCCATCTGTAATTAATTCTGAACCCTTGATTGAACTTTATAATAGTCTTTGAGTGACTATCGAGCATAATGCATGCATTAATTATTCATACTTTTTTAATCAACGTTGTGAAATAGTTCGATGAGGCTCAGTAACAATGTATAACTTTTAACCAACATAATAGCTTCTCACTCGATTTTCTGTCGCTTTCCCAATCAAATTCCGTTACGCTTAGACTATTACGTCGCGCTAACGAAGTTCTTCACGAGAGCGCAAAATCGCGGACCATCGATTAACGAGAGCTCGATAAATAATCCCCGCACATGCGTCCTCACTGTTCCATCAGGCTCGTCCACGCACTTGACATAATAATTTAATCTATTTCCTTTCATTTCCGTCACCGGCGCGACCGACCTAGTTATAACCGCAAACCCTATTAAGTTACGTCATGACGTCGCGGTGCGTGATTTAGGAACCGACGGCCATTGTCCGCGAGAGACAGAACGAGGTCTATTTGCAATGATTTCATTTCTACAGACAAAAGAGCATCCTGATAAAAATTAATACAATTTAATCTGACGTTATCTTGCGCAATGTACGCGCTTCGAATCGTGCAGCTTCCATCCGACGGCGTGTAATTCGGTTAAATTAGGAAATGCACACGATTTTATTGTAATTTGCGGATAAACGCGACATAAATTAACGTAGACTGCTTTTACGTTGCTGTTTTTGACAATATGCATAAATTAAGCAAAAATTAATTCAAAAGCAAATCTGCGAAAATTTGAATTTAATTTATTAGTTTCTCTGACTCTATGATATTTCGATATATAACTTCAAACATGTCACATATCAATTCTTGTTTTGTAAAGCATTGAAGCGGTCCACGTATCCAATATTCAATTTATCCTCGAAAATCTCTGACTAAAATATTTCTGGAATATCCGAAGAACCTGTAGCAGCATGGGAAGGGCATACATTACATAAATGAAATACGCAGCAAACGAGGCAACGAGAATTTTTCTTTATGGATGGTTCTTGCGGATGGTTTATTTTCAGAATCACTTTTATGGAAGAGAAACGACCACTATACAAAAGAATGAGAGATTTCGAAGACTAAAAGAAAAGATGAACAGTGATGTGAGACTCGTTTCTCGCCTTAGTTATCGCGTGATTGGCA
Source organism: Linepithema humile (assembly GCF_040581485.1). NCBI lineage: Eukaryota > Metazoa > Arthropoda > Insecta > Hymenoptera > Formicidae > Linepithema > Linepithema humile. The sequence continues at coordinate 25,319,968 of NC_090129.1, read as the reverse complement.
ATCATAAAATACATTTGGTGATTTTTCTCCGCACAGCTTGTGCACGCACGGCTTACGTTCAATTATTTGATGTTGTTAAATTTTATCCGCATGTAATCATAAATATATATAAATTATGTAGAAATTACACGTTCCCTCAAAATTGTAATTTTTTCTACGAAAAGTCGAAATATTCTCTTTCGATATCTCACATTTCTATATCATATCACATTTCATATATTTCCGCATTATATTATTTCTCATAATATATTCTCCTACGTGTTATCTCCATATTACACCACACTTGGCGAGCATTTGTGTTAAATGCATTCACTTGAGGTAGTCTTATCATACATGAAGAAAAACCGCGTTTGTCTAGAGTATCTCACCTCTGTATAATAATATGGACTAAGCTAACAGCTGACTCACAGTGAGTGAAGGAAGAAAAACCGATTGATCGATCGTGTCTCCTCTTCAGCGCGCGACCTCAGCTGAAGTGGCCTGATCTCGAGTAGCCGTGTGCAAAAAGCGGCTTGTAGCCACCTTCGCGACAGCAATAAATATTTACCTTGTTTTCGACTGTCGTCGGCGTCGCGATAATCGTAAGTACGAGGATCGCGCATATATAGATCGATGGCATATACACGTATATATATATATATATATATATATATATATAGACATATATATAGATCGATGAATCGCGTCGCGCGCAAAACCGACTTGCCCTCGTTTGCGCGATCGAGCAATAAATATTTACGGGTGCTCCCACTCCGCTTTGCGGAATCCGCTATTGTACTTTGTAATATTCGCAACGGGGACGCGACGTAGTGATTTGGATTCATCGCGGATGTATAATATCCATACATATGTATCAAGCATCCCGCATACTCGAACGAATCGCAATGATAATGGAATTAATCGCGGGGTTACGCCTTGAACTAAAACGACTTTGCACAATTTCTCTATTGTTTACATAATATTTATATCTAGTCTCTATTATATAAATTATTACAATTCACGTATTTGTGATTTTCGGTGTATAATTTATTCCTCTAAATTAATTTGCAAATAAATATTCTGTAATAGGCGCGTCATCATTATTGATTTTAATACAATCTGATTCCTACTGATACTAAAACACATCTCATACGTAAAACTTATTTTCCACAACAAGCAGATAATTATAAATTAAATTCAATTATATTGAAAGATTAAAATACGATTAAAATGTTTACGAATGTATGAAAAGATAAGCTGTTACACAAACAAATTATTGTTTGTACGGTTACATTGAAATTGTAAATATAATTGACATAATTATATAATTATATACGTATAAAATATCTTTTATTATTTTTCCTTGCTAGATGTTAAAACTTTGTAATATATGTACAAATTGAGAAGAAGAAATGTTTATATTTTTGACTTACATATTAATATTCAACATATTTTTAGATACGTAAATTATGTTACAATTTTAATTTTTGCTTGTTTCACAAAGTACATAATAGCTGCTTCCATTCGATCCTGCGATGCTTTTTCCACGATGCAAATTAATTCAGTTTGTAACATGAAACTTCTTTTATTGCACAGCTTTTCGATATTGCATATAAAAATTAAAATAAAAAAATATTTACATTATCGTTTAAAAATGTAGAAAAGTTCAGAGAAAAATGTTAAATAAAAATTACTTATTATCATGTTCAATTTGCTAATTGTGTATTGTCATACAAATACGCATAACGAACACATTTCTCTTTCAATTTGTAGACATGTCACAAAATGTTTAAGATTGACGATACCAAGTCAAAGAAAAATAAAAAAAAAATGATTAATTAATTTGCAAAAAAAGAATAATGGAGAGGACGAGTGACTTTCTCGTGCAATGAAAATAAATATCGATTAACGATTGTGTGTAGTTACGTGCGTCCGTGTACGTCCTAAATTCTACTCCCATGTAACCCTTAATTGGGTTACTGCTAACGTCAATCACGAGGCTCGCGATATTTCATAAGATGTCAGCTGGACAGCCTCATTTATTTTGCGGATGTGTCATATTTATCTGTCTATATGTATATAAAACATGATAATATACTAATTGTCATAATAGATTAATCTCACTTGCTACAAAATGATAGATCTAGTTACAATGCATCCAATAAAACCAGCTGTTGTTTAAAAAGCCTTTATATCTTACATTACGTAATAGTTTTTCTTTCTAATTCTAAAATTTACTAAATCATTTTCTAACAATAAAATGTTAATAAAACAAAATACTTGCTTGCATTTTATAGAATAGAAGATGTGTCAATAATTCACAAAATATATCAAATTAATAAATGTACGAAAAAGCAATTAACATTATCATATTAAATATCAAATAATTTCCTATATCAACATTTAAGTAACATTAAGGAAGTATTGCTAATCGATTTTGTAAAATTATTGTGCTTAATAAATTTAAAAGATAAAAGGCATCTTAAGATAATCGGTAAAACGCGTTACTCGTAAATTCTCATTAAACAAGTTCCGGCATCAGTCGTTCACAAAGCCAGAAGTGGCGAGAGCATTGGGAGTTGTTGCATTTAATCAGCTTTGTGGAAGATGTTATCCAATCGTCTCTCGCCGCCACTTCGGCGTGGATAACCGACTAAAGCAGCTCGTCGTCGTTACAGTTACTAAAGTTTGAAAACTCGCGAAACGTGTACATGCGAATAACCGTATCTGCTATCGTGAGATGCTTATTTTGCTAACCAAGCGAACATGATAGCGCAAATTCGCGAAAGGAAACTAACTGTCCTAACTGAAAGCTCAGAATTTCCGGTTTTGCTTTTATCCCTTATAGCTTCTTTAATGCTTTTCGGTCCAGCAATTTTCACTGGATTCATGCTACAAAGTGTTACCACAAGTCGCGCCTTACTCTCTTTTGGCTATGGACTCTAGCGAATTTGCGGTTCACTATCTAACGCAGCAAGATCTTTCTATCTTTATCAAAAGTTTAACGTATCTTTCAATTTCTTGAATATTTTCAGCATTAAATATTTTATTAATTATTACAAAATAAAAACTATCAATATATTAGATTTAATATGTTATATAAGTGTATTAAACCAAAATAAAATACCATTTGAATAATATATTGGATTTAATTATTATTAGATTTAATATATATCAAATGTATATTATTATTCAAATGTTATTCAAATGATATTTTATTTTAATTTAATTTATTAAACTGTGTATATTAAATTAAAATAAAATAGCATTTGAATAATAGATTTAATATATTATTCAAATCTAGGAATTAATGATAATTAGATTTAATATGTTATTCAAGTCTAGGTTTTTCTCTAGCAAAATTTTGAGCTTGGTTTTTGAGTTATAATTGAAAATAGTTCGCTACTCACACACGAGTTCGGTACAACAAGCAGGGACGGTGCAACGCATCATAAGACTAATGTAACACTTGACAATGCTCTCATGATGCGTTGTGCATCCTGCCTGCCTGTTGTACCGGATTTGTTTGTGTGAGTAGCAAACTATGTTCAATTATAATTCAAAAACTAAGCTTGAAACAAAATTTTGTAAAAGGAAAAAATCTTAGAAATCAAGAATAAAATGTTTCAAGAACATCAGATTGTTTTGAATCACCCTGTATACACAGGCACATTCAAAAAAATTAAAAAAGGAATCAATACGGAAAAAGTGAGAATAAAACAATAGTATTCCACACAAATTTATAATAATTATCAATAAAGAAGTGCGACTTTGGACTTTACTTTAGTTAGTAAATGTCGGAATGGCACTCCAGAGAATAGAAAATGTTCCTAGCTCAAAAGCACATTGGCGATTGAGTTTCAACAGAGAAAAGCGTGTTATAGAGTCTATAAAGGGAACAAATGTCCAGAAGGCAAAAGGCAGAAGCGAAGGCAAAGGAAAGAAGCGATCTTACGTCCTAAGCGTTTCTCTCCATCAAATTTCTATTTTCCGTATTCTCGCTGGATCGAATCATAAACTTTTTTTCTTGCCGTGCCAGCCTGTTTCACATCACATATATCGAATCCTTTATCTCAAAATCGATATGAAATAACGCAATTTCCGCGTAATTTAACAAAATAAATGGTAGTAGAGTTAGCGTGCAACAAACTGCACCAGTTTGTTTCCCGCGCGAAAACAATAGGAAAATGTGGAATATTAATTGTTAAATTATTTGGAGATTATATAGTCGTTCTTTTATTTCGCACGTGAATAAAATCATTCTTGGGTTTTAATAAAATAAAACGCAAAATATATGTGTGTTATAAATTAATTAATTAATGTAATAAATTAATTTTTCTTTCTGCTACTCGTTAAAGAAATTTACGACTTGCAAGGCACTTATCAGAAGTTTCTTTATCACTTCAAAATCTCGCAGTACACACCACAGAAAAGTACATAAATACCACAGAAAAATTGTTAAAGAACATACCGTTGTGTAGTAAAAAATAATAACTTACCTGATTCATGTACGATCTGACGAACTCCATGCTTTGATCCAGAGCATAAGTGTCACTACTGCAGGAATCGAGAATGAGAGCACCCAGTGTTGTGTTCGGCAGCAGTTCTACATCAGCGTTAATCTCGTTTAGAACATATAGCATAGCTTCCAATCGTTGCATACCCTTCTCTTCTTTTACAGCCCCGCATGGTGATTGACCAATGGAGCTTGCGACCTAAACAAATAAATGTGCATGCAATGTACCCGTTGTATAAAACTTTTTTTTTAAATTGCCTGGCTTTTATTCGTATCGATAAAATATTCCACAGTGTAATATATATCGCACATACACGTATAATGTAAATAATATCTTTTAACAAAAAATTTCAATTTAAAATAAAAAAGAATATTTTATGATTCAAACTTCACAATAATTTTCCACGATTTACAATTAACCGACACATAATTTTATTTTATTTTTTACTCTATTTCACGCATTACGCTTGAACAAGCGTGAGCAAGCTAAACATATCAATAGAATCCAAAGTTTACAACCGAAACAATACAGCTGCGGTATTTCAGGGACGATAGCACAAAGGCTGAGGTAGATGTTCAATTTCGACGGATTAATGTCGTACTTTTCCCCAGAGCTATTCGTTCGTACAATGTCTGGATACAATGGCGCAGCATGTACAGCCACGACTTGCGAGTCATGGGACCAAAAGGATCAAATTACAGGAAACTTCGACCCCTTGTCGTATCCTCGAGTCCTATGGTCGGATGCACCGCTTGAAGCTGTTGACGTTCGAGTTCAAGGAGTATGAGGGAAAGTTGCGGATATCCACAATATTGTAAAAACTCGCGCGTCGCTTCATCGACCGTGGAGAAATCACATCACAACTTGAAAAATGCATAGTCCGGCCAAACACGCTCGTAAATTCCGGCAACAGCGCAATCCAACCGCTGATTTTAATGTTTGTGAAATCAGCTGGGAACACTGAACCATTCGTTCTCGGGCAAGCTTTTCCAAAATGAAGCTTTTAATTCCAACAACCCGGAATCTGTTTTGGTCAAAGCAAGGTTACATAGGAGCAGACGAAACTCCAACTACATATTTGTCCTATATAGTGAAATATACATTATGTACGAATACATGCAATATTTTGTATTTTATTTCCGACTATGAATCGTAATGATTATTACAAAATTTTGGCCCACTATAATATACAAATGTACAATAATATAAATTGTATAAACCGAGCAATATCAAAATAAGCATATAAATATTTGCTAAATAATAAAAAATAATCAATATCGTGTTTCAGTAAATTAAAAAAATAGCGTACATTTGTATTATATTATTTTTGCAGCGATTATAAGAAACTTTATGTTTGGAAATCTTAATGTTTCAAAAAAATGTCAAGTATATGAAAGAAAGGAGATACCTACAAAATGTATAAAATTTGACGTGGGATAAAGCTATCGCTTCGTCTGTTCGACAATTACATACTGATTCCGCAGTCACATATCTCTTCTGTTTATATTACTTCGTAATTTCCTTCACCCGCAGGGTTAAAACTTCTGTCACAGAATCAAAACATGACATCACGCATTCCAGCTTAATTATTTCGCTTAAACTTTATTATTGATCAAAATTCCAATGTTTAGTGCAATGCGCGAACCAAGTAACAAAAAGAGGAAGAGAGAAAAAGAATAAAAATCGAAACAACAATTTATCTATGAACAATTTTCTCTGTTTTCTCACACAAGCAGTTTATTAATATTATTAAACTACTGTCCGTATATTTTCACGAGTTTCTATTATAATAAAATATGATATATAAGTTAATTGTCAAATATATTAAAAAAATGAAGATTTTGTACAGACTTTTGACGAACCATCTTTGTTCTTCGAAAGCAAAAAGCGGTTGTCACCGAAAGAATTGTGACATTGTTTCTCCGAAAATTTATCCGAAAAAACTAATCACTCCGAATTCGGGTCGCTCGTTGCTCGAGAACGGCTATATCGAGCGACAAGTACAACTGGTGAGAAGGAAAGTTATCCGTTGGTAGAAGTTCGGTGAACGGCGTTTATTTTGCACGAACTAGTTGCGCGACAACAATAAATCAGCTCAAAGTTTTCGATATTATTCCACCTATAGTGGGAAGAGGTAACATTTCACAGACATGTTTATCTCACACTTTGTGCAGCGATCGAACTTATTGTTAGTCGTGTGCTCGAGAAAAATGCGCGAGAAGAAGGCAAGCGAGATTGGAGAAAAATAAATGGAACATTAGCGAAGAGTTTTCAAGATAAAGGGAAATATGCAAAAATATGTGCTTACGTTAAAATTTATACTAAGAGTATTACTTCCTTTTGAAAGTTTCAAAGAGTTTTCAATTGATTCGTTTCGCGATTAAATATTGTATATATTTTAAAAAGAATTAATTAGCGAGATATTTTGTAATAAAAATTAAGAGATATTGTGGAATTAAATTAAAAAAATAAATATAATAAAATACTTTTGAGAGAGTAAAAAGCAATATTTAAATGTAAATAAATATTTAAAAAAGATATTTAGTAAATCACAAACAACATGTTGCTGTACAAATCATACAGTGCATCGTTGAGCAGTCTGTTATTTTTTTATTATTTAAATAAATATTAGATTTTTTTAGTATGCCAGGCAATATTCACGATGTTACGTAGAGCTTTGCGCAAAAGTTCGCGAAAATTAATTTTTAACGGAAAAAAGTTCAAGCATTCTTGGTGCTGAAATTAAACTTTTGTAATTTTTGAAAACCTGTATTTATACAATATTTTTCTATTCTTCTCTTTTTTTAGTATATATTTTCTTAATGGAATATCTTGTAGCAATAAAGAAGACTTATCTACACACGGTTATATCACAGATAAGGTTTCTGTGTTTTACTATATTCCATCTGTACCGCGCATGATGTGACGTCAAAGGCGCCACGGTTGTTACGTCAAACTTTTGCATGTGTTGCGTAACATATAAAAGTAGGCAATTTTAGAGAGTTACCTTACTTTCCGCACGTAATAAAGTATTTCTCGCAAAATAGCGAATCGTCGATGTTACATATGGTACGAAGTTCGTTTATGCCATCTGAATAAATAAAAACGCGAGGGAAAACGAGGTCACATGACCTAATAACAATATATTGGTCCCACCGCTCTCCTTCTATTTTTCGTTTCACGAAAATGTGTTTTTTCGAAAAGATGTGCGTTTTATATCCGACCGTGTAATAAATAACAAAGGTTTAAGCGGACAAAAAGCAATTTTAATTAAGAACGCAGATGTTGATATATCATTCCTTCTTGCAATTGTAAAACAGCAGAATGAGAAAATGGAATACAATGGATAATACTCGCTAATTACAAGCCCGACTAATTGCTTATAAAAACTTGTGTCATTTATCTTACAATATGTGACATGGAGGACGAAAAAGTAATTTTTAACAAATAAACGCGTGAGTACGTGTCTCTTTGTCAGTTGCAAATTGATACATTTTTTCATTTTGCTTACATCTCTTCGTTGATTGCAAAAAGCTTTAGTTGTTAATTAATATTAACGCTTCACACAAATAAAACGAATAGGTATATTTATATTTTCGCCACCGACGACGAATTCTTATTCCGAATATACATTATTTTCAAATGAACGGACGGAAAAGACGAGAGCGTGATTTCCGCGAGGCAATTTGAGACGAAAGAGAGCGTAGAATAAGATAAAAGTGCAGTTTCGCGGATACAAGTGCAACGTACAGTAAAGCTGGGATGTATGCATATTGACCCGCTCTGGGCGAGTTCCAGCACAAGAGAGGCTTCGTACTAATTTAATCTCTATGCACAAAAAAAAATAAAATAAAGTCGTTAGATGTATAATTTTGTCCATAAAAAGTTTGATAATTGCCATTTTAATCAATTTATTGCAGGAACGAAACGTAAATTATTATAGATAGCATCGATTAAGTAATTAAAAGTACGTATGCGCGAATTAATGGTGGTGCAAGCAGCAACCTTTCCACACATTACAATCAAAATGCAATTTCGATAGTGATAGATTACATTAACACATTATATTACCATATTATGTTTTATATAATGTTACATTTGCTAGATATATAAATTGCGTAACAGAATATACTATACACTATATAGCACGTATCAGAAATCACGTGTTCTTATAACACGTTTATTGTTCATATAACATTTAGTGAGGATAGAATATAAAAGCCCTTTTCTCTCATTCTCTCAATCTTAAGCTTATTTTAATGGGAGTTTTATTTATATTTTTATTATTAAAACATTTAAAGATGTTAAAAATAAAAATAGTGCATTCAACGAAAGTATTAAATCTAAACTATCGCTGACAAATATTTCGGTTTAAAAGTTATCGAAAAACCTGTGGCTAACACGAAGTATGCCACTACTGATACATTCTGTGTAGAAAAGCTAAAGAAGCTTACCTGCTCGTGCATTGGAAAGATCCCGCCGAGGATGATGTCACCACCGATGCGTATCAACTTCGAGCCGTCCTCGCCTCTATTCTTTACGTTGTAACACTCGCTCGTGATCAGGAAGCACCACATCCACGGCAGAATCTTGCGCAAGCTCATCTTGGCCATGGAAGCTGAAGTATTTCAGTATCTCGCTGAAATGTGAAATAAATTCGTATGTTATTTCGCGAACATTTTACCAACATGAAAAATTACTTGCGTGCATGAATATTTTTCACTCTTTCATAATGTGATAACGTATTCAAATTTACTGTAATATTGCACAATTAATCATATTAAAATAACGCGAAAATATTGAAAACACTGAGACACATATTGATTTAATATCTCCAAAAGAAAATTGCAGTCCATTTTTCTACAGAAAATAATATTGATACACGTTTCAGTAATTTATTTCAATTAATCAGAATAAATTAACTGTACAACGTAAATATGAGTAACTGTTTGCGATAAATATACATCTTTTTTATGAAATAATTTATTATAGCAGTATTGCAGCGCAACATTGGTGCTTTGAAACGACTTGTAAGGGGATGCTTTGAATCAAAACTTTCAATAACCGATAAGCAGCGTCATATATAATTCTTTGCTTGTTCGCTGAAAATATAGATTTATGGAGGAAACGGATTGCACGTGTGCAAAATGTTTACAGAAACATAAATACATCAAATATTATATTTTTCTATGCCTGTCTATTTTGAAATCTCTTTTACTGGAATCATAACTTGTCAATCTATGTAATGCTTTCTTTTCGACGATAAATTTTCGTTCATGTCATGTTAAAACTTCGAACATGTCGAAAGGCCGAATCTTTTTAGTCCGTCACGATAAATTCTATTTTTCGCGAAAAGTGATTGAAACGTTGGAGCTACTGCTTTAGAAAATAAGATTTACAGTATGTTTTCTTCAATCAAAATTATTAATGCAGAATTGCATCGCACATTTTCAGCATAAAGCCAGACGTAATCTTTCTTTTCTTAATCCAATCCAGTTTGACTTAGGATATTATTGTCGCACGAGAGTCAAAGTACTTGAGTCCCTGCTTTTAATTACTTTGCTGCCCGTCGGCGTAATACGGCCTTACGTTTTTACCATCCAACTTTTTTATCGCGATTGCCGCGAAAGTTGGATTCTTATCATTAAGTTCTTATTCTCTCCAAGTAATTATTTTCAAGTCAATCGTCATAATGTATCGCACATCAATGAACAAAGAATCTATTATTAATACTATCTTTAGTACATCTTTAAATCCTTTCATTTGTCCATCTCGAGACAATTCAAGCTTTTATATACTACGAGTTTATGTAAACACATTATTCTTTTTCAAAGAAATGTTGCTGATTGCGTGCCCAGTTGTGCGTCTGCAATTTAATTCGCGAGGATGCAAATAAGAAGGAAGAAAAACACTTGCGATGAAATGACTTCGTTAAATAAATTTCATTTTCGCTCACGTTTTTACGACGTGTTTCGGTTTTCTAATGTTTTCTACTTTACTTTCTGCAAAAGCCATTCAAGGCCATTCAAGGTTATAATTTCGCAATTTAATTCAAGTCTTGCAATTAATTCAAGACTTTTGCCGGGAGAAAACTCACCATGAATTCTCTACATTTAAAGTCTAAATAATGACAATGATTAGAAGGTAATCTACAGAAATATCGAGCAGACGAGCAGATAATTACTTAATTCTTCCTAATTAGATTCACTCTTACACAAAGCTCTTCTTATCATGTATAACATGCGAACAATTATAAAATTTTAAAATAAAAGAATAGAGAATAATTTGTGATCTTATTTAAACTATTAATTTACGAAAACTAAATACTTGGCAATAAGTATTAAAGTATAAAAAAACCTTGAATTTTTTATTATTTTCTATAATAAATATAAAATATTTTTTTTTATATATAGAATATTTGCGAATTTTTAAAATAAAATATAAATACAATTAATTAAAAAACCGTCACTAAATTTCAAGAAAAACAAACAGTAAATATTATGTATAACATAACGTAAACATAACGTAAACACTTTTTTTCACATTTTATCGTCAGTTGTCGATACTTCATTTTATAGAGCCATACGAAAGAGATATAAAATTTGCGCTTTGTATGTAGTGATAAATTTTTATGTACCAAGCTACTAAAACGTTATTGCTTTAAATATAATACGTATGAATTTTAATCGATAATACATCCATTTTGCAGCGCGCAATGTAATCTACAGAATATCAGTCTAAGTTTGTCATATAGTTGATAATTAAAATGATGTCTACAATGGTTTGTTTTTCAGTTTGTAATATATTTACAGAGTTCATTCGATACTTGTTATCGTTCTATCGGAATCAGAATGGAGATTAATATTCGTTTTAACAGGCTGGCAGACAACGATCGAAAAATATCGTATACAATTTCATATGCAATCTCGTATGTAATCTTATATATCGAAATATCAAAAGAAGCATCATTATCTGTTACCAACAAAATTTTTTATATAATTTTTTATCAATAAATATAATGATAATAAATACAATTTCGAAATTATCAAAGTAATAAAATATAATGATAATTAGGATCGAGAGCCAATGCCGGATGTTCTTTGCAGTTTATTCTTTTTCCAAATTTTCTTTATTAAAGAGCAGTATACGTTTCGGCCACTATCGGGCCATCTTCAAAAGCTAAAATTCGACAATTATAATTACAAATACATTCTCGGTAGTGTAAATTAATTCCTTGTAACATACCTGGTATTTTAAAAAGAATCCATTAAAACAGACTAAATCGCATGTTGTGTGTGTTAGGTGAACACTACTGTGTGATAAAAGATACTCGAATTAGAAAAGAAAGAAACTGGTCACGAGAAACACATTGAAAAACAAAAGCAAAAAATAAGAATAAAGATAATAAAATAATGAAAAAGAATAAAAAATATCTAAGATGTTAATTACTTGTGTAACGTGTTAGCAATTGATGTCTAGTGAAGTCAGAGGCTAACTGCGTGAGGTCGAAACGGGTAAAACGTACGGTACAGAAAGAAACTAAACATTATTGTGGAAGGATAAATTTAGGAAGGAGGATTAGGACGATAACGATTTTATGATAGGTAAATTTTATGATAGGCTTCGGACAAAAGGTCCGTGTCGCTCTGTTTATTTATGGCCGATTTTTGCCGTTTAATATGAATCATCTCTGATGTAAGTCTTTTCCAACAAGAGTTCTCCCTATCCATTATCTCCACATTTTCCTAATCAAAGCTGTGATCAAAATCAATGCGGTGCAACGATATCACGATATCAAAGTAATAAAAACTTTATAATGTTAAAGTAAAACTAAAAATTTGCATTATATTTAAAGAAGATAAATCTGAATCTCTTTAATGTTGACGATAGATGTTGTATGACAAATTAGATTAATTAATAATACTCAAATAAATAATTTGAACACAAATTTATTATGAGAAATAATTATGTTCGTAAGTATTGTTTCCAGTGCATAAAATATTGTTTTTATTATTAATATTTGTCCAAGACTGTTATATCTTGTTTTGTTTTATTGATGTTGCTAGTTTACAATCACCCATATACCGTCAACAAATGTTCTAGTGAGTAATTGCTTTTTGTATAAATAAATGGTTCATTTTGTGATGATTAAACAGCTTCATTGAAATTACAATATGTCAATTACAGCAGTATGGGTATGCCAATTGCGTGTGAATTATATATCATGCCTTTAACGAGAAAGGTGAATGTTACATTTTACGCAGAATACAATAAAATAAACGTTTCAATTATTTGTAATTTCGATATTAAATTATAATTTACTATCAGTCAATTAGAAATACAAGCTTGTTCTTATATTTATCAGGAAAATAATTGTAAATAAAATTTTAGAAACTGCTTCCTTCAGGATATCATAAAAGCCAAAAAAACCTACCAAATTTACGAGACAATACAAATAATAGAAACACATATTTTCTCTGTTGTAAAAAATTAATTTTTATATCTGTTGCAAACATGAGTTTTTTAACGCAGAAAATTTCATCAAGAAGAATAATGCTTATAAGATTAACTCAATTCTTTTTTAACTTTTCACGGTGTTATCCCACCGGATCACATTCATGGGTACATGCAGCACGCTAAACACTCAACGCCTCAACTGAGATTGAACGGCATTGTATCGAACATGCCAGAATTCAGCGATGCGTTCCATAGCCGCAAGAAGAGTCCCATGAATGCAGAACATCGATGCGACCTGTGGCGGTGATTGCCATGCGAATAATCGCATAATTCCATTGAAGTACGGTCTTTTATTGGAATTTTTGGATCTCTTAGTTTTATCAAATATAATTAACAAAATAAAATGACATTCTCCTCCATCATTATTCTGCCCTAAAAATAGTCGCAATAATTTCTTTCCGTTACAGTTTTATTTTAAAAAGATGGATATAGCACTGCATTCCACAAAGAAAGAAAAAAAGAAGAAACACAAAGATGGATTCAAAAAGAATTCTCGACTTTCCTTTAAACTTTCCTTTAAATTGAAAGAAAAGAGAATACAGAAAAAAGATTAACTAATTAGAATTTCTGTTCTGTTATATAGTTTTTATTTTAACAATATATATAATTTTTTTTATGTTATTGTTTTCTATAAGAAAAACCATTCGTAATGACAAAGAAAAACTGAAATTATTGTTTGACATTTTAGAATGACGTCACAATAATTTAATATGTTATGGCATCTTAAAGAAATGGAATATATATGTATATCCGTATTATATTCACATGTAAGAGATGCTTCAATGCTACTATTTCTACTGCTTTTATAATAATGCGTCTGTCGCGTGTAATTCAGTGGAAAAAGAAGCTTTTCGCCGACAATGGCGCTTTAGAAATGGCGTGTTTCAGGTCTTTGATTTGATCTGCGAGTACCTGCCGAAAAGTACCCTCAAAAAGTGTTGCGAAAGGTAGCCTCTCAACTAGATATCATTTTACTCGGACGGAAGAGCTAGCTCGAAATAATGTGCCAGGCTATCTTTAGAAGTCAGGCGGGAAAGTGAATTCCGCCACTCGATAAAAGGGCGTAACGCAAAAGAATACAAACAAGTTTGAATAAAAAGTGATCGATTGCACACCGCCACTCGCGCAACCGATTAAATGCGAATTGATTGTACGGAGTAATAGAATTTTAAAACTAAATACAATCTATAAGCCTTTATTCAAGCATCCAACAAGCTTAATTCTTTTCAAATATTACAGATAAATTTCCTTTAATTTATTATTGTAGAATATCTCAATGTTTTTGAAATACTTTATATTTTGGATAAAGATGAAAAGATACTCATGAATGTGAATACTTGTTTATATAATTAATTACTTATTAAAAATTGTAAAATATAATATTACAATTTTTTTGTATTAAAATAAACTAGGGAAAAGTCTAATTTTCAAAAATATTTACAGAATATTTAAAAAAACATTAAGATAACATGATTTATGAAACTTTAAGTAAAAAATCTCAAGTTAAAAAGTTCAATAATGACAATATCGTATTTTTACAATTGTAACTGACACTTAAATTATTCTAGAAATCAGCAAAATATGTCCGCGGTATAATTAATTTTTGTAATCAATATTGACACTGGTATTGTAACTACAAATCACAAAATCTCTTCCTTTATCATGTCTGTTACCAAGAGATGTTTGATTTTTCCATTTTGACGAATAAATCGATAAACCACTGTTTACCGAAAACCATGAAAAATATTGGACTTGTCAGATTCGCAATCAATTTTCAATCACATATAAATTCAAAAAGAGAATAAAGGAATATGTATATGTGTGCGTTTAACTTGCACAGTTTCACATTTTTCATGAAATATAAAGTTTAATATTTATTAAAAGTTCTTTTAGCAAAACTTCAAATGATTGGTTGATACCAACCTTATCCAGCTCTTGAAACGATACGTAAAAAAAAAAGAAAAAAGAGAAAGAGAAAACAGTCTTTGTAAAGTAATTTACCCAATTCAAATATTGATTCGCGGTTCTTTAATTGGACCCAAAGAAATAGACTTAATAGCAAAGGGAAAAAATCGTCCATTTAGCTACTCGACTTTCCGTTAATAATTGATTTCATCTTACTGCTCTTTCAGCGCTGGAAGTTTAGTAAAACATTTATCTAAAGTACAAATTATTAAATGACAGAAAATATATAATGTAATAACGCACAAGTATGAAACATGCCTTGATGTTTTGATAAAAAATATAATAAATATTTCTATAAAAATTAATTTTTTTAATAATATTAAAAACGTGTTAATTAAGTAGCACAAAATATTAAAAAAATTTTTTAATATTTAAGTATCTTGTTAAGTTAAATAACGCTATATTTCTATATTTTCCATACGCGCCTTTACACTTTAACACTCATTTTTTCAACTATTCCTAGTCATCTGTTTCAGTCTTATCTAATTTCCATAAAAATTAAATTGTTAAAATGTTAAAATTTTATCTCATCGTCAAATTTATATAATTTCCTATATTACAATTCTATTCATTTCAATATATTTTCCGTTTGAAGTCGTAAAGAACGCGATCGAACGGATGTTTTAAACGAACTCTTCCGAGAAACTTTTGATTAGTTTCATATAAACTTCCTATCTCTCACACCAATCTCGCACTCGTGAAGACACACTCTTTGATTTGACCTCAGTCGCAAAAGGCACAGCAACGATAAAAGGAAAACTTCATCGCCATCTTGGCGACGTTCGAATGATCTGGATCGAAATTGAGATATCTATCCGTGCGTGTAATCCTTCGATACACTCGATTCGACTCTATCCTGGCTCTACTTCGTCAGGACGCGGTAGAATTCCGACTGTGTTTTCATTTCTGTGGCAAACCGTGCCGTTCCCTACAACTTCTAGGATATTGCAATCCGTGAAACTGGCAAGCGGACTCCAATCATCTGTTGCCAAAATAGGAAAGCCTCTTTACTCCAGCCACATTTTTGCAATCTGCATAGTTCAGAGATTCGAGATATTTTAAATATTTTATTACGTTACAGCATCTTAGAGACATCTCAGAAATTGATGGTATAAAATTTTATTATTTATTATTTTCGAGGCTTTTTCGCATTGATGTTTCTGTTAATATTTTTTTTTATTAAAATAATAACTAGAGAGAAAGTTTTTCAATAAAGAATAAAACTCTTTCAGAGCAGAATAAAACTTATTTTGCGCGTGAAATAAGTTTTATTCTGCTATATATTTGCTGGTAAACGAATAACAATTGAAGCTATTTATAAAATCTTGTGATATATTTTTAAGATAAAATTCTTACTGCATAAAAATAAATCTGAAAACTTTAATTTTTTAATATTTTAGTATTCCATTCTTCCCGAAATACATGAAAGAAGTTATGAATAGAAAAGATGTCAACATTGGGAATTTATTAATAACTTTCAAGTCAAACGAGTAAAATGAATGTATTAAGACTGCATAAATGCATTAGAGAAGAAAATCTGAAGTTTCCTGATAAACGAAAGCGGAAAGTTAAAGAAAAGTTAAAGGATAGGAATCGCACGGCTGTTGAAATCGAGCAATTTGTCACCGTCATGACAGCACGATGAAGTTTCTCGAAAGACGCATAATTTCTTATGTTATCGAACGTCCCCGGAAATCTGATAACGATTATCGATCAATAAATAATAGAGAAAATCAGTAGTAAAAGATAGAAATTTCCGACAATTTTTCAAAACTGACACTGCGATCTGTGAATTTAATTTTTGTGATCTGAGAATGCAATTTTTATACTTAATTTATTTTTGTCCTTAATAAAATATCAAAATAATTTCTACATAAACGCATATCTATAATTACATAAAGTTATACTTTCTAGTATAAATATTTTAGACAAACTTATATGTTTAAATAGAAGAAAGATTCTCTCTCTCTCTCTCTCTTCTCTTCTCTTCTTCTGCTTTTAAGAAATTCAATAAATATGATACTTTCAGCTCCAAGGTAAGAATCGTTGATACTGTTACAATTATTGACATACCGTCAATAAATTTGCTTTTATACGTAATATATAAGTTCTCCGCGATAAGTATAAAAGAGAGAGACTTACGAAAGTGAAGGAAATTTATTTCTCGAAAGCAACGCGATACTAATGCCCCTGCCAGATCTATAATATATTTTTATTTGATAATGTATTGATAGTAATACATTTTTATTTTCTTACTAATAAAGAAATAGATGCTGCAGAGCTGGCTGCAATTTGTTGCAATTTTCATAATTGTAAAATAGACATACAACAAAATATATAACTTAATGTTTAAAAAATTCATATTTTATCAATATTTGCGCTACAAATAAATATATTTAGGAAAATTATAACTATAAGTTATGTTGCTTTATATATTTTTTACGCAAATAATCGATGTTGTGTTTGTTCGAACTTTGCTCTACGTAACTACACATCTAAAAGCAAAAAAGTTTTTCAATGTAGCGAGTTCAAAAAAAAGTTTTTTAATGCAGTGACGTGCAGTATGCAGAATAACGTGGAGCTGTGCTCAACGAAACGACATAAGGCACAGACGGTAATACAAGAAGAACGAAAAATACGTACGTGATGCGCGTTAGTATCCTGAGAGAAGAAACCTACCGAGAGGTAACGACATATGTGTCGGATCTACATTATGCGTAACATCGTAACATGAGAGTAAATTACATGTAAGCCGTATCCGCAGCAGGCAGATTTACCAGATGCTGCGAGACGCGCAACGCGTAATTCATGCGAAAGATCGAAAGGGATTGGCTGGATAACTATAATATTTATGATCCCAATGACGCAATGCGCATGCGAACACATATATTGTTGTAGGTCGACGCAAGGATAAAGAGAACGTGCAGCACCGGGCTTGTGTTTCCACTAAAAGAAAATCCCATGAGTCACATGTGTGCCAATATAAATGCAACACATATTTATGTTGTGATTCGTTATCACTAAAAGATTG
Source organism: Linepithema humile (assembly GCF_040581485.1). NCBI lineage: Eukaryota > Metazoa > Arthropoda > Insecta > Hymenoptera > Formicidae > Linepithema > Linepithema humile. The sequence continues at coordinate 25,301,959 of NC_090129.1, read as the reverse complement.
ACTCTATAAATTCATGAAGATAAATTTTTATATATTAAAGCATACATGTATATACATATACATATTTTTTTAAAGGAATATACACAGAGAGATTTTTTCTGGAGTAACATTTCGATCGAGGCTTGTGTAATTCCGCAAGTGGCTTTTGCGAAGCACCGAGTGCATTTCTAATCCTAACAGTCTCTTCTTGGAAGGATATATATACGTATACATTCCGCATTAGTGGTACGTCGCGAGTTAATTATCTGGAATATACACGATAGCGGCGCCGCAATTCTAGCGCAAGATACAAGGCCGGTTGAAGTGGAAGCCGCGAACCCGACTCGAGTGAATAAAATAAAGCTAAACGAGCGTAAAAGCGATTACGCGCGAGAGCATCGGCAAATCGAAAGGTGGAGGAAGCGATGGAGGAAGATAGATTGCCAGAGTGAACGAGCTACTGTAACGAGATTCGATCATTTCATCCGGCGTCGTAGAAAAATCCGGAGAATTCGATAGCTCGCGAGACAAAAGACACGCTTCTCATCGGACGTTTCGCACGTTCTGATTTAGCGGCGAAAATTAATTGGACGAATAAATCGTTGCCGGAATTTCTACATCGGGACCATGATTGCCGCCAGCTGTTTGACGAAAAAATTATATCCGTGATAAAATAATGTAGCGCCTCCGTAACGCCGGCTGTTTATTTTGAGAGCGAGTATAAATCAAACTTGGGAACGCAACGACCTCGGTACTCTCACCACAAATTTAGCACCGAGGGCGGCTATTTGAGTCGCATATGATATGAATATCAGATGAGATTTAAACAGCCGCAGCAATAAATTCAAATGAGATGTTATCAAAACTAATGCGTTGCACCGATTTCAATAAAGTTTCGCGATTTATGTAAAGCACTTATTAGTCTATGAGTCGTTGATATTATCTTCTTGTTAATAAATCAGAAAGTGATATTATCATTTTCGATAAATGTATGCGCAAATGTGAATGAAAAAAACGTAATAAAATTTGATGAAAATTCAATTCGAAATTTCTCACGAACTGTAGATTATCGACGCCCCTCAATATCGATGCCGCAGACAAACGAAAAAAAGGGCTCAGAAAATCGATATGACATTATTCTCGATGTGTTCGGCTTCCATCTTTTGCATCACGTCTCCCGTCCCTCATATCGTTTCTCTCTCTCTCTCTCTCTCTCTCTCTTTTATTTTTGCACTCCACTCTCCATCTTTCTCCCTCTTAACTCTCATCCGTATCTCTCCGCATTTTACCTTTTTCTTTATGCCTCCCAGCTTTCGCCCTCCGGTAACCAACCCTTCTAGATATTAAACCCGATCCAGAAAAAGCCGAGTACGGCTTTCATCTCTTCGCACGAAAGTCTACCACATCCGATGACGTCTCGCCTGGTAATTCAAGATTTCATGAAATCCGACATTCCGCTGCGAAAATGTTGCGATGAAAGACAATCTCACGGTATTCAACCTTTTTCATTTCCAATTATTCGTTTCTCGCAAATTTAATGAGAATATATCGGTTTTTATTCTGCCTGTCAAAAGTTGTTCACCTTGCAATTTGTTATCCGAATAAAATTGTTGCTTTAGATCGCAAATTTGATTTTGCATACCGTTCACGTTTAAAAAATTCAGAATTAATCTAATATTTTCATTCAAATATTCCAAAACCTTTATTAATCCTCTCTTATTTTTTAAATTCACAAATATTGTTCGATCGCAGGTATAATTTTTCAGCTCTTGATTGACAAAATGAGGTTCCGGGCTAGTCAAAAGCTGGTTGACTCGCACAGAGGAGCGAGGAAGGCAATTTAATTAATTTTTAATTAAAGCATCGTGCAGCAGACATGGAGACGTCACAGAAATGAGATGTCGTTTATAATTCTCATCACCACCGATGACCATTGAATTATTTGCGAGGTGTGTAATAATCTGATAAATCAGGAAATCATTCAAGACAACTATAAAAATGCTCTTTGCTCTAAAATTATATTCCACAATTTTATTTTATTTTAAATTCTATATAAACAAAATATTAAACATTTTTATAAAATTTATAATGCAACATCCGTTATTTAAAAAAATTAATAAAATTATTTGTTTTAGATAGATAATAAAAAATTGAGAGATATCGTACGCAAAATTCGTATTTATAAATAATACGTTTTTAACAGCTTTAGCTTTGTAATGGCGTTAGCTTCTTATTAAAATGCGTTTAAGAAGATAGAAGAACACTTCGGAAAAAGCTGGGAAGAACCAGTACATTTTTTCGCGCAATAAAAAGAAATGCTTAACTGAATACCCGCTAGCGTTCAATTTGTCGAACGTCCAAGCATCAATAATGTCTTAAACTTTGGTTTAGGACTTTACCAGTTCTATGTATTGTGTCTAGATATTCATGAATCATGATTCAGAACTATGTTGGGTAGTTTGGCATCTCTAAGCCAATAATCTCAATATGAAAGATTAAATATAAAACTAAAATATCAACAGTAGATCAAACAATAAATAAATTAGTTAATAAATTTTTAGTTTTAGATTTTTTCCGATGTATAAATATTTACGCACAATGTATTCAACTTAAAAAGTTGTAAACTGGTTATGCATTAGTGATGCATGAATACAGATGGAATCAATAATGCGATAACATACATGAAGTTATGAAGTCAAAGTCTAACAATTTGGCGCGAATGCATTGCCTTTATATTATTCATGCATCATGGCTATTGACAAGAAATATAAATTTACATATTTATTAATTTACTTATTGTGTGTAAATTATTGTAACTTTAGATGTAACCGATCACACACGTCAAATGCTTAAAGATGCAACTGTCAAATATAGCTCCGAATTATAATGCATGCGCGCGAATATCTCGATACAATACGTCGTCCTACATTGTCAAAATTTTTAGTGTTACATTTTTAGTATTTGGAAATTTTAAATAATCGAAGAGTTTGGGAGAGATCGGATCTCGAGATCAAACAACAAATAGTTTAGACCTTTCGAGCTAAAGTTCGAACAATTCCAACTATTCTTTGCGCGAACTATTTTCCAATAGATATTAGTTATGTTTAAGAAAAAGAATTCTTTAAGTAAAATTGCTAAAAAGTTTCTTGACATTTTAGTCTCAAATTAATAAAGTGTAATTGATGATAAAGAAGTTAAGTGCATATAAATGCAAATTGCATGCATGTTTAACTCAAACGGTATGTAATACTTATTTAAAAAATATTTTAATATATTACAATATCTACAATCTTTGTTTCATACAAATCAAACAGCATTGTATTTCACATAAATGTTAATAGTGAAATTTCATCGCCTTGCAATTTGATTTTGTATAAGCGGCAATTAAAATTATTATAGTTCGAAATTTTAGCTGCTTGGCAAAAACTCTTTTATGAATCATAGCCTCGAGTAATATAAAATAAATATTAATTTTATAAATACAAATGTGCAATGAATAATTATTTATCTATTCTTGACTTTTGATTCTTTGTTTTAACGAATTTAAATTAAATAAAGCAGTTAGATTTTTTCACATAAAAATAATACATGTTACTTATCTTGATCAACGTAACTGAATAAATCTAATTCTTTTTATAATGTAAAATAAGATGTACGTAAAACTCAGGAGTTGTGTTTTCTAAGAAATCATGCTGAAATATCGCAGAAAACTATGGAATATACGTGGCCGCCGGGCGTTATACGCGAGAAAAGCTGAACAGCTGCCGATCGAACTTTCTATCGCTATAATATCGCAAACTTTCTCTCGCAGGAAGTGGAATGTCCTTCCGCGAGTAAGTTCCTCGAAGTTCCGACCCAAAGGGCTTTGTAGAAATGGAATTCGAAAGCCCAATAAGAGCGGCGGGCAGCTTCGCATAGATTTCCGAAATCCCAACACGTCGAAAACATTCTGATCCAGCGATCTACGTATGCATTGTATTGTATAATGTTACATGTTATTGTATAATTTATCCTCGACGATACTACTTCTGTCGTTCTCTAACACTATCTTCGAAATATAAAAGAAATCAATAGTCACAATCTATAGTGAATATTTTGATTTCGACCTTTGTTATAGATATCGCGATAGATATTTCACATCATCTTACAATTAGTGGCGTTCGTCATTCAGCGCACACGTGTATAAAGCATTCTGCAATATTTATATTTATTGCGCATAGTATTATTTATGACGCAAAATAGTAATAAAATCCAAACATCTTTGCAATTTATCTTCGCTCTCTTCTACATTTTTACAGCTTTATGCATTTGTAAAAGTGCAGCAAATGTTCTCAACAATGCAGAAGCATATACGTCACTTAATAAACTTTTCCTCCGTGAGTTAAATCGCGACGAAAATTTATATACGCTTTATGGAGACTGTGTTTAATGGGTTAAAAGAAAAGTTGCGGAAGTGAGACGCAGCTGAAGGGTGAGAGACGAGATATAAGCCGCGAGGAGGCTCTTGACGGCTGGCGTCAGTTTGTTCAAGAATCATCGCCGTGAAGACGAGGGATAATGTCAAAGACGACATTCTATACTTTCAGAAGGCCGTCGGCAGACAGCCAAGCTCTTTTTATTTTCCGAAGAAAACCGGGATGCGCGACGAGAGTAAACATTCGTTCCCCTTCTTTTCCCTCTTCGTAAGAAGTCAAGCTTAACTCCGGATTTAAACAGAGCTTCTTGAGAGAAAAGCTGTCTCCCAATACCTTAATGCGTATGCTCTACTCGAACTAATAGAACAGTGAATGAGAATTATTAATTAACGCAAACTTTAATATATCAATTAACGCAATAATATTTCGTTAAAATTCTTTCTTCATTTGATCAATTATTTTGACAATTATGATAATTGCTTTATTAATTATGATTACGTTCTCATCAAAATATTTACATATTGCGTATATGGAATATTTAGCGCGCATAATAACAATTTCAAATAATGTTTAAAAACTTATTTCTATATTAATTTGGAAGCTTTAACATTTTTTTTGTTTCAAAATAAAAGTTGTTAACGCAATAATTAGTATAAACTATTGTTTGCAGACGGACTACAAAAATGCTTTCTAAGTAATAAAAGCTACAATTATTGTTGGAAGTTAAAACCGTTATAAGTAAATCTATTGAAATTCGAAGTTTCTCCGATATTATTTAATAAAAAGAGTAAAACTTTTTCCCAAAAATGCTCTTTACGGCTATTACACATATATTGATAATCGATATGTACTTCGAGTCCCGAAGCTTCATCTAAAACTCATTACCCACCAATTTCCTATTCGTTTGCGCTACCCTTTACATCCGCCGTAAAACAAAAGTTGCAGTGACTTTACGATACGCGAATCGGAAATTATTAAAACTCAAATTCACATAAAGCAATTCATATCTCCGTCCGTCTAGTCCAATTCTTCTCCATCCCTTTTCTCGTAAGACCGGCGCGACTCGTAATGGATTCCTCGAGTTCTCGAGCGGTACTTGCTCGCCATTAAATCCTGATGTGCGGTGGAATCTTAGTTCTCTTGCAAAGTGCACAGAGCAACTCGGATAGAAGTGAACAAAGCGGCTCGTTGAAATTCGTAGTGGTGATTACCCTGTTGCACCCCGGTGAAAACGCAATTTCATTTTAATCGTAATATTATCAAATGCCGTAACATTTATAGAATCCATTCTAAAAAAATTTATATTATTTTATTCGCGTAAAATGATTTGCAGAGTATTATATCGTTAAGTAATTGGAATAATTTCACAAAACGTTTATATCATTCTAAAATTAAAGAATGATGACATAATTTGATTTGTAATAAATAACTGTACGGTAACAAATGTGGATTAATCCTGGCAAAAACTATTTTCAATCTGTTAGAATTATAGTGAAGATGAGAGCAAAAATGATGCTCGTCAATTTTCTCAGATCTGAAAAGATTTCTCGCTTCGTGAGTGAAACTTTCATTCGCAATGCTGCGCTGGCAGGATTTGCCGTTGCATGATATGAGATCGTCGAGAGTTAGCACATCGATCATAGCTGAGGGTCACTTTACGACTTGGAGTAACTCTCGATTGATGCGCATGAGTACATTGCGAATCTCCATTTCCGCATCCCGTACGAAGTAGCCACTAGCACGAGAACACGCACTATATTTTATTATATCAGTTATTATGCACTCTTATTAATAAAATTATACTTCTCTATCTCATGTCGTTTTATGACATAAGCAATAATGAATAAAGTAATAAGATAAAAAAAACATGGAAGACGATAGATAAAAAAAAGTATCTGTCCATCTCCATTTTTTAAATAATATTGCATAAAAGAGATAAGTGTTGATGTGAAGTAATTGAGTCGTGTAATAAGTGATTTCGCATTTTTCAATAGATTTTCTATTACAAATTCCGAAATAACTCATTACACAACCCAATATTTTGTACGAAATATTAACGTAAAATTAATATAACTTTTTAGAAAAGCTATGTAATATTTTTCTTCTTATTTTCGTTAAATAAATTCATAATAGTCACGCTGTTATATTAATGATTTATATAACCGAAATATTCAATGAGAGATAATTGAAAATTAATCTTATTGTGTATCCTATTGTGCAGGATCTGACATTCTAATTCACAAACATAACGCAAGACTGGACGATTCGAGACGATTTGTCACGTGTGTGCTCAACATTGTAGTTGTTATTGTCAAGCGGTCCTGCCGCAATTCCACATAGTCGAATGAGTAAGCACAATTCTCGCGTTCCTTGCTCGCGTTGTCAGGATCGTCGAGGAATACACGCCCGATGTACACGGAAAACCAATTAGGGAGGGCACATCACGGAACTTACAGTCAAGTGTTCTACCAACAACCCCCGATACAAGCCACAGCGCAGTTTGAGCGAGTAATTTAAACCCTTTCCGGGCCAGTTCTTTTTCGGATCGCCGGCGAGCGCGGCAATCGACATGATTAGATCAATATGTCAATACGAATTCTACGGATGTTAACCGAAGAACGAAGTACTAAACTACATGTTGTACTACATGTTTGTATCGTTCTACAATCTAATTCCACGCTTTCCGCACATGCCTGGACAATACACTTATTTAAAGAAAACATGAGAGTTTATGTATCAGTTTTATCGAGTTAAAGGTAAAATTAAAAAAAAAGGAAACATTATCCATGATGTTACGATCTCAATTTTTACCGCTGTCCGTTTTATGATATTTCAATTACGTTCCTTTTTTACATACGCTTCAACTTTTTCTTTTGTAATCGAGATGTAATAGTTTTTCTATATTAAATTTCAGTTATTTATTTTTAAAAAAACTTGAATCAATATTATGTAATTAAAATATAAAACTCGGAAAATTTATTGACACATTTTGTAGAATATTTATCTTAATCAACAAAAAAACTTGTGTAATCATATGTACTTTAAAAATTACGAACGGTAATATTTAAAAAAATTTTAAATCACGCATTCTATATAAAAAAAATTATAATTTTTTGCAAAATCAGAATGTTTATTAAAGATTACTAACTACTTCACGTATATTTGATCAGAAATCGTAAGACGCAAATTGGCGTATCGATAAAACAAAGGATGCTGAACCATTCTCTTGGTAGAAACGAGCTCATCCACTTTCAACCCTCCATCTTCATTTCACAGTACCTTCAATGCTTGCCCCGCATCGTTAACTCTCGCTCCCACATTTTCTCTTCGCTTTCTCGTTCAATTCTTATTGATTTTCCTGACGATGTGCTTATGATCCATTACACGCTAAAGTACGATAATGTTCCACTTCAAACATTGCGGTACTCTTTGAGAACAAAGACCCTGAATAATCAAAAATTATCTCATAACAATATCAAGATCTTTTCGATTCTTAGAAACTTATCTTAAGTTATGGATAATATTTATGTTATCAAAATCATTGAAATCATCGTAATTTTAAGCAAGACAAGCTGACGAGTTTGATTAAATATTAAAATAAAAGTTTTATAAATGTATAAAAAATTTACACTAACAAGCTGCTCGAAGTTAAAGATAAATTAAAAATTTAATAGTAATTAATCACTTAATTAATATATCTGATAACATTTATTTTTATGTAACTTATTACAAAAACCAAGCTGTTATGTTATTGCTTTTCTATCGATTAAGATAATGAAGAGAGTAAATGATAAACTTCTGATTAAAATTCACATTTTTAATTTTCAATTACGTAAAATAATAGATTTGTGTCTAAGTAATAATTTCTGCTACATCGCGGTATTATAAATTATCTTGGCCATCTCATAAATGAAGGAAGCTGCGGGAAAATGACACGGGAGGACGTTATCATCTTTATGATCGCACAAAAGTGCGTTCGCGCGAGAAAATCCAAAGGTTTTTTTTTTTTTTAACAGAAATGCAGGGCATCGAGACTTTATCGACGTCTCGGAATTGAAAACTCAAGGATAGAAGGCGCGAGCAACTTCCCCGTGGAGACGCTTTTGCACCTTTTTCCAAGCGGATTACTTTACGACTGAACAAACGCGGTCATTGAACGCGAAAAATGCGCATGTCACTTTTTTCCTTGTAAAATTCACAATGAGAAATATAAAAAAATACCAATCATACGAAATGCCATAATATTGGATCACGATTTTAGAATTTTGAACGAAATGTCTATCTCATACCTTAAATTTCAATACAATTATTTTATTAGATTTACCAATTAAAATACATTAATATGTATGTAATATTGCTTTTAATTTTCAAATTTTTTTCTTATTCTTTCGATATTACTTTAAACATAAAAAAAAGTTTGAATTTTTTATCGATAATTTCTATAAATTGTTTTGAAACCGATAAAACTATAACTGTTAAAAAAAAAAACATTCTTACTTTCGATGTTTATTAATATAAAGTATTAAACAATTTAATAAAAAAACTTTTTTAAGATAAATTCTTTAGGATAAACTTGTAATAGAGTTGTTAGAATATTATTATATAAAAGTATATTTCATAGAGCATTAATAGTACATATATATAACTAGATTAATATGTATAAGTTACAAAATAAAGTTAATAAATTAATTAATAAAGTTGTGTAATTAATTAATTTAACTTGCTCTGCAGTAATATTAATACACATAACATAATTGCACTTCAATCACATCTCGAATCCGGATAATTTCAACTCTGTCGCGAATGAAACAGAAAGATACCTACTGCAAAAAGTAACAACAAAGATAAAAACATAAAAAAGATCAAATTTAAGCAAACAATAACATCTTAAAATACGAAAAACCAATTTTGTTATTGCAAAACGTTCATGTTTTCAGAGGAAAGACTAGGAAGAAAATGGGAGACAGTGCGGTAAGACTCTTATCGCATCCTCGACATTTGCATTCTGATCGCGTACCGCAATATTCAAGTCGATATTCGCGACGAGAGTCACTCGTGCGTTTCGTTGATTTGGTCGAAATAGCATGAGGACTGGCAGGGATAAACGAAAAGGAGAGAAACACGCTTGCGAGAAAAATTTAAGAATCAAAATTTGGACGAATACTGAAAATTCGAAAGAGACAAGAAAATCAGATGGCAAGACTTTTTGTAAATTGTACGTTTTGATAATCAATGGGAATCCGTGTTGCTCACGTACCATCGTATTTGTCAACTATGCGAAGATTATATAATTGCTCGACGCGACGTGGAGCAGAATTCGCGTTCGTGTTTCAAGCGAGCGCCGGCCGATTTCAATTTCCTGCGTCGTCCCGCCGATAATTGCAGCAGTTCACGATCAGCGCGACAGAATTTAACGTTAGCGACATTAATCTGCGATCGGTTGCGTATGTAGCACGTTGTTTTCTATTAAGATGAAATAACAGCAGTGTAGAGCAACGATTAGTAACTTTAAATGCAACTTAAAAGCGTATGTAAATATGATGTTTAATAATTTTGATTGCATTACTTGTTTTGTTATCATGTGCTAAGTTAAATTATATTATGCAACGGTACATTATCCATTATGTAAATGGCATTATGTTACAAAATAATACATACTTTAATTATAACATGATGCATCGTTAGATGCAAAATTATGACTTTAGTAATAAAATATAATTGTAATTACATGCAATTTAGATATATATGAGATTTATTCGCTTAAAATCGTATTTAGTCACTTAAAATCAATATATATTTTATAACCAATCATATTGTGTGGCATATGAAAGAAATCACTTATAAATAAATACAATAAAAACAAACTAGATAATAATTAATTTTTTAAATAATGTATGTTAGAAAAAACTATTATTTATTTTAAAATATAAAAATGTATTATGTACAAGAGACATCATAAAATACTCACGTTGCGTTAAATTGATATAATATTTTTATTTGCAAATAAATCAAGAATTCATCTAAAAGAGCTACGTTATTTGATGTGCATTATTACAATAATAATAATGATTGCAGTAAACACATTATTGAAAATTTTGTGTCATGAAAATCAGAAAATTAAATTGCAGTTTGGAGATTAATATTCAATATTTTTACGTAATCCAGAGATTATGAAGAGATGCGAGAAAATAGTCATTATTTCAGGAATCTTGGTAATTCAGTATTAATAAAATGCGTGTAGTCAGCTGTAATAATTAATGAGGCCAGCGAAATTATATAGAGCCGGATTTATAATCTCGTATTATAGTGGATTATTTCACAGATATGAGATAAGCGAAGAATAACATTAAAATGAGAATGGACGTCCAAGTCGAGCGAAGAGAATAGCGGATAATATACGAACCACGATTTCCCTTCAAATAAACCGAAAAGCACTACCTTTCATGAACTATGAAAACTGGCGACGGATTTACTTATAGATAGAGTAGCGAAAGTCTCCTCCTGTTTTGTAACACATTAGTCTTCCTCCGTGTCATCGTATATGTCATTTATCAATGGCATAAGTTAATGGCATAACTTTCAAGGCCCAACAAATTAAAGTATGGCATGAGCACAAGTTTATACAGTGTACTTATTTTAACACGATTTAGAATAAAATAATTTACTTCAATCTAAAATGGCTTATGAATTATTTATCAAACATACTTGTTATACGCAAAATATGAAACAATATAAAAGCGATATGTTGACATGTACGTTTTGTAACAAATTTACATTTAACAAAAGCAATACGAGCAAAATTTTGCAGAATTATATTATTCTATTTTATTCCATTTATTGTATATATTATATACTCTAAAAACACGAAAATAATATATTAGATATGATTTTATATTGACGTAAGCGCGCGGCTTTGTGAATCATTTTTTATAACTTTTTCAAAATATAATTCCTTTTACTATTACAATGTTTATGCTAATTTAACTTCTGCGTACATTCTGATAAAGATAACATAATGGTGTGACCTCAATTATTTACTCATCGCTTCCGGGAAATTTTCAGCATGACGAAGCTACAGCACATGCGAGCACTAGCGCTGATTCTATTCGAGATAAATCGATCTTTTGTTCCCTTTTGATCGCTTGATGAACGAAATCTGAGTGCACACGGTAAAACGATCAGCGACGGCGCAAACTAGGAATAAATTCGGCTGCGAGTTAAATCGAGTTGTTATTGAACCGTTGAGTGTGCAAAGCAAATCAGAAATTAATGAGTGTTATAAATGATACTGTTGCTGAAGGATTACGACGATGATCAAAGCGTCTACAAAAAGTGTTAATAGTTGCTGTAGCTCGACATTATACGGCTTTGCTTTTAACTGCCCGTAAATGCACACGTATAAGCACACAATGTTCCGATAAAATCGTTTTTTTCCTTGCTACATTACACAAAAAAAATTTAATTTAATAAACTTTTCTTTCTGATATTGTTATGTAGAATATAAATACTTGAAGATTTAAATATTGAATATAAACATTTTTAATTTAAAGTAACATGATTAATTGCTGATAAATAATGCAATTAGCTGCACGCATAGATTAGCTGATGTCTCGTAATGCAATTGTATAATAAGGACGATTACAAATTAGAAATCAATTCATGTATTAAATAAAACAATTATTATTCCCTTATTAAGTGATTAATGCAAAAATAAAATTTAGATACAGAACATTTCAATTCCCGGTGCATAACATTAAATTTCCCTCTCGTGAGAGGAGCGTTAAAAATTTTCATTTACCGGCAAAGCCCATCATTATTTTTCTGCCCTTTTTATGCAATAAGCGGCTTTGAACTTTTGAAAATGATGACGCCGATATCCGAGAATATCGCAAGGAGCGCACTGGAGGATTAAGAGCTTTTATCGAAATGCGGCCACTTTGATATGCATTGCTTTGGAGCTGGAGTGAGATAGTTCAGCGGCTCCCGGAAACTTGAGACGAAATGCCATAATCGATATACACGCGGCTCCATTTTGGCCGGACGTGCAACGACGAGTTATGCGTCCCATGCAACGTGCGGCCTGTTTGCGGAAATGCGGTGCGGCCATGCAACTGCAACGTCCGCCTCGAAACTACATGATGTTTAATCCGCGAATAATTGGAGGACGTCTTGCCGCCACAAGATGTTTCTCTTTGCCTGATCGATTCAATACAAGCATAATATATTATTAAGACGCTTTGCAAATTATCTAGTTATTCAGTTTGAAAGCTGCTTTTATCATAACAATGTGTATCGCTTATGAAAATGTTAACGGTTATTTATAATTCTATAAATTTCAAAGATAATATCAAATTTTTGTAAAGTATCTCTAATATATTGAATATATATACAAATAACTAGATAAAAAATTTTATCTATTGTTCTGAATTCCACTTATTATCATATTTTTAATTATCCATAGAATCATTCTACGAACACTGACTATTTTTCTAGATAATATTTAATCACAATTTCCATAAAAAAAGTCAGCTTGATATTTAATATTGCTTCACGAATATCTTATTCTCGCCTGCAACCTTAATTCATAATTTCTGCTGTTGATTGTATTTGAATCTCATTTCGTCGATAAAATTGCAGCGCATGAACTTAATGTTAATTAAAGTTGACAGGCAATTATTATCCACTAGCGATTTATCTGCGATCATGTCCAGTAAGCGCCTAGCACGATGCACTTGTTCGAAGCCACATTTCAATCCCTGTCCTCGCCTAAAGCGAGCGTATCAGCTGTGTTTTGCATTTGCATTTGCATCGAGACGATTATGGGGCTGGTAAATTTCCGATGGGCGCGAAATGCATAACGAGCGAGATTGGCGTCGGTCGTTACTACTGGCGACGACACGTTCAAGCAAGATATCATTGTTTAATTGCAACAAAGTGCGTTTCTTATCGCAGAATATTTTATTCGAAAAACAAAATCTAATTTTTCGGAATAGTAATATGAATTAGCGTAAATGAATAACAAATAGTGTATTCTAATCTTTATGTGCATAATTTTATAGCACATAAAGTTTTATATTTCTGTAACTTTTTCCTTTGATTTTTATGACATATGACGATAATAACGATTCTTGTTCTTTCATTAATTCAATACTGGTTAATAGCGCTTTAAAATTTTCAAAAAGCGTTTAAAGTAATAAGCCAAAGTGTACTTTATTTTACAACGTGCTAAATATACTCGTAGCCTTTGAATGGCGATTTTTATTTATTTTCTGCGCTACTTCCTGTGAAGATATAAATGATCTAAAGATAAAATTCCTTTAAATACTGCTTGGCATCTAAAAGTGCCAAAATGAATTAGTAAGAAGAATAAAAATAAAGGCAAATAAGTAATAAGGTAAGTAAATTTATACAAATTTATTCCTTGGCGAAATTTATTCTATGTGAAACTGACTAACTGAGGCTATTAATTTAACTTTCGCACACATACACACACACACATATATACTGACATGAATAACTCTCCAATTACTTCAGTCTCGATCTTAAGCGACTTTCCGCGTGATCGCAAACTGAAAATTCAGCTTGGAAATTCTAAGACGAGGAACCTTTGCACGGCTGATTACTGGCGAACTTCGTGATTGGTTCGAATTAACTTTAATCCCATTATAAAAACTCGTAAAAATTCGTACAACGGCCTATTCTACCGATTCTAAAAATCATGAGCTATAGTTAAAATTAGTTGTAAGAAATTTTCAATATAATCGTCGAGATTGCCAGAACTACGACTTTGTAACTGCAGTGGTAGAATATCGTCGAGCATAAGGTAATAATATTAATTTATTTATATCACTAATTATTAAAAATTTGTGTAGCATGTGAAATTTTGTATACTAATATCAGTTTTTTTTCGGTTTTTATTCATATCTCTAATAGCTCAGCAATTTTTAAGTTTTGTTAATAATAATATTCAAGCGAAAAAAAGTATTAAAAAGATTCAAACTGATAATTTTATCTCAAATTTAGTTGCACGGAAAACTTTGTGTTACTTAACGAGATTGATTTTCTTGATAGCGCAATTGTATAAAACTCATCATCGATATATTTAATAATTTTTCATCAGTTTTATCGATAAATCTGAATTTATTGCTACGGCATTATTTCAAATATTAGTACAGCAAATTTAAAATAGTTAACAGCACCATATGACAATTTATTATGAGAGTTCAAATATGTATATTGCGCGAATGATGCAAATACAAATGTAAATGCAATGAAATCCGGGTTTACATAAGTTATCATGTCACATGAGATTCTATCGCCAACCACGAGATAGAGAGTTGATAAAAAATTCACCGATAAAAAATTCAAATTTATGCCGGATGCAAACAAAAGGAATCTCCTCCATTTTGAATTACCTATGCACTTTTTGTATATTTTGCTAATTTGCATATTAACGTGCCGAATATTCTTGCTCGACTATTTTTGACGGAATGGTTAACGATTTCGCTGAGCCAACAGTTGCAAAAACACGAAAGTTCAGAAACTGTCGAATTTAAATGCAACTATGAAACCGCGAGAATATCATTACATTTGAGCGCTTGCAGTTTATATAGAAATACAAGTTCTGCAATCGCTAATGCCGGCATGAGTGTTAAATCCACGCTACGAATTAATCCAAGCAATGATTAGCTATTATGCGCCCACCGTTGCTTCGCCAACTGTTTTGCTATTATCTATAACAATCGATATTCATGTCGCTTTAACGATCGCAGGCCTGCCTCGTCTAATTCGATATTAAAGACCGATTTATAGATGCGTAAAGCGATGGTGCATTGGATTGGCGCGAGCACAATATGTACACGCAATAATCGCGTAAAATGCATCGTTACGCACGTTAAAAGAATAATTAAATTTTCGCTTTGAATCCCATTTTGCGTGTTAATCTTTATAAAATGCTGAACGTAGAACGAAACAAGAGTGCGACGATGCAACAAATTGGAGATGCGATATTGCAAGTGGAGCGGTGACGGTCGCATAAATTTTGCGGAGATGTCGCGCGAAGAAACTCATGTCGTTACATTATTATCTGTCGCGTTACATTATGGTGTAGTACTGGGACACGAGGCACTGAAAGAAACTCCGCGCCTCTCTATCTCTTCAGGAGGAGTTATTTCGGGAGATAGTTTGCGTACATGTGCTTTTGCGTGACGTACATACTGGTGTGCAGTGCGCGAATTTATGCGAATTGCTTGCTCGTGCACTGTCCAACCTTGAAGATAAATTTGCACATTCCAATACAAACTAAAATCTACGATCGCGATCGTGCGTTTTCAACGTATCACTATTATTCTGTACAACCAAGCGCGACGGAAAAATTCCAATCAATCATTGCCCAACTTTGACATTTAAAGGACACGGTTGATATATATGTATATGTGTGAATTTTAAGTATTACTTCAAATACGCTGGGAAATAAACAAATTTTTATGTTAATTTTTCAGTAATATTAGAGGCAAAACTTGTAAATTTTATGCCATTTTATCGAGTCTTAAAACTGTTTAATTTTATTTCGGATAAAATTTGTAAACACTTTAAAACTTTAAAATAAAATATTTTATATAGAATTTATACAATTAACACATCGAGAAGTATAATACTAAACTATACTTTAAAATAATTATTATTAAAAAAATATTAATTTAAATACTTATATATTATGAATTGTAGATATTCGAAGTATTGACGTGAAATTATGTTTGAAATGGATCTTATAAATTTTGGATCGTATTTGAAGTAATTTTCATTTTAATCCACTTGGGTGTAAACCCATCATTTTCCTCACCACTGGCTCGACTGCTCCAATATGAGATCGCTGATCCGAAGGGAAGGCGAGTGGAATCGCAAAGCGAATTCTCTCACGGCAATCGCTAAGTGGTTTAGCGGAGATTTAACTCGGCCTTCGACCTCATCTCGTTTCAAGTCCACGATCGTACCGAATGATAGCCGTTCCAAAGATTAACATTGTCCTGATCAAAATTTACCGGACCGATACCGGAATTGGCAACTTCCATGCATCTTCATAAAACCGGTAAATGTCTCTCCAAAGTCTCCCTATCGAATTCGTACAGCGCGAGGCTTCCCTCGGCAACGATGCATCTCTTTCCAAAGGCTGCTTTACTATTCTATCTTATTACTCTGCACAACGTTCGCGACGTAATGGCTGTTCTCGCACAGCTCGTTAATTATATAAAACTACTATTTCTTTTTCCACACTATCAAAAGTTCAAGAATATTTATAGAAATTACGGAATCAATGGAATAGTAAACAAATATTAAATTTTTACTTTCTCATCGCGTTATTTAAGTTAAATTATTACGCCTCGCGTATATTAATGTTACAATTGTGAAAACAAAATATGCCAATAGAAGTACGTCAAATGTAAAAAAATATAAATAACTTAAGAGAATTTTTACACACGTGCAACAAGAATTTTAAACCAGACTTCTTAATCCTGTGCAAAATATAAATACGCAAAATAAATTTGTTTCTATTTAACAGTATTACGCTAAAACTAAGCTAAAAATATTTGCATTTATATTGTGTTTTTACGTGAAATTTTATCACGAAATTTTTACGTGATGAATCAACCATTATAGCATGCATGTTTGGCAAAGTCATAAATAATTTTCGGCGTGGATGGGCGTAGCGACTTATGGTTACTCAGGCATATTTCTCCCGCCGCGCATTACTGTTGCATATGCGATGTTAGTATCTGTCGTATACAATAAATTTCTGCATACTCCAAGCTGCACAATGCATACATATGACAAAAGTCATCAAAATCTGATAACATAAATTTTTTTATATATTTTGTTTACGCAGATGTATTAACATTAGAATAAATAAATAAAGAAGCTTTTTATCACAATTACGCATGAGCTATCTAATTTAATTTTGATATAAGTCAATATAAAAAATTTTATCAAATAAGATAAGGCGTGTACATAAATACATTTCTCTACATTCATTATTTATTTAAACAATATGATTCATTTCTAATTAATTTTTTTCTAATAGTAGTTTAATTTAATTAATAAACTTTTTTATCAAGAAATTTTTGAACACTATAAAATGGATACTTTATATACAAATATTGGAGTTGAATATTAAGAGTTGTGGAAAAAGTTAAAATTTTTGCTAAATATAAATCAATTGCATGTTTCCAAGTAATCTGTAGAAGATGCACGTTTCGCAAAGTCAATTTATGTAGTTCACGTATATCGCATAAAATGCACTTTCTTTAAAATATCGGCGTCTACAGGTCTTACTATTTCAATGACTTATTCTGCTAAACAGACACTCTGTATGTATTGAATCTTGTGTTGTATTAAAAAGTTCGAGGAAGAAATGCGTTGAAATTTTTGCCAAGTATAAATCAATTGCATATTCCCAAGCAATCCGTAGGAAATACATGATTTCTTATGCTCACGTATATCGCATAAAGCGTACTTTATTTAGAATATCGACGCTTTCAGGTCTTCCCATTTCAATGAATTATGCTTACCTCCATGAAGTATATAAATTATAAACGTTCCAAGTGCTTGATGGAAACCAAGCTTCGACGTTATCGATTCGATCGCGATTGTTTCAATTACATTTTCTCGTAGACGCAACAGCGCTACTAGTGCAAGGGCAGAGCGCAAAGGCAGATTACTATCAATTTCCTGAGATGTTTTCTCCTTGAATATCATATCGCGAAATGCACAAAGGGATATTAAATTGGCACCTGTCAGCGTGCATTTAGACGTGTCGTTGTATCAAGGAAGGGCACATACATGCATGTCGCATGCAATAGTTGGAATTCATGGCAAGCTGAATTGCATGCTGACGAAAGTTCTAAAATTAGCAACTAGCGCAATCGTCCGTTAGAAACGTAAGCAAGAACGATTTTCCTCTCGTTTTATTAATTATTCGTCATTTTAATTTAATTATTATCTTTTAGATTTTTTAAACTTTATCAAAAATGATGTTAGCATAAACATTTTAGAAAATACACGGATCTTCTGAATTAAGGCTCTAACTTTTCTCGACTCTCGTAATCAATAAACTCAATTCGAAGGAAAACAAAACGCCATTAAACCATTTTTGCAATGCGATGCTTTCTCATGCAATTGATATCCTGCAACGATATTTTACCGCTTACTGATAGTTTCTCGATAAACAAAGCTTCCTTCGTTTATGCGCGATCCACTTTTGTTTTTTAGCTAAAATCTATAGCAAAAATACTGCTCAAGTTCATCGAGATGTTGCGATGTTTATGCCGAGGCGGATTGCGAAAATAAAATACGCTGACTTCCTCCGCGATTTCATCAGATCAAATAAGATTTTAGCTCTTAAATCTCGCCATTATATCATTCGCAAGAATGATAGGAAAATATTGAGATATCTATTTGACTTTCAACGAATATTTTTAACTTAGAACGAATGACTTCAAACTATAAATCTATCAAAGAGACTATGACCTAAATTCGAGTAAAGGAATAAATTTATTTCATGGATGTCATTTATCATTTAAAGCTGGAAATACAGAATACATACGGAATCACAGAAACGAATCTCTCTCTCTTCAACCAATAGCCACGCGCCACCGGACGTTCCGCATGACGAATTTATTCGAAAAAGTTGGCGAATGCAAGCGATATCAACACAACCGACATCGCGGTTAATACGTTAAGCATCGCGGAAGCTGGTGCGCGTATCGCGACAAAACGAGGAGCGAGCACTACGTCCTCGCATTTACTGCACCAGGCAGCGGCGACATCAACGAGATACAAACGCCCGCGCCAAATGCACCATCATCCCTATCCACTCTCTAGTTTCCCCGGCTAGAATAGAGAGAGACTGCTCCGACATCCTATTTCCTTGAATCTCTCAGCGACGCAACCAACAAAAATGGAGAAAAAGTTAAATCTCTTTACTGCATAACAACGTGATCTCGTATTAAGCTGAAGGATAGTCTGCGTGAAAGTAAGAGTTTAATTGTGTTTTAATTAACCAAGTTAATTCATTAGAAACTGCTGTTCTTGCAAATACAAGAAGTTTGTAACAGTTAAATGTATGCTAGAAATGAGAAATTTTCCGTATTCAGCGTATAAATGTTTAGATGACATGGTTCTTTGAATAATTTTAATGGAATTAAATAAAATATTTAATATTCATTTCTGTATCAATACATAGTGATTTCCTGAAGAACAAAACATATTTAAAATAGTATGTCTTGTCTTAATTATAAAATATTTTCGTTTGTTTAAACGTTAGTCAAATCATTAATTTTTATTTAAAAAATAAATAAATTCGGCTAATTAACTATTAAATTAGGTTTCACATAAAATATCCAACTAACAAAGTGATTCATCATACAGCAACATAAAACTATTATTCCGCCATCGAACAACTTCATTCATCGCTTGACAAATAAGAAAGAATAACAAAATCGACATCTAGCATCAAAAAAACGACAATACAAAAAGAAGATCCATCCATCGAGCAGCAATGAAAAGAAGAACAGCGGCATCATCCACCATAAGAGAACAAAAGAAGAAATATTCATCGCGCAAAACACAACAGCCAAAGACAGCTTCCGTCCAAGGTTTACCAATCAAGTAGTCGCATATCCGCTATCGAACACCGAAAAGCGATCGCGCTCCGTTTCCGTCCACGATCCCACTATTTAGCAACGCAAAAGAAGAGAGAAACATCACCATAAGAGTCCGCGTACACTATTAAATAACACACATATAGGGCACATCCACATGCCGCGCAGAGGGGGGGTTCCGCGGAGAGTAATCCCGAGGAGCCGCCACCGCCACGTCCGCGCAACAACGAGCAGAACTACTGCTCGTTCGTAATGCTGTCGTTCTCTTTTTATGCCAACGTACGCTGGTCGTCCAGAAGCAACGTCGTTGCTGACGTCGGCGACGCTGCTTGGCTTATCACGGTAGCGGGAGGGTAAGGGGGAGGAAAAGAGGAGCTCTTCTCGGCCGCTCGCTCTCTCTTTCTCTCTCTTTATCTCTCTCGCTCTCAGTCGAGACCGGAGAGCATCATGACGGGAGTATCGTCCTCGAAGGGAGCTATCCGTGACGACGCGTAACAACGTCCGCGGCACCGGTACCGCGGGGCAGACTGAAATCGGTGCGAGCGGCGTTCAGTCTCTTATAGGAGGCATCGAAGCGCAGGCGCTGTCAACGGGGGTGGTTGCCGGTTGCCCGAGAAGGATGGACCGTGTTTCGAAAAGAGAGGCTTTCCGTCGTCGTCGATCCACCCCTACGAAGATCGATCGACTTTTCATCGACGCCCGTCGAAACGCGGACGACGATGGAACGTCGTCATCGTCGTCGGTTGTGGTTAATCCATAATTCAAATTAAATAGTATATACAAAGCGGAACGGAGTTGACGTAATTCGTAAGAAATAGAAAAGAGCGCAATTAAATGGAGCCAATCTGCGAGTACAATTAGGCTAAAAGAAGAAAATTGTGACACACTAATGGGCTATTGATGTATGTTGATTTTGCCCTTTCTGAAAAGCACGAGTCATATATCACATTGTACGAAGAGATGTCAAAAAGACGAAAAATTAGATCTGAAAGAAATGATTTATCTGTATAGAGATAAATTTATCATTTATCTACGTAAATGTAATTTTCGTAAAAATAGACGTGTTTTATCCAACTGATTCATCCAACACTTTGAATCATTTTGTCTGGACTATTTCAAATAATTTCATCATAATTTTTAACATTATGAGAAATTTGTAAAATTTGTAAAATTTTCAGGTATAAAAACATTTGTGAAATCCAACTATAATTCTGAATTTTTCGGTAGATTGCAGTAGGCTGCACAACTCTCTTTCAAAGTCTATCAAAGTTCAGAGAATTATCGCGGATAGAATTTTAGCGCTAAAACTTGTCAGACCCAAAGCTAATGAAATAAAATGGATTTTACAGGAAGTGTTGACAAACATTTCGCGGATGTATATACGATAATATGCGATGTACGACGATACCGGGCAGAGTAAGTAATTTAAGGGCCAACATGTGAATATATAATTTAGCGCGCGTAAACCGCACCAGTGTAATCCGGAAGACTTCGGCTGCACTCCGTGCAATATGCGCTTGCAATAAACGGCGCGTGCATAGCTTGTTTACTATCTACTACCGGCTTAACCGTCACCACATGTTTTGTGTTCGAGCGTTAGTAAGTTTAACGCGACTTACGCGAAAATTATCAGATTTCTCGTGGGAGTTGATTAAATAGATTAATTATTATTTAATCGGATAAATTATTTAGTAACGAAGATATGTATTATTCAGATACGTACAACAATATGTATAACAATATCGATTAATTCGACATTGAACATCGTAATAACATATGCTATATTGATTATTCGATTATTTGTGGTTGATATTTTGTTATTATATATAACTCGAAAATTTAGTACTGTTATTACTTCTTTCTGTTATTATACACGGAGAAAATTTTATATAAGAAATTACCGTAAAGAAATTATAAAATTTTTTTTATGTTTTTCACATAATAACCATAGTATTTAAACTTATAATTCCTCTTATGGTCCGCAGCTGCTGCTGGTATCATAGTAATTTTTTATATAAAATTATTATGATAGTAATTTTTTATATAAAATTACTATGATACGGCAGTAGCTGCGAACCATAAGAGGAATTATAAGTTTAAATACTATGGTCATTATGTGAAAAACATAGTAAAAACTTTTATAATTCTTTCGTGGCCCGCAATTACTGCCGTACATAATAATTTTTGATATAAAATTTTCTCCGTGTAGAATTATAAACATACGTATTTTGAGCAATTTGTTCAATTTGTTCATATTAGTTATGATCATTTATGATTAGATTAAATAATCAACGAGAAAAAAAGAATTACGGAATTATAATATTTGCAAAAACGTTTGGCTAATAGCAAAAATAATGTGCAGAATATATCAAGCTAAAGTCGTGCCTCAAAATGAATGCCTTGGTATGTATTTAATTATTATTATCTCATAGTTATAAAATCGGATCGCTAACTCAGCTAGCTTTTGCAAGAAAATGTTCGCTGTGCAGAAAACTCATTATATTGATCTGTTAGAACCGTGCGCATAGTCTAAATACCTTCGTGTAAGGTATCAATTCGGCATAATGAAACTATAATGCACGGAGAGTTAGAGTAATCCATAATTCTCTTCACCCTGTTATCCCGTGAAATCTTTACAAGCCGTTTTAGTACGCGAAGAATTTAACGCGGGTCAATTAATTCAACGTTTACTTAAAGAGATGTACATGCTGCATAAGAAATTACCCTCTTTCTCTCTATAATTTACCCTTTGATATATCACTATTGTACCATCTTCATTTTAATAAATTATTAAAATATATACTAAGCATGACATAATTAGCATTAATTTTACTTTAACGGTAACTGATAATATCTTTCCAAATGCTTAAAAAATAATACTTTTTTGTGAAATACATATAAATACTATATTAAAATACTTTTTATATTATTTAAAATGTTGATGACAATTAATAGATATAATTGCTTATTCGTGAATATTTCATATTTTATATATGCAAAACATTCGCAGAGATAAAAACGGAATTAAGCATGAACGACTTGGTTGTATCGCGAACAAACTCATACTTCACTTAAGAAACACAGCATGTACAAGTAGAGAGACAAATCGTTTACGATGCGAAGTTCGCGTTCGCTGTAGATGTCCATTATAAACTGCAGCCAGTGCGAACGACACGGACTGGAACTCAATGCAAAATAAACCCGGTTTTCTTCGCCGAACTTCGCACACGGTAAGCGGCCAAGAACTCATTTCATATCTGCCTTATCGTTCGAATATATCTCCGTTATCATACTGCATCTGACGCTAGTCTACATTGTCGAAAGTTACTTTCCTATTTAATCTTTGACTTCGACATCATTTTCACAATGAGGACAAACTGGAAAATGAGAGTTGTTAAATCCTAAAACTAGAATATTAATCTTGAATGTTGATCTTAAAACAGATTATTAATAATATTTAATATAAAAAATAAATTTGTTAACATAATAATCACGAGCGAAAACTATTAGATTTGTAATATTATATTTTATACTAGTAACTAGTTCATTATTTCACTTTTTGTATATCTTATAATTTTATAAGACTACTGTTGTACAGTACTTTTTATTATATGATGTACAAAAAGCAAAAGAATAAATTAGTTGTTAATATAAAGTATAATAGCACAAATTCAAAGATTTTTGCTCGTGATTATTATATTAAAAAATTTATTTTCGTATTAAACATCATTAATGATCTGTGTTTTAAGGTTCAACAAAGCTGCATCTCAATTTCTAGTTTATCCTCATTGCGAAAATGATATCAAAGTTTAAGTAAAAAAAATAACTTTTGGCAATAAAACTAATTTTATGATATAATAATAAAAAATTATAACTTACTATTATTACTATTTTTAGTTATTTATTACACGTAATTAAAATAATTAATATGTAATTCTTAGAGCAATAATGTGTTGCAGCTTTTCGTAAATTTGTAAGTAAAACTCACAATTGCTCTTAATAAATATTTATAAAATAAACATCGTGTATATTATAAATAAATAATCAATTATAATAGATATAATAAATGCATTCACTCACCAACACAACTGCTCCATTTTTGCTGTATTCACTGCGTTGTCAGCGTTTTCTGAAAAGAATTTGAATATTAATTATGACTAACTATATTATTCCTTTCTTTATGAAGGTATAACTTTGGTTTAATTTTGTAACTATATTATCTGTGCATATTTCTTCATAAAATTAATATAACGATCTATACTTCTACTTTATATTCAAATGCTTATATTTTATGCACTAATTCATACAATATCTTTTACTATTAAAAAAAAATAAAATAAAAAGAATAATACATAAACTATAACAATTTTTTATAAATATATTTATTAAATACTATAAAAATAATTTACATTGTTGGTATAGAAAATTGTGTTTTAAAAATCTCCAACAAATAATCTAAAGATTGCAATGATGTAGCAGCTATGAAATAATAATATCAAATCAGCATATTAAATAAATTTTAGTGTCATGCAAATAAATAAATTACGGTAAAACTGTGAGAATAAATGCAAAGTATTAAATAAAAATATTAAGAAAATAAAAAAATTATTTTACTTGCTATCTTTTGATAGATGCATTTCCTTTGGTTGTTTCGACTGATACGCATTACAAAGTAAACGGAAAACGCAGATAATCACATTCACGCAGATAATAATAATAATGCGATATCATAGTCGCCGGATACTTTATTAATGCACCACTCCCGATATTTATTTACGCGCATGAGTCGCTTCGGAAAGTACGGAGAAATACGGAACATCGAGCAACCCAGTTAATCGATTGGGAAATCTTGTACTAATTAACCGTACTAATTGACGGTGTAATGCTTGCTTCATTTATTATATCCGATACTTCATCCTACTATGCATAAATTAAAAACAAAAAAACCAAATAATAAAATACTGAATAAAAAACAAAAAATTACGAAAGTATGGTTTACTAGTGATTGTGTAACAATTTGCATACTATCGCAATATTCTTTAACATATCTGATGTCCGCGGAACTTTGAATATAACGAATATAAAATATCATAAATCATGCGAGATTTTAAATTTGGAACATGAAGAATATATATAATGTTCATATGTAAAGACCGTTGAAAGATGTAATCGCAATCAATCGCAATTTGCAAGTCAACGTCATAATTCATAGATGTATTATAATTCCGGTAATTGCTCCATACCATTTGATAATTTGCATATTTAACGCATAAGCGAATTATATTTGAAAATTTAATAGGTGATATCGAATAATGCACTCATTTTTGATGAGAACGGCAATTAGGACTACAATAATCATGTATCGTATATCACGTTTCATTTGCTATTACTCATTCATTCATGAGTTATGTATTTATCAAGTTGCATAAAGAATCGTATTGCCGTTAATGACATTACAGCTCGCATGATGTTCCGCTCCGATACTTTCAGTATTTACCTGCTTTACAAACACGGATATCGAACGACGGTTAATCAAGATCGTTCCCAGTTAACACAGCAACACATGGCCAAACACTTTATTTTACATTCCCGACACTCGTACGCGCACATTCAAAAAACTACGAGTAGCTATTTATTTCACCGTTGCATCGACACAAAATATGACAACTCGTACAAAAATGGCGTCAGAGATGCGTGAATCGATTTCAATCAAGAACACGTTAATCATGTCAATTCGCGGCAATTACTGTGATGCAGCGTTTTCCTCGGCACTCCCGATAATCGCGTGCACGTGTGATTCGCCTTCTACCTGCTTCTAAAATCAGCAGATAAACGATAAACTCGGAACAGCTAATTGCTTCGATCGTCAACCTGTCATTTGCCGTGCACTAACAGAAGAGCATCGGTATGAACGTAGCTATTGCAGCGCGCCAACATTATTGATACATTCAATTCTTTTACGATACTGATCTTCCGAACTAACTTTAATTTTCATAAGATCTAACCTCGAAATGAAAACGCATAATATATTCGCATTCAAATAAATATGTTGCAAAAACTTGAAGGTTTTGCATATAAAACGACAAACTAAAGATAATAATTGTAGCTTTCTAACAATATTTCCTTTCATACATAAGACGCGGCGGAATTAAGAAATGACAAACTTTAATGTTTTTTTGTTACTCAAATATTGGAAAAAATATAATTTATATAACTATAAAATTTTAAGACAAATATATATACATACTTGATGATAATTATACATCAGTTGTATTTTCGAAGACGATCTTGATCAATACCAATGTAAATTGCTACTTTCACTCGAAACCGCGACTTTGATGATTGTGCGTACGTAATATTTAATGTGTTACAATGAACGTTCAACATTTTATGAAAATATTTGCAATAATTTTTATGCGCGAGATGCACTTTTATAATTATTCTCTGTTTTACACCAAATTTTATCATATCGTAACTATTTTAGAGAGCATATTCACATCCACATATTCCTTTCATATACGTTTAGGAAACGTAATGAAGTGGTTGCATTTTGTTTCAACGCTTACGCACTGTGAGCGCTCACGCTTATAAGCGCTATTTTCAATTATTTCTTTGTTTGTAAGCGCTAATACGATGTTTACAAGAACTGTTTCTTTTGACCTTAGTAAGCAAATGTAAGCAATATCAAAACATCAGGAAGAAAATTTAATTATAGTATTTACAACACCAATGAAGATTATAATCTTTATTAAAAAAATATAGTTAGATTGTGTTGACGTACTCTCAGTTGGTTTTTGAACGGCGTTTTGGGAGATTGGGTGATCACGGGTGTAGTTTCTGAACGCAATTAAGTAAAGCCCGTATCAGACTACGCATTGAAGATTGAAAATTGAAGATTAAAGATTTAAATTTGACCAATCAAAACAAAAGGAGCTAAAAGTTCTTTGTCCTGATTGGTCAAGTTTCAATTTTCAATGTGTAGTCTGATATGGGCATAAGGGATGTGACAACATCACCTTCGTTACTGGTCGGTAAGAAAGAGTAGAGACAGAAATAGTATGTCTGCTCTTTTCTAATGTCCGAAGCTAGCCGAAGCGCAGCTTACATGTATGGCATCATGTGGCTTGCGCATGTGTGCGATATTCCCTCCACTCATCCTGCTTGCTTCTTGCGTCTCAAATTTGGCATCACTGACAACTGACAAGCTGTGAATCCAAGCAGAGCTTGACTGTTCCACCGCGAAATGTAAAACATATACATTGCGTGAAAATCACGTAATATCTTCTTACGTTTATCGTTGTTTTGTTTTTCTAAAGTTTCGATTTATCAGTATTATGAGCTCCGAAATCAGTTCTTTCACAAATAAATGCCGTACGTGTATGAAAGAAGGCAGCGAGATGCTGCCCATGTACGACGAACAGGTTATTAGTGTGATTAATTTACCATACAAACTTGTGGAACTCACGTCCATTCAGGTAAATAAATAGCTTCTTTATTTTAGATTATCGCGATTTTACAATGCAGTAATTTATGCAAGAAAATACGAAAATGCGTACTTAACCTATACACGTAACCTTTAGTTATCTTTTAGGAAAACTAAAGCAAATAGCTAATCATACTCACAAACGGCATAATTAATCAATTTTCAATTATTACATTATAATTGATAATTACTGGTTAATAACTAATTGTTTTAGTATGCATTAAGAAATAATAAAATTTAACTTATCTTACAAAACTAAAAGTAAAAATGATTAAATTGCTACAAACAGCAATATACTAATTTTAACTTTTATCAACAGATTGACAAATTTGATGGATTGCCTAGTATGCTCTGTCGCAAGTGTGTTTACCATATTGATGCTTTGTATAACTTCAAACTGCAAGTACAAGAGTCAGATAAGAAATTTAGGATGATGCTTGAAAATCAAGTATGCATTATTAAGATATATATATAAGAATAATAGAAATTAATAATTATATTAATTTGATCTTAGTTTGTAATCAATTATCTGAATGTGTTAAATGAGTTATACATGTAAATTTATAGATATTGAATATGATTAATGTCATATAGCAAGATTAACAGATAAGAATTATTAATGCCCCAAAGATGATTTGTTATATATTTTGTTTGATTATCCTTGTTTTTCTATAATAACAGAGTATTAGTGTCTTAAAGAATATTAAAGAGTTTATTTTTTCTTTCAGAAAATAAAATTAATTGATGAGAGTAATGAAGATAATACTATGCAAGTAAATGAATCCTTGGAATTGGTAAATAATATGAAATTTGAACACAGTGCTGATACTTTTGAAAATACAGAAGTTGAAATAGAAAATAAAATAGTTAAAGAGGAACAACAAGATGACTTTGATACATGTCAATTGGTAAAAGAAAACAGAGATGAGGAGAAGAGTAACTTACAATTAAATGATCTTTATAATTTTATACAAAAAGCTAGCGAGGACCAAACAGATATTGATTTTGAAAAGTCCAGAATGCCAAAGGAAATTTCAAAAATACTCGAATCACAAGATATAACAATATTGTATATACCAAATCCTACAAACGAGCCTATTACAGAAAACATGTTAGCATCTGCGCAGGAATATGAAGAAATCGATAATACTGATAATATATTTGTTCCTGTAGTGGAAATCTTATCTAAACAGGAAAACAAAGAAACTTTAAGCAATACATGTGTTGCCAATCAAGTGAAATGTTCAGAAAATGCCAATGTGACAGAAAGTAATAAACGTGCTTATTGGAAATACAAGGATGACAATATAATACAGAAGAAAGATAAAAAAATCAAGTGCAACGAGAACATTTCGACTGACGAACAATCAACAAAAGCAGATGACAGCGATGAGTGTGACTCTGATTATTACATTGATGCTAAAGACAATGTATTAGGCAGTGTAAACGATGCAGTCACACGGATAAAGGAGGTAAAGCAGGACAATGGGATCGAATACCAATGCACATTGTGTCTACAGAATTTCGATCAATTAACAAGTGCATTGCTGCACACTGTTGATAATCATGTGCCTAGCAGTGGTCCATTCTTTTGTGTGGTCTGTGAAAAGGATTGCGAAAGCTATCGGGAGCTACGAGCACATGTGAAAACGCACACCGGTGAGTTTCCATATAATTGCTTCATCTGTAAAAAGGCGTATACCAAAAAGAGGTATCTGAAGAGACACATGGTATGCCACTCCGAATTTCCACGGCATCGCTGCGCCAAATGCGGCCGTCGTTTCAAAACCAGATCAGAACTGGAATCTCATGCAACAATACATCTACAGGATGTGCCCTTTATCTGCAATCAGTGTTCGCGTGTATTCAATCACAAAGGTAATTACAAACGGCATCTGATTAGTCATTTAGATCCTCAAGGCCTACAACTACCCAAGTATCCATGCAAGTATTGCGGCAAACGTTTTCCCAACAATCGTACATTGGAAACACATATGCGGGTACACACTGGTGAAAAACCTTTCATCTGTGAGCTTTGCAAAAAATCGTTCTCACAAAAGGGCAATCTTCTGAACCATATGAAAATACATTCAAATCCACGCAATTATACATGTGAGACTTGTGGCAAAAGGTTTGTAGCACAAGTATTTCTTATTTATTATAAATAGGCAAACTCAAAAAATAGAATATGATGTAAATAATAGAAATTAAATCATATTTTTGTTTTTTAAAAAAAGAAAATTAATAAAAATGAATAAAATTACGTTCCAAATAAGATGCAATTGAGTTAAATATTAATCCTTTTTTTTATAAAAGATTTTGATAATTGTCATAATTTAAAAGACAAAAAAATAGATAACAAAATTAATGCTAATGCACTATTCAAGTAATTTCTTTATTCTAAATAATATTTCAATATGTAAAATTTTTATGAAAAATTTAAAAATTACATCTTTTTATAACGATTCTTGTAGAATGTTAATAATAATGTTAATATTTATATTAAAACAAATTTTTTTCCAGCTTTAATCAACGTGCTACTTTGAAAGATCATGCACTATTGCATACAGGCGAAAAACCATATGTGTGTAATGTATGTGGAAAATCATTTACGGTTAGTGCGGCATTGAGAAGACATATGTTTAATCACACGGGCAGCAAGCCGTTTAAATGTGAGATTTGTGCAATGGAATTCACTGGCAGATATGACTTGCGACGACACATGCGAGTACATGAAAACCGGCCTAGAGAAAAAAGGAGAAAAAATGCTGCGTCGAAAACGAGGAATTTATTTCAAGAAGAATTGAAGGATTCTCTCTCTGTAGAGGAAGATCCTCTCGCCATAACGGAGGAACCGGATACTGAAACTGTACTTATAGAACAAGTGCTTTTACCACAGGACTTTACACAGGTAGTGCAACAAGTCGAATCAGAGAAGGAGAATGAGGATACTCTATTCCGGCTTTAATCCTACAACTTTAATCCTACATTTAATGTATAAAGTAGAGCTAATAATGTGCAGTAATAGATTATAAATAATAATTAGCAATCATTCTTACTTTGCTTGTATATATGATCACAGCCATTTTGTTTCTTTATGCTTTAGTTTAATTAAAACTGCAGATGCATAAAATTATCGCAGATGAGATAAAATTTGTAAAGATATATTTTTCACTTATATTTTCTATATAAATGATGAATACTTAAATATCTGATGGCTACATAAAAGTACGAAAGTGTTATGTTTTCAAAACAATAAACTATAAGTACTTTTTTTATATTTCTCAAATTTTCATTCAACTTTAATGTCAATAGAATTATAATTAAATTGTAATTATAATTTTATTAATAATTAAAATAATAATCAGAAATTATGAAATAAAATAGTTATTTGTTACAAAAATATAATTATTATTTTTGTTATATTTTCGGAAATATCCTATATCATCTTTTTATTTTTTTTAAATACGTAATTTTTAAACATTTGAGAATTAATCACAATTGTGTGAATAAATAATTGAAATCTATTGTAATAATAAATTATGATAAAAGTAAAGAATATAATATTTGAGTGTCGAAGGCAGTTATAAAAACATACAAAAATTGACAAACAGCGTGATCATGCTTCTGTTCATATCGAAAAATGTCAATAAGCACTATACTTGTACTGCAATGTAGGTTTAGTTGTAGTTTTTGACATGAAAAAGCAAAAGTGCGATCGTACTTTTTAGAACTAAAACTGTTAATGAAGAAGAAAGATTACAAAGTATTTTCTCTTTTGATATAATCATTTTATAACATATTCATATCGTGTCACAGCATTATAGTATAATCTTTTAATTTTGTTTATTATTTTTATGAATTATCAAATATAATGTACATTAAGAGTTTCCGTTACGAAACTTTTAATTATATAAAAATATCGTGATGATATTTATCACTTAAGAACATGTGTGTGTGCAACTCAAAAGAAATTCATTTTAATCAGAGATAAGAAAACAGTTATAACTTATTGCGCTAGAATAAACTCTACATGTATGTATTTATTTATTAGTAATCAGATATTTAAATCCCAAATGTATAGTTGTTAAATATACATCATTACATTTATTATCATTAAATGTGTGGCTTATTAATTTCCCATAATATAGTTAAAAATTGTATTTTTACAATATCTATTTCATTTTACAATATAGTGAGATCATATATACAATAATACAATATAGTGAGTAATTTGCATTAATATTATTAATATTATTATTAATATTATTAATATTATTATTAATGATGATTTTTATGATACTTTTACATAAATGCTTAATATATTATAAAAAAAGACACCAACAACAGTTTAAATATACATATAATATAGTACTGTTCTTATAAAAAAATAATAGCGCTTATAAGCATGAGCGCTCACAATGCGTAAGCGTCGAAACAGAATGCAACCATATTCATTACGTTTCCTAAACGTATATGAAACGAATATGTGCATGTGAATATGCTCTCTGAGATATGATAAAATTCGGTGTAAAACAGAGAATAATTATAAAAGTGAATCTCGCGCATAAAAATTATTGCAAATATTTTCATAAAGTATCGAACGTTCATTGTAACACATTAAATATTACCTACGCACAATCATCAAAGTCGCGGTTTCGAGTGAAAGTAGCAATTTACATTGGTATTGATCAATATCGTCTTCGAAAATACAACTGATGTATAATTATCATCAAGTATGTATATATATTTGTCTTAAAATTTTATAGTTATATAAATTATACTTTTTCCAATATTTGAGTAACAAAAAAACATTAAAGTTTGTCATTTCTTAATTCCGCAGCATCTTATGTATGAAAGAAAATATTGTTAGAAAGCTACAATTATTATCTTTAGTTTCCCGTTTTATATGCAAAACCTTCAAGTTTTTGCAACATATTTATTTGAATGCGAATATATTATGCGTTTTTATTTCGAGGTTAGATCTTATGAAAATTAAAGTTAGTTCGGAAGATCAGTATCGTAAAAGAATTGAATGTATCAATAATGTTGGCGCGCTGCAATAGCTACGTTCATACTGATGCTCTTCTGTTAGTGCACGGCAAATGGCAGGTTGACGATCGAAGCAATTAGCTGCTCCCGGTTTATCGTTTATCTGCTGGTTTTAAAAACAGGTGGAAAGTGAATCACACGTGTACGCGATTATCGGGAGTACCGAGGAAAACGCTGCATCACAGTAATTGCCGCGAATTGACATGATTAACGTGTTCTTGGTTGAAATCGATTCTCTGACGCAATTTTTGTACGAGTTGTCATAATTTGTGACGTTGTGACGGTTGAAATAAATAGCTACTCGTAGTTTTTCGAATGTGCGTGTATTGGGAATGCCAAATAAAGTGTTTGGCCAAGTGTCGCTGTTAACTGGGATGATCTCGATGACAGGTTTATGTATGTAATTATTAATAGATAATAGTTTTTACTTATTTTAAGATTATATATGTTTGTTTCAGTAATAATGGCGGGTAAATTTTTTTAAATGCATCATAAAATAATCAATTCTATAACCAAATGATAAAAAACTTTTACTACTTCCGCTTTATGGTCACAGAGAGCGCCACAAATGCTATTTTGAGATTTTGCTTTTCATTATCATTAGAGAATCAAGATTTATTCAAATAATAATTAATAAATGTGTTTATATGATTATTTTTTTAGTACATGGTTGACACATTAAGAAGAAAAATCTTTCTTCTTTAAACAGATTTTTTAAAATAGTACTCTATCAAACTATTATTCACAAGTTAAAAATTTTTTATATATGTCATATACAATTATATAAATATTTATTATTAGTGCTACATTAAGTGATGTACATAAATACATTATTGATAATTGGCATCACTATGTAAAATAGTTTCTGTATAAATATATTTTGTAATTATTTATAAAGAATGCTACAAAAATTGATAAATATTCTATTTTTACAATATATTTTACTGGTTTAATTTGTGTGAAAAAAGTAATAATCTATTCGTTTTTTAAATATTTGTTCTTTAAAACTGACAGTGAATAAACGAATTTTATAATTTGTAATTTCTCCGCAAGATGACGCGCTCAGTCTATCAAGCTCTAAAAGACTGAAAAACATTTTTGCTGCTTTTGTTATATTACATGGATATGAGATGAGGAACGTATAAATTTCTATATGTTAATTATTAGGCATTATTAATGGCTCAAGTTTTATTGGTGTACTGATTAATTATCGGTAGTTGTTTCAGAAACACTTCGTAGTTTCGAAATATGAATCGTCCTGAAGCCGTACGTATTTGGTAATATTAGATAGTAATTAATTTAATTAATTTCCAATGTTTGTGTAGATCTTGAATAGGTTTCACTACTGCATATACTAAAATGATTCTTTAAACATTGAATTGATTTAATTATATTTAAATTTATTGTTTGATAATTTTTTTAAACAATAGACCAATTTTTGTGCTCTTATTTTAAAATTTATTTTTTTCATGTTTAATGCAATCTATTATAGTCGTATAGATAAAACCACTTTAAAATCATACCTGATATTAATATTTGTTCTTAAGATTGAAATCTATAGATTAAATATTCATACATTTGTGAGAATATTTATAGAGACCTTATACATATTAAAGATTTTTTTTAATAAGTTTAAATAAATTATAAAATAATAATTACTATTCATTTATAGAATATTAGATACTTTGTTATATAAAATAGTAAAGTAATATGAATTCTCTATTAATGATCTCCAAATAAATATTAATAATAGTATCTAAACTCGTTCATAAATGTAGATTAAAATATGGTGTAAACAAAAACTTAGGTATGTTTTTAAGTTATTATACACAAATTATATACAAATCAGGATCTAAAATAATGTTTTTCTTTATAAAATGCGCTTCTAAACAGTAAAATAGAAAGTTTTTCTAAGTTTTATGATGAAATAAAATTAAGATTGTCATGTTTTTCAAATAAGAACGTTTCTCTAATTTTTGTTTATCCAATGATATATCATTCACTGCTAATATATGAGAATTTAGGCTATATCCAATGCTAAAGATATGCAATGTATGGGTAAAATGTAGATAAATAATAAAAAATTTTATTGAATCTAACATTTTATGTATATTTAACTTTCCAGAGAAAAACAAATAAAAAAGGAGCGATGGATCATTAATCTACAACAAACAACTGGACAATTATATCCCAATATGCATCGAAACATAGCTGGAACGAACGTTTATGAAAGCTATCGGACACAAAACAGATGTTGCCGACTGCGCGTTCCGTGCGCAATTGAGCCCCGCGGTGAGCATCGCATGTGGTTGCGCAGCACGTGATTGCGCAGGTCGCGCGTGCGCGCTATCAAGCTGCCGGCGGTCGCTACGGTGGCGCCAGTCATGGCGGCGGAAAACACACGCGCACGCCGTTACCACCGCCGCCGCCGCCGCCGGTCGGTGCTTCCACGCCTCTACCTCGCCTCCGCCACCGCCACCGATCCCGCGACTCGTGGGTAAGTACCCTCACACTCCACGCTCCAATCAGTCTGCACTCGCATGTCCACGAGGTTGCTCGCACGGGCTTGGCGGCATCCTCTCTCTCTCCCTCTCTTTCGCTTCGCCCGCTCGTACCCCCTGTTCTGTCATTCTCTGTCTCGCTCTTCCCCCTCTCTCTTCTTTTTCTGTCTTTCTCTCTCACTCTTTCATTCACCTGACTCTTAACACGAGCAGGCGTTACACAGCCTGCACGGGGGTGATACCGATCGCCAGTCGAGGTACTGGTCGCGGACACCGCAGACACGGTTGAGGTTAGGTCGACGGACCTGTCGGTGTAGTGGCGGGACGCGGCGCGGCGGATTTGAATTTTCGAACTCGGACACTCGCGCCGTACTACGTGGGGCTCTACCGGGTGTTATACGTCAATTTGTACGCGTACCACGATCGTACGATCACGGACATTCTCTTCCAGGAGGACGAACCGTCGTCTTTCTGTCAGACGACCGCGCGGGTTTGTAATTATCGTCGTCCACGATTGACAGCCGTTGCACGCGTCTGCAGGTTAGGTTAAGCAACGTTAGGTCGACGCGTGTTTTTTGAAACAGTGAAAACGTTTGAGAGGATGATGCACCGCGAGTTTTTGCCTCCGTCATCACCGTTGTTAATGTTATTGTTGCTAAAGTTATTGTTCTCGCGTCTGGTGGAAACACGCAGCGACGGAGACAAGCAGCGGGCTCTGTGAGGTTCTGTGAATGTTCTCGGACAGCCGCACGCCGCGGCTAGCCGCGCATCAGTTTCTCAGTGCACACGAGGAAAACGTACGCGCACTGGTGATCAACATGTCATTTTTGCGCCCGGAAGCGCCGCGTGGATTCCCCTCAATTTCGCGTGCCGACTCGCCGTCGAGTCCGCGTTGTATCGCATCGTGCTGCGTCGCGTGCGTGTCCGTCGTTTCGTCATTTAGGCAATGAGAACGTCGTGGCTTGAATTTGCAGAAATTTCACTCTAGGAGTGGATATTGTCTGCCTGATTATCTGAAATGTTTCATTTGTTTACTTTCGAAAACAAATAGTATATGTAGCAAGTGTTGCACATTAATAGCGATAAAAATATATGTCAATTGTTCGACTTTTGTATAAAAAAGCGGACTTTATTAAAGTTTTGCATACTTTCGTCAGAGCACAAATACTGTAACAAAAGTGACGCGGAGTAATTACGATGAGAATTATGTTGTCGGTTGAATTATCGCATAAAAGCATTATTTTCGAATCTATCTGTATTTGTCATTATTCGGAATTTTGTGTGTATTCGCTTCGGATTACAATTGAAATAGTAAAAGTACAGTGAGCAGATGGGAATATTGTCAGTTACAATATCGGGAGAATGTTATTTTACAATAGACTTTATTATGTATTGGCGTTCTTGTTCGTAAAATGTAAATGCAATTGATGTCAAAAAGTGATATATTGCTTGGGAACAAATATTACAATTGTTTTAAAATTGTGAACATAAATAATGTGTTAAGAATAATGCTCGATTATGATTACACTGAATTTTGCTAACATCTGTATTAACTGATTAGATAAATATAAAATTGACAGTTGTGAATCGGTTAATTCATGAATGATGTCAGTGTGATTCAATATAAAGCAAAACACTTTAATCAAATTTGGTAATATGTAGTTTTTTTTATTATTGAATCTTTACTGGGGATTGCAAAATGGAACGAAATGTGCAAACAATACAGCAAACATAATATAATATAATATTTTGTCAAAGACACGAAATTCTGCAAAAATGTTGCGTAAGTGTATTTCAATACGCAGAAGTGATAAAAAGATTCAAATGTGGAGTGGACTCCGAATCTGTTTGCCTAAAATAACATTTTCAATTAGTTGTCACTTGGATTATTCTTATCGTATTACGCACAAAATGATAAGATGTTGAATATTCATTTATATTTTTAGTATTTTGACTATAATTTATGTAAAATTTATTACAGATTTATAAAAATAATCTCTATAATTAAAATTATTGAGTCCTTTTTACATTATTGGACAATTTGGAGTATTATTATTTTTAACATTTAATTGCTATAGGAATATTTTTATAATGCTTTTTTAACTTTTAATTAACAATTTTTTGACAATGTATTGATAAGAACAACAAAAAAGTTGTCAAATTTTTTGCTAATTATAATGATAATGAATTGATAAGAATGATCAAAAGAATTCAAATCTTTTGCTAATTGTTCACGGAATTTGCACATTAAATATTAAACTCGATTGTTTTAGAAATTATTTGCATACAATCTTGCTGACATATTCATTATTTGTTATTATTATCAATGTTTTTCGCACTCAATTTTTTAGCGGCAAGCGCTCGCTTAATCGTCCGTCGCGAAAGAAAAGATATGACATCGATCGATATAATTACTCGCGGATCGAATTCGATAGCTTTCTGGTTGAAAGGTTGAAAGGTTAGAAGTAGCAGAAATTGTTAGCGGGTCGAAACCCAACCCAACGCCAATGATTAATTGACAATCGTGATAATTAATGATACACGCGGTATACCGCCATCCCGGGTCTTATGCTATGACACGCTGATGTGTTCTATTAAATTGCGTTTTGTGGAAGAAAATATCGAGTGAGTTACGAGCAGATTTGCTCGTATTTGTCTATTTTTCAAAACTAATTACATTAATCATTATTATATTTGATAAAGCAGTTGCAATTGTTGCAATATATTTATACTGTTTTACATTATAAGTTTTTAAAAATTTGGCTCAGAGAGAAATTTTTATTGCTCATTCTTATTTATTTATACTTTAATTAATTTTTTACGTTGTAAAATGTTGTTTACGTTGCAGAATGTCGAACAGAATGTAGAGTTAAACATTTCGAGAATTTGTAATAATCCGATTTTTTATTTGACGGTTTAAGTAAAATAATAGGACTTTATGATTTTAAATATTAATTGAAAAAATGTATAATCAAATTTTAGAAATTTTATTGAATATTGTTCAAGTAAAAAAAAACACTGAATTTCTTTATACGAGCCGTTTGACTAATAATGACACAAATAAAAGCGCTCTAAAAGCTATGTTGAAAATGCAGTTATAATATTGTCACAAAATTATTGAATTTTTATTATAAAACATATCAATAGAACGTGTCAGTTGCTAGTGATTTTTATCTTGTTATTATGTAATTAATTCTTAATGTATTTTTGCCATTTTGTAATTAATTAAACTGTGTTCGCGTATCAGGTGTCAATATAAAATCGAAAGAGAATATAATTTCATTTTGCTCGAGAAACACGACGTAATTCTCATCGATGTAATTAATGCGCCACGACGTAATTCTCATTGACGAACGAGTTAATGTATTGAATTCGCTTCTCGATTGGTGATTTACAATTTCTAATTCCACATATTTTTAAATTATAAGATTCGAATTATTGCAATCTCGTTTTAAGCAAAACCATTTTTTTTGTAGTGGAAATAATTTAAGAAAATTTATTGCTTTAAATTTATAAGAAAACATATATACATTAAATTAAAAACTGCATGACAAAATAAATGAAAGAAAGAGATTCACCGATTGAGAAGCAAATCTAGATTGTGCGACAGATGCTATATCTAATTACAATCATATCTACCGTGACAGTTTACACTGCGAAAGTCGGATTAATTCATGGATTCAATTAATAATAAATAATTGATTAGCCAATATAAATGTTATCGGTGAAGTATATTCGATTATCGTCTTCTTACCGGCCGCGCTTTCGCGATTTACAATAGTTTGTGCGAAATTCTCTTCGTATCGCCGTCCGTATCTAGAAAAAACGATAGATACTCGACATGACAAGCAGGGTAGAAAACGACGACATATGTTTTAGATGGATAATTCTGCGTACGTACCGAATCATCTACCACCGCCGTCTTTGGTTGTATTCTCGCAGGCTGGAGGGTTACCTGAGGCCCTGAGAATGCAAAGACCCTTCAATCCACAAGTTAGTGTCCCATTGTCCTTTACCCTACGCCTAAGCAACACTATCACTTTGTACTTATGCTGTATCTCGTTTATCCGCAATGTGCTGAAATGCGATTTAATCCTTTGTCTTTCAAATGCAGATTTTGATGTTTTTGTGTTATAGATTTTTTTTCTTTTTTTTTTAAGAAAGTAATCATGTAAATGCATCATGCGATTATTCGAAGCGTATTATTTTTGACTTAATTTTTTGTAAATTACGTAACGTAAACATCGTGTAGAAGTTCAAAAATTGGTTATTGGATACGTTAGTCTAATTAATTTTCGTATAATTTTTAACCACATCAAAATCGATGAATGGAATTTATCGGAGAAGCTGAAAGGGTTAAATCACTTTCACGCTTGCATCGCATATAACGAAACTGCATCGCAGTAATTCGAGTATATCGTATTCGACGTAACGTGCGTCATGATTTGGCAGAAAAACAACTTGAAATGTGTATAAAATAAACAAATAACACAAAAAAATAATTGCTGGCATTGATTTCAACGAGCGCGTCAGATAGCTCGAATTACTCCTATTCCGCTGTGCATGTCTGCGCCGCTTTATTTTTGTGCACACAAGTACTAATTAATGCACGCAATGAATAGAAATTTGATTGTGTGCGTTTGTATAAATGTGAATGCTCGAATAATAGTATTAAGTCTCAGTGTGATGCGCAACTTTCTTCCATCGAAAAGCAGATTATTGTTGCGTTTTGGAATTTGTTTAAAGATAATGAATATAAAGATAATACAAAAAATATTATCAAGAAAGAGATATAAAAATTGTTTAGTTTATCAAATCTTTATATTTATTAAAAGTAAAAATATACAAATGTTTGTATTCAATTTATTCAAAATTCGGAAGAAAGATATATGACAAATTGTGCATCACTGCTGTGTCTATAGTAAGTTGTGTGTAAGCATTAATTAAAAAAAGAAATCAAGTCTATTATCAATGGAATACAGTAAGTATTTTCTTGTGATAAGAAATTTATATACGGTTTAATATAGTTATAAGTAGTATTCACAGAATTGCCAAGTATTTATTAATTCTAAGAAAATTATGAATAAATTATTTAATAACATTTTAATTTAAATATTACGTTAAAATACGAATACGCAAACATACACAATTTGCAATTTTTATATATGTTTTTAAAATAAATTTTGTATAACATTATTAAAATGTATCGATAATAAATTTGCAGAAAATACCGTTATTAAACTTCCGATAATAACAAGACTCTTTTAGGAGATACGATTTTATATTACACATATCTCTATCTCATAACCATGATTGCCGCAAACATTTAACGAACGAGCACCGCGGTTAATTATAAGTGTATTCCACAGCGTTTTTTAAATGCTTGAATATTTTTCATACGTGCGGGACATCAATCGGGACCGGATAACGTGTGCAGATGCGGAACGATAGATATAATGGGCGGTAGAACGAGGGAGACAGCGAGAGAATGGGTTGCATCAAAATTCAGCATCGTTAAAAAATGAGATAATTTCGGGGCGAACCTAATTGCGGTGGCGCGGTGGCAAAATACGCTCGCATTTTGCCGCACGCGGGAATGAGCGAAAAATAAAAAAAGAAAAAAAAAGATTATTGCAAATATGCAAGCGGCGCGCGTCGCCGCTCGTGAAAAAAGGGCAGGGGCCGCAATTAAAATAATAATGAATACCTAATAAATCACTGATTGGACCGCGGGCGCAAATACGCCGGGCTGGCGAACGCGGACCTCATTTCCCCGTATAAAAGAATAATAAACTAAT
This sequence comes from Linepithema humile, assembly GCF_040581485.1. NCBI lineage: Eukaryota > Metazoa > Arthropoda > Insecta > Hymenoptera > Formicidae > Linepithema > Linepithema humile. Next base: position 25,261,075 of record NC_090129.1, on the reverse strand, counting down.
CGCGGCGTACTAATACCCGCGCGTGTAACTCATCGCCCGCGTCATTATCGGCCGAATGAAATGTTTATCCGGAAACCAGCTGTCCGTTCTCGCTGATGAAATCATTTCGGCCTTCCGTTTTGTTCCCTTAGTCGCGCGGCATGTTGATGAGCAACGTAAATTTCATATTTTTATACCGGAATAGATTTTATCCGAAATTCTATAACAATTTCATATAAACCATAAAATTGCGGAATTAATGATATTCCAACGTTTATGTCTGCTAGAAAAGTGTGCGCGATTGAAGAAAGATACGCTATAAATTTTCGGAAATCATATCAAATATGTATTTTCCTTAATAATTCCGCTTTTAAAACCAAATATTTTGAATTTGTACCCTGTAAAAAATGGGATTTTTTTATTTAAAGAAAAATAATTTTATGAATACTTGTGAAATATGATGCTACATCGTGAAGTACTCGTGTCGGTAATTAGGCATTGAAAGACTCGCGTGTTGCTCACGCCATTACGTTTTCCGAGAAGTCGAGACACAGGAGATACAATGCATTATTATTACTTTAGCCGCGTTTAGTACGATCCGATAATTCTGGCATTATAAATGTTACAAAACCCAATGCGTAGCTGCTTCAGCCGAGCATTCAGTATGCGGCTTAATAGACTCGTCAATCACGGCGAATTGAATGATACAACCGACACACGCGAGGGTGGAAGAGAGCGCCGGGAGAGAAGAGCTGCAGGTTTTGACGGATTATTATAACACAGTGGTTTCGCGTTATTAACAGTATACCGCCACGCTGCTTTGATATTATATGCCATTCAGACGTAGCTGAAAGCGCGGAAATGCATGTTGCAAATGAGCTATCGAATTACGCGATTCAAACATTTTTCCGCTCATCGCATATTCGAAATAAAGTTATCCCATCGCGTCCAATAATGCGAGCGCAGTTTCGGAGAGTAAACGTCAAGAGTTCTTTTGTATAATGTCAGTATCATCAGAATCAATAGGAAATTAGAGATATACGATTTCAAGCTAACGACTTATGAATTGACTGTAAAATTTAATAACTAAATGAAATTTAAGGGATTTAAGGAATATATTTATTAAATGAGGCTACTCGCTAGTCTTAATATTTAATTTTACATTAATATTAGAAGTATTCAATATGAACTGTCTTAATTTGAATTCAATCAATCTTTTCTTATAATTATTTAATAGTAATTTGAAGAATATATATAGGTACATATGTGAATATATATGATCTATTTGAAAAATTTTCAATTCTCACGTAACATAGTTTCCTTCTCTATTCGGTACTGATCAAAAATTACTAACAGTTAATTGGTTAACTGTTTCTCTTACATTACTACGACTTATGTTTTCCTTTCACTAACACCAGTAACACTTTCGCGATTTAAAAATGAAACTATACAATTATACGATTACTAGCATCTTTTACAAATTTTTTCTTCGTGTTTATTTCAGGTGACCGATTCGAAGGAGCTGCAGGTGCCCTTCAGCACGGCGGCATCGCTGGGCTACGGGCTGCATCACATGCTGCATCTGCCGCCGCAATTCCTGCACCCGCTCGAGCATAGACTGCCCTTCGGCGGCTTCCGGCCCCTGGTGCCGTCCGCGTTCGCGCCCCCCAGCAAGTGCCTCAAGGTCGAGACCGGGAACGGCGCGGTGCCGGGAAGTGGCGGCCTGCCCAGCATCGGCTCGCTCTCGAGCATGTCGAATATGTTCTCGCCCTCGTCTCTACCAGGCGCCGGCGGGGGTGCGGTGGTGTCCGTTTCGGGTGCGGCGGCCGCCGCGGCCGCCGCCGCTGCTGCTGCCGGACAGGAAGTTGGCGGGCCGCAGAGTCCGGCCGGTTCCGCGAGCCGTTCGCCTACCGGCACCGGTGGTACCGGTTCCGGTCCGAATCGTGGTGCGACTCCTGACGAGGAAGACCGCGATGCCAACGCCACACCTGGATCCGAAAACACCGAGCGATCCACCCCGGAGGAAGGACGACCGTACAGACGTGAGTACAATTCAATGCACGGTTATCACTTTTTTTTCGAACGAATAATGATCAACGTAAAATAGCATTTTTTAATCTAAATTTTTGTTTAAAGCATCAATCTTCGATCAATATATTTATACAATTTTTGGCTATAATACTGGTTACTTATGTTGATCATTCTCGTTTCTTTGATAATATTAATGTTAATATACATTGTGCGTTTATTCGCTGAGCTTCGTTAACATTAACGAGACATCGCTTCGAGAAAATTATATCGTCGGAAAATGTCTTCGTAACATATTCTCTAAATTATCGTCATCATTCGTGAGATGTTATTATAGACAAAATTTTTCTAAGATAAGCACGCGGATTTGCTCCGTGTATTTGCGTGAAAGTCATAAATTAATATCTTATTTATAAACATTGCTTTTATGATTATCCTCATCAGGACTATATACCAAATTCTTTACACTTTCAATTTTGAACATAAAGAGTACAAGCTAAAATATTTTCTTTTTCAAACGAAGAGTTAAATATTTATTGTAAATATAAATCAATAAATATTTACTGGTTGAATCGACGGCAGCGATATTCAATACGTCATTTTTATAATAAAAACGTTAAATATTCTATCCATTGGATTGTTTTATCGATTTATCTCAAATGTAACTTAAGTTTATTTCACAATTATTTTATACTATTCGCAAAGTTATTCGCATAGTTTATTCCATTATATCAAATCCAGAGCTGAAAAGCGTACGGAAAAAGCGGACGGCGGCTTGGCCGTCGAGAGAAAAATGGATGGCTCTATCTTTCGGTAATTAAGACAACGGCGAAAAATAAACAAACGCGCGGCAAAGAGAGGACGAGCCCTCTGCGCGCGCGCGCCTCTTCAGGGTTGTTCACGGCGCAGCTGTTACGTCGCCGGGGGCTCAAATAAACGACTTAGGTAGATTAAGCATACAAATCTCGACGATTCTGCTCCTCGTGTAGCCGGCCTTAACCCGCCCGTATGCCGGGGTCAGCGTGGAAAAATATACGGGGTGTCCACCCCGAGCGCTTGCGAGACTCGAAAAAGATCGTGCTCTTGAACAATACGGAGTGTGTTTCTCTTTCTATTTTTTCGCTTATCTCTTGAGATATATGTCCGGTTGTATACATTTCGAAAATTTTGGATACGCAGCTGAGTTTATTTAGCAGGGAGAATGTTTATGTATATTATTAAATAGAATTGCTATTTAAATAAGAATTTGGAATGTAGTTCTGATAAGGATAATCGTGAAAACAATTTTTATAAGTAAGATATTAATTTATGACTTTCACGTAAATGACAATAATATTTCTTAAATCTCGTGAATTGTAGAATTTGGAGCTATTTCCTGGTATTTTTATGAAGGAAAAGAGATAAAATATTCTCATTCAAGATAAAAATATCGGACCGCGCACCAAATCGAGCAACTTCGTGAGAAATTGTACACTTCTCGCTTCTCCGCGCAAATTAACCGTCGGCGAAAAAGCGGGCGATGGTCATCTCGCGCGTCCTACCGTCTCTCTTTTCATCGGCTAATTTTCGTTTGATTGCGAAAGAGAAAAGGGGTTGGAGGCGTACGGAAAGTCTCTCCCTTCGCTTCTATTTTTTTTATTCCCGCGTAGTCCGACGCGAGGATAACGACGCCCTTTGACCGCGTCGCACCGCACCCGCTTCGATGCGACGTTAGCGCGTTGCTAATTAGTCGATACTGACTTTGTGGCGATGCACGGCGTGTCGCGCAACAGGGGACAGTCATTGCGGAAAATTACTCGCGTGATTGTGAGCGAAGAGTCAATTTTAATTACGGAAATTGTTGCACGTGCGCGCGTTGTCTCGCAAAGGCATGTTAGTCGTCGTTTACTGATAAAAATGCTGCTTTGTAAATTTTTTGTTGAAAGTTATAGTCACCTTTGTGTCGATTATTCGATATTTTAAGTACAAACGATGAAATATTCTCCAACGTTGAATTGAATCTTCTTTTCTCTCAGCAATCTTCTCGATATATTAAAATTTATCGCTGACACGAGTCAGTGCCAGAGATATTATTAACGTACTGTTTGATATCTCGAACGTTGACGCTATTGTACGAATTGGCCGCGCACATATCTATTTTATACTCCATAGTGTGGTATTTTCATTACACACTCACGCCCTTTTTGAACGGCCTCGTGAAGGGACGCGTATAGAGACGTGGTTGACATACGCTCGCGCTCGTGCTTCATCGCTATTTATGGCAAATAAGCATACGCGACTGTATCGTGCAATTTACATTGCGTTTATTTGACTCTAATGGCGCGGCAAAAATATCGAGTTAATATTGACTTGCGTCTGTAACGCGCGTGTTTAGTCACGTCCACAAGTTGCTATAATCAACTATCATCGTTCCAATAGTGATCGTTTTTGAAACTTTGTTATTAATAGGAAAGAACAATATGTTTTTGCGTGATTCTAAATCCTATCTTATTGCGAGCACTACAAAGTTATTAGCAAATATAAGATGCTGTTATATAAAAAAATATAGATGTTAACAATGATGAAACGATTACATTTCTATGGTGTTTTAACAATTTTTATATAATTGAATTTAATTATAATTTTCAAATATTGCTTACATATTACTTAGTATTCACATACATAAATGTTCTAATGAGAGTACGCACATTCACTTTGTTATTGCAAAGACAAGTTCTCTCTAATCGCCATTGTAAAACCGCCGGCAACTTTTGATTACGAATCGGAATAAAATCGCTCAGCAAATTCGTCCGTAATCAGTTCGCCGGTGCGGAGAATACCGGCGGACAAGTAATATGCGCATTGTATCGGTCGAGCTCGCATCACTCCCGCGAACGTATGTACAGCCGTTGCATCGGGGGGATGTGCGGTGTTTGGCTCGCAGCCGGGGGTTGGAGTGTGCAATCGTACCGTTTGGCAGCCTGTTTGAATGTTTTGCGACGAGTTTATTCGAGTTATCAATTTCCTGGCAAATATCTGCATTTCCGCGCACCCTCGTTCTCCCTCTCCTTCCCCTGTCATTCTCCGTTCTCCGCACCCCCGCCCGCAATAGCATCGCGCGATATTGTGGCCTTGTCAAAGATGCAAACCGAACTTACCCGCGGACACCGCGCAACTTGCACGGTGAATAAATAAAATGTATTTGCAATTAATTAGATTTTATAGATTAGTCGAATGTCAAATAACTTGACAAAGCATTACGTGCAAAAATATTATGTATATATATATACGGAAAAATTATTTATTTATGCATATTTATTATAGTAACTCTGAACCATCCTGCACTTGGAAAATGTCATACAAATATTTTTTTTCTCGCTGTATTTTTCAATTTTATATGTTTTTATTATTTGTTACGTTTTTAATTACATTTCGGAATTTGCAATCCTTATGTGCGTCACTAAAATTGTATCCATATGAAATATGGATATATAACAAAAAGTTATGAAACAAAGTTCAAAGGATATAAAGAGTCATCAAAAATCATTGATAATTTCGAAAAAAAATTGCAGTGCTTGTTTTCGATATGCGCGGTCGCTTTAAAAAGACACTTTCCCGCGTAAAAGCGCGTGGTGCACCGTAGGGGCGCGGCACATGAAGGGCCGAAAGGCCGCGCATGTATTAGCGCGTTATCCGCGCGTGTATTTTTTTACGCGCGCATAAATACACGGCGGTAATATAACATAGGGACGCCGCTCGTCTCGACGAGGGATGACGGTCATGAAACGGCGGACATAAACCGGAAGTGTCGTGATTTTTAGCCCGCCGCGAATGTATGACGTCGTTTTTTCGGTTTTGCATATTTACGTTCACGCAATTTTCCGTGAATCTCTCAGCGAGAATCATTTTTGCGCACATCGTTCAATGCATATACATAGTGAAAATTCGAAATAGAATTTCTTGAACAAAACTTGCTTACAGAGTTTATTCATTTTCATTCTATTTCTAACAATAAGTGCTGCTAAAAATCTTAAATAATCTTTATTTACACTTAGCATCTAATCTAATGGAATAAATTATTTAATTTTTTTTTTAAAATGCTTTATATTTTCACAAGAATTTCATAATAGCATCCACTAATATCACAAAATTGCACCGCCTAAAAGTTTTTGGAATTAAAAATAAAAATATGCCGCAAAAATTTTGCCTTAGAGCTTTTGTTATCGTCATCGCGTTGCTCGCGCGTATAATGCGAAAAACTTGATTGCGAACTTGTTCTTTTCAACGTATCTCGTTTAATCGTATTTTATTACATTTTCTGCCCTTAAAATAAAACGCTATACAACAGAATTATGTTTCTTTAATTCCGAAAATTTTTATACGCAACGATTTTGATATTATCACAATATTATTACAAAATTCCTGCAGCAACATATCAGCGCGTATATGTGCAGCTAGCGTATAACAATAAAATCTCAGAATTATTTAGTAAAGTAAGTAAACATGACATTGTGTTAAAAATGAAACTTTTCATTCTTTTATTATATCATAAATAACAAAGTAATAAAATTAGTCTTTCAAATTATGTCGCAAAGTGCATATATGAAAAAATACATCGCCACTAGGGAAAAGTGTTAAAAAATGATTGAAGTGTAATATACATGCGATGCATCGCTCATTATAAATATTCAGTACTAAATTATTACTTCTTGAAGAAAGCAGTTAGTATCGTGGCCGTTACGACTGTGTCGTATGTCATGGATAAAAGCCCGTATAAACGTCAGTTGCGTCAATCATTCTTTAATGGGAATGAATTTTCGCCGACCGCCACTAAATCACTATTGGCCAATAACGTTTATCGTTAACGAAACACCGCGTACGTCGACACTGAATTGATGTACCACTTCGCCAATGAGATATAGTATAAATACTCGCAGACGTGATGCTGCAACTATGTTAAGCAATCGAGCGAGCGGGATAAAATCGAATTTGCATGTAACGCGCGTAATTGCTATAGCAGTAAATCGATTGAAAATTAATGTCTCTTTGGTTCATCTATCACATAATAGCAGAGCTCGTGGAAAATTGTGTAATTTTTTTGCGTGAAAGAGTTGTTTTATTGTGGAGTGTTGTAAATATCGTGCGCTGAATTTTATTAAAACAACATGGTTTATATATATTTTTTTATGATGAAAAACAATTTTTGTTGTTAAAAAATATTTTTAATATTGCGTTATGAGCGTTTAATATTGCGTCGAGCCTATCAATTTAAGTTTAAATTACATAATTACGAGGATAAAAGTCTTAAGAACTATTTTTCAAACTTTGATTTCTTAATTATTAATAATAATTTATCATATTACGATAGTATAGTTATATACGGTGCAAAATTGCGGTTTCTTACTTTTCATAAAATACTAATAGTATTTTCAACGAATCTTTCTCGCAAATGACTGCTGTTCAAACACATTCCCCAGTGCGCGTGTAGAAGTTTCTCTCATTTGTATTCTTAGGGCGAGTCGCGAACCGGCACCCACGATTTACTATCACGTCGTACGAATTATTTAGTAATCAAATTTCGCCCGCTTACCGAGGTTTCGACGATGGCACGGAAGGGTGGTCGCGTCGTTGGCCGCTTTTACGATGATTTCTCTATTTTACGGTGGCTGCGTGAGAGGACCATTAGGCAACCATCGAGATCCGGTATAAACGTGCCACGAAAACGCTTTAAGCTGCGAATCGACGGTTTTTCTTGTAGTCTCGGAAACTTTTCACCGAAAGGTGCCGGTAAACGATAAAAGAATATCGTTCGACGATATTTCTCAATAAAAATATATTAGAAAATACGCTATATGAGAGAAAAATCATGATTTAAAAAATATACAAAATATGGACTTGTGTAAAATAGCAATCGTATCAGATTTTTTTAATTATTTATTTTGACATTAAGTGACATTTATATTTTTATATACCAAGTAACATTTTTGCGAAAATCTATATATCGATTTTCGTAATGTATTTTCGAATGTGCGTCGTTGCATCATCTCGGCATAGCGGCTTTCAAAAGGGATGAATGGGGTTTGCCCGCCGATAATATGTTCGTTTCGTTATTTTTTCGTTGCTCATATCGCGACCCAGATAACTCGGCACTGGCTATGGTTGAACTAACAATTCGTTACTGCGGATTATCCAGCTGTCCGCGTCGAGAAAAGGCGAGTAACGCGAAACTCATTATGATGCAGGAATAACGAGCCGCAGTATAGATTACCGGATTACAAACGAACTGGAATTATTGAATTACAAATGATTTCTCCGATTCCTCCTCTCGCGCTATACACGATATTTTGTTTCTTCGTTATTATTTTAAGATATGGCTTTTCGCATTGGCATGCGTTTAATCTTCACTTATACGATTCCATTCGTACAGATTTGATTTCAAGATGGAACATATTCCATTTTCTACTGCACTTGCGACAATAATTACAGTCATTTTTAGAATCTGCGATTAAATTTATTTACGCTAATTAAAAATGTGCATTTGAAGCGAGTAATATAAAAAGAACATTTTTTAGAAAACTTGAAAAGTAGAACTAAACTAAAGTGGAAAGTGTTTTCATGATTGACGATTTCGTTGTAATTTAATACGTTCGATATTCTGTTGCATTTTCTACAACTGTCTGAGAATGGAATTTACATACTTCTCGGATTTTTATGAAATCGTGAAATCTTGTTTATTTGAACAATTGAAGTTCCCAAGCATAGAGCATAGATTGTAAACGATGTACTGTGACTATTCAAAGCGGGCGGACAGCTCTTTGCGAACTCTTTCGAATCGATGGATCGAAGTGCGCAAAAACGAACGAATCCACAGTCGACGAACAGTCTGTGACCCATATTACCTGGAAAATTTTTAATTGCATTTTTTTCCATCGACAAAGAGGGCCAACTCGGTGTGCCTTATAGGTCGCGCCGCGTCCATCGTGTTCGTTTGTATTCGACGCGAGCAGTTCGCGAACGAATGGCGACATTGCGAACGGACGCACCACCTCGACGCGACCAATTACCAATCACTCTCGCGGAACAATAAAGCAAAACCATGGAAAAAAATTCCCGTCAAAAGTATCGCGTTTCATATGCACCTAGCGCGCGCCCGCGGAGTCTGCGGTGGCATATAACTGTCGGGCAAAAATAAAATTAAAAGCTGAATGCTGCGGAAAAAAACGCGTCGTCGCGCTGCTCTTCTTTGTTTACAGAAAGAAAATTCGTATTTTTAGTTTTCGAGTAATTAGAAATTTTATATTGCTCATATCGCGTACTTTTCTAAGGTAATGTAAGTGCAGTTTATAGGATACGCCGGACGGTATGCGTTTAAAATGTTTATTTTCTGGAAGCAATTCCAGCACAAAATTCCTCGGCGGATGCTGGTAGAAATATCTGAAACGACTGCTGAGCACTTATTTCAAAGTGTTTTATTTTCTGGGCACAGTTTTCGTTTTATTACCTGGGAGCCACTTTTCATTGCATCGTGGATACTGTCAATTTAATGGCGCGATAATGTCTAATGGAGTTAATCCAGGAAAGCGAGCTCGGTGAAACAGTCCGGCGCAATATTAGATAACAGCACTCTATATATGTAATCGTATAACCATCGTTTCAACTTCAAAGTCGGTTATTTTAAAACGCTATAAACGTTTATCATGTGCTTCCATTTATTTTCCTCATTAATTACGCCATATTTGTCAGTAATAGATAACGGTTTATTTCAAAAATATAATTAAAGCGCATAAGACAGGATAAGTGCAACATAAACGGTTAAACTTCCAAGTAACAAGAAAACGAACGCAAAGCAGTCGTCATCGATCCCGCGGGAGTAGTTAGCTCCGGGAGACTCGTGCAAGGAAAAGGAAAGAGTCCCGCGAGAAGGGCGGGAGGGAGGGGAGGGGGGGGGGGTAAGGAGGGCGCAGGGTGGAAGGAGGACTATTCATCACGGTCTGAGTGGTGCAACTGCAAGTGCGGCGACGTGGAGTTTGCCGCGCCTCCGCGCTCGCACAGTCGCTGTAGAAAGGTGGAAGAAGCAGGTTGAGGGATGGAGAGAGAGGGTAGGGGCAATAGAGGTGGCGCAGTATTGGCGGTGTCGTAGCAGGGAGTAAAATAACTGAGAGACCGGCTGTCCTCTCCACCTCCTCCTCTGCGTCCCGGCTGCAACGGGCTAGGCGGAGCTCGCGAATGGAGCTCTATATAACCGCTGCATGTGCATTGGGCACCTAGAGACTCCTCCGCCTGCATTCTTGCGCAATAGAAACGATCTACGTGTCTTTCTTCCTCTCCGTTTCCCTCTCGCAGTCCCTACGCGCACTACGCGCGCGAGTCAACCGTGCGACTCATACGGCGACTTGGACGCGATGTCCGCAAAAAAGTAAATGCACAGTACAGTAGTAAAGCTTTATTCTTGGACCAGTTTAAACTTCATTCTTCCTTAGTGAACATTTAGTCCCAGAGCAGATGGTTGTTACGATTATTTTTTATCTATTTGATAATAATATGCTGTTCTTTGAATTTTTAACATTGATTATTAAAAGCATAACATTTTGAAATGATTATTGGAAATGAATAAGTAATACTAATATAATTATATGAGCAATGCTGCGGTATATGTAGCCAATACGGAATACCAAATATAACGCTAAATTTTAAATAATTCTCTTGTACATATAAATTTTAATTATAAGTATTTATCGCTCAATATATCTTTATTTAAAATTTTTTGGGGATTTTTGGAGTTTTTAATGGATAACAAAATTCTGTTTCGGTCGTATTTTCAGATTGCTTCTTTACATGTATTTATATAACATCAATCTAATGATAAGAAATTTTATTTCTTATTGTTACATTGAGAAGAAATGGATTGAGCACGAATGGATCTTATTGGGAGACCGACGCTTCCTTGAAAATTCATTTTATGTAATAAACTAATACAACCTTTGAGCATTGTCGGTAATGTTATATAATCGCAGACACGTTTCTATCTCAGCTGCGCTGTAGAAACGTGACCGATCCTGTACATTTGTCACTCTTCTCGTTGTCAGATCGACCACCCCCTCGTCGACTTCCACCATTCCCGCGTGAAACCACGATCGTTTCACCTTTTCCTCCCAACTACCCAGTCGATGTATCCTTCGCTCTTCATCCTCCCCGCGAGAGATAGGAATACTTTGCCCTCGAGAAGGGGTTAGTGATTCTCGCGTGCGTGTGTTGGTGATTCTCTCTTTCGTCTTTCGTCTTCTATCCCGTCGTTCCCACGCTTGTTTAACGATCTGACTCGCGCTGCCGCTAGAAATAGAAGCTCCGCCTCCTAGACCAGAAGCCGAAGGCTGGATGAGAGAGAAAGAGCTAGGAAGAGAGAGGAAGTGTGAGTGAAAGAGAGAGAGAGAGAGGGAGAGGAAGAAAGAGAGGTGTCCTCCTCCGCAACGTGGGAGGACGAGACTCCTTGCGAAGCTCTGGGCGTGGTGAGGGAGGAGCTTCCCATACTGTATACGAACTCGTTTATATCGTCGACGCTAAACGGAGCGTCTGTCGACGTCGACCAGATGCACCCGACGTTGGCGTCGACGTCGCCGAAACTATCGGAGTTTACGTAGTTCGCTTTCGTGAAAACTGTACACTATTATGTTTCATCTTGATAAGATAATCTTTACGAATATCTTGATGAAATAATTTCCCATTAAAATTATTGTGTAAAATGAGTTTTCAACTGCCAAGATCTCTCTTATCTTTAATTTTTCATTTATTAGATACTTTCTTTGAACGTATCTTTCTTGTTGTAAAGCAAACATAGGATAGAAGGATTATTATTACTGTTTACTACATTTCGACAATTAGATAATTATAGGCGGAGCATCAAATAATATATCTCTTGCAAGCTTATTTAGACTGTACATATAAACTGAAGTAGAACAAGGAAAAGATACAATAGGTTCGACTATATTACACGGCGATTTCTACACATCAGTTGAATTCAGCAGAACAATGGAACGTACAAGCTCGAAATAATTTTAATCAAAGACGTTAATTTCAATTTATGATTCACGGCGGATTCGACTGGGCTTTAACATAATTTAATGAAATTCGGTGCTAATGCAACATATTTGGCATACGTATTCCGCCGGATGGAGTAGAGTTTCGCTGTAATTTTAATTAAAAGTATTGATTTAAATTCATACTACATGGCTCTCCACATATTAATTCGATTCATTTAATGCGCGTCGTCAATTTTATTTCCATCGAGTAGTCTGCAACGCAATGGCAAGATATCTTTTAACAAAAGGGGCGCGGATCGACGTGTGAGATGCTGTTTGCGCGTTCGCACAACTTTTTTCGCATAATGATGTTATTCGCGAATTGCGAAACAACGCAAGAGAATTTAGAATATTGGTATATGCAAAATATAAAATTTACGTGGAATCTGCCAATCTCGTGTAACTTGATAAACACGAGACTTCGTAATGAATGTAACGAAGAGGGTTAATTTGGATTCGCAGTGGATCTGACCGAATTTCGAGCTTAATGAAACCCAGTAATGGTATACATATGATTAATGTACGATTTAATGGAAATTTTATTTTGCTTCGCACTGATTGTATCTTCTCGTGAAGAATAAAAAATATATTTTATATAGATAAAGGCGCATTTTAATATCAATATTGTAAAATTTTTGTCGCGTATGAATTATTTTATACATGAGCAATTAGGAGCATACAGAATTTTTCGTTTCAATCTCTTCAATCAAAGTGAATCTTGTTAATACTGTCGCACTTTCATCGTCTGTTGCCTGTAGCGAAACGAACGAAATACTTGCTAGAACGTCCCGGATAACATTTGCTTTTCCTTTGTTTCAACGCGCGAAGAAATCCCATTTACTGTTGCACGGCGTAGCACGTGCCACGCGATCGACGCGGTCGTTTTACGTGACAATCGCGCGCGGGCAATGACGAGTGCGAGCGGAGGAGGCGCAGGAAGGTGGACGTCGCAGGAAGGAGGGTTAAACTGTGCAGTTTGCCAATTTGCCGCAGGCGTCGTCGCCGGTGCGTAGGTGCGCGCCACACCGCGCCACGCCGCGCCACGTTTAGCGGGCCGGGAGATGAAGTGCGCGAACGAACGAGATTCGGCGAGAGGCCGATGTGCGGTTGAGGAGATTAATATGC